>NW_023336192.1:400808-480808 GCF_012550715.1 Geosmithia morbida
CCCCCCCCCCAAACTCTCGCCGTCGTTTGCCTGAGTGAACTTTCCCTCCACAGTACCTACAGACACCCACCTGCACGCACGCCACAAGGCATTTTCTTCCGTATTACCACACTTTTTTGGACAGACAGCGCCCGCCCAACCCGCTTGGGTACGAGCCACCACGTTCGATTCATCCCGTACATCGTCTTGGTCATCACCAACATGGCCTTCACCAACCCTCGCCGCCGAGATGCGGCTGCCGGCCCCTCTGAGCCTGGCAACGTCTCCCTGTACGCCAAGCCCGTGAGCCCCCTCCACAAGGGCGCCACCTTCCACGCTCCTTCGTCGCCCACCGCTGCCGCCGACCAGGCCTTCGTCCCGCCTTCGCTCCCGCGCTCCATGAGCCAGATGGGCGATGTCGTCGACGCCAACCGCCGCCGCATCGCCATGACTCTCAGCGACATCGACGTCGCCCTCTCCCTGGACAAGCTCTCGCTCTCGTCCTCGCCCAAGGAGGATAGGCCCACCGCCGGCCTCCGCGATAACAGCTCTCCCATACCCCGTGGCTTCCTCGACCTCTCCGATACCGACTCGGCATCTGGCAAGGAGCGCCAGAGGCGTGTCATCTGCACTCGCTCCCGCCGGGGCAACAGCCATGCCTCGGACAGTGGTCTCGGCCCGTCTGTCGACTCCGCCTCCAGGTTCAGCGAGAGTGTCAAGTTGAAGGGCAAGAAGCAGCTATCGGCCACCTCATCCGGCACCTCGACCACGGCCGCGGCCATCACCCACTCCATCGTCTCGCCCAACACCGACGGCCTTCCCGGGCTCGGTCCCAAGGCCGTCAACCGTATCCACGAGCACACCATCCGCCCTCTGCTCGAGAAGCCGTCGCTCAAGCCGTTTGAGCCCATTGTCCAGGATGTGCCCCGCCGCATCCGCTCCAAGGAGATCATCTGCATGCGTGATCTCGAGAAGACGCTGCTCTTCATGGCTCCGGTAAGTCAACTGTCTCCTGATAAGAGGTCCGTGGGAGGGGGTTGGGAGGGGGAGTTGCTTACAGGACCTTGCTCGTGAAGGCAAAATCCGAGACGGGACTCGATTACCTAGACTTCTGCTTCACCTCGATCCGGTGCATCCAGGCCACCGTCGAGTACCTCAACGACCGCGAGCAGGTCCGCCCCGGCGACCGGCCCTACACCAACGGTTACTTCCTCGACCTCAAGGATCAGGTCCTCCAGTACGGCCGCGACCTCGCCGCCGCCAAGGGCGACGATTCCATGGATATCGACCGGTATGTATCCCGCTTCGTGTCTGCCGACACCATCCGAGCTAACCCGACCCCAAGAAACGACGAGATCAGGCTTCACGGCGGCATGGCCGAGAACGGCCGTCCGGCTGAGCTGGTGCGGATCCGAAAGGACGGCACCGCCGTCTCCATGGCCACGGGCAAGCCCGTCGACATCAGCGAGGGCCCCGTGCAGTTCAAGCGTTCGCTGAGCGAGCAGCGCGAGGACGACGAGGAGATCATGCGGTCCATGGCGCGCCGCAAGAAGAACGCCACGCCCGAGGAGCTAGCGCCCAAGCGGTGCCGCGAGCCCGGCTGCAGCAAGGAGTTCAAGAGGCCATGCGACCTGACCAAGCACGAGAAGACGCACTCTCGTCCGTGGAAGTGCCCCTTTGGCACGTGCCGCTACCACGACTACGGCTGGCCCACCCAGAAGGAGATGGACCGCCACGTCAACGACAAGCACTCGGACGCCCCCGCCATGTACGAGTGCGAGTTCAAGCCTTGCCCTTACAAGTCAAAGCGCGAGTCCAACTGCAAGCAGCACATGGAGAAGGCCCACGGCTGGACCTACGTGCGCACCAAGACCAACGGTGGCAAGAAGGCTTCGGTCTCGGTCTCGGCCTCGGCATCGTCCAACAAGGGTGACAGCCCCTCGGCCAAGGAGACCCCTCCGCTTGCCAACGCGTCCACGCCCTCGGACTCGTACAGCGTCGTCACCCCCCGGGACAACAACAGCAGCGCCGCCGCGGACGGGAGCGGTGCGGGTGCCCAGAACGCGGCCAGCAGCGACTTCCCCCTCTACCAGCCCGACGCCGAATGGCTGGTCAGCTACGGACTCCCCTCGGAGCACATGGAGGGCATGGACCTGGGGATGGAGCAGCCGTCCCCCCTGTCGGCGGCCTCGTACGAGCAGTTCCCCCCTTACCAGAACGGCTCGCAATTTATCAGCGATGAGGACCTATACGCCGCCACGGCGCACCTGCCCGACCAGCACATTTCCCTGGCGGACTGTATGATGTACGGCAAGATGACGGTCCAGCCTGTCCCCTCTCAACTCTCTCAGCCTGCTCAGCAGCAGCAGCAGCAGCAGCAGCAGCAGCAGCAGCCGCAACACATGATGGGTCTGCCTCCGACGAAGCAGCACGACCTGCTCCTGCACTACCAGCAGCAGCAGCAGCAGCAGCAGCAGCAGCAACATTTCAGCACAGCTCCCACATCTGCTTCCGCCGTGCAAGAACCACGCTTTTCTCCCAACGCCCATCACAATGCCATGCTGTACACGCCTCTCGATATGGAGGACGGATACGATGATGTCGGTGCCGGCGTTGACTTCCAGCTGTTCCCCAGCGGTGGCCAGGCCAACACCAGCGCGGACGTGGGCGGCAAGGAGGGCTCGCAGTCCCTGTTTGGCATGCCCGGTGCAGATCTGGGCTTCTCGCAGACGTCCCAGCCCGACATGTTTGGCGAGGTAAATCTGATGCTGTCTTCCCAAATGTTTCAGGCATAAAAAGTGCGCAGGTGCCGGTGACGGGTACTGCGTGACGTGATGAATTCTCAACCATGTTTCTGTGTGTCTGTTTTTACTCCTACACACCTCTTATCAACCCCTCTCATCCATTGTGCTCTGAAGTTTGGATGTCTGTCTTTTCTCCCTCTCTCTTTTTTTTAAAGAAGAATGATGATATATGAAGGTTTTGCTGTGTTCCGATTCTTGTTGTATCTAGAGAAGTTTGCTCATATTTTTTTTCTCGGGGGAATTTCCCCCCCCCTCTCTTCTCGTTGTATTTCTCTTCTACTGCGATATTCTGTCTGGTTTTCTGGCACTCTGGATCTCCGTGCTCAGCTCTGTGCTCAATAGTTTTTGACGATCAATAGGCTTTTGCTTTTGTCTTTTCGGTGCGACGCTTGCGGTAGACGAGATGATTCTCGGCATGATGTGAGACGACTGCTAAATGATGAATTGGAATGTGTGAGAAGTGCTGGGTCCCCCCACCAGGACTCATTAGATAAGTCATACGACTCTCAAGAATGTCCGATCGACAGAACTGCCCCTCCCCCGCTTTCCCCTCATCGTCATGGTATACATACGTGCCCTCCCAACTGGCAACTGGGCAACTGGGCAACTTGGGATATGTAGACTTTGCCATCTCACAAACCCATCATCTATATATATCTCTACTCTCTCTCCTTTCATGACTGTTCATAGCTTCCATCTCTTATCAACTTGCTGATCGATTGACAAATATACGGGAGAAGAAGAGAAGAAGGAAACGAAGATGGGCTCACAACCTCCGCGCAAACAGTTGACCGTCCTGGTGACCGGATTCGGGGTGAGTTCTTACCCTTGACAGAAACTCGAAAGAGAGAGAGAGAGAGAGGGTCTCTTCTCTCTTCTTTCTCTCCCTCTCCCTTTTTCTTCTTGAAAAACAAAAGGAAGGAGGGGAGAAGAAGACGAGACCGAAATGAACCTCCTCCCCAGAAACCCCCTAATACAAAGAAAATATAAAGAAAATAAAAAATAAGAGACTGACCCCAACTGACCCGACCTGAAGCCCTTCCGAGAGAGATACCCGGTCAATCCATCCTACGAGATAGCCCGAGGTCTACCATCCAACCTGACAGCGTCATCGGCCGACGGCAAGGACGTCGACGTCCGCATCCTGGTTCATCCAGAGGCCATACGCGTGAGCTACAAGCGCGTACGAGACCTGGTCCCCACTCTCTGGGATGGCGAGGGCGAAGGAGAGGGAGGAGAAGGAAGAGGAAAGGCAGGACAAGAGTGGAGGAGTCCGGACCTGGTACTCCACATAGGCATGGCGGGACCTAGGTCGTACTACCAGATCGAGCGACGCGGTCACAGGAGGGGCTACAGGTCCAAGGACGTGGATGGGGAGGACCTATCGCCGGAGGCGGACGGCACCCTCGGACCGGAGGAGTGGATCTGGTACGGCTGCCCGGACGAGATCGAGTCGGACCTGGACGTGGCCGACGTCCTGGACCGGTGGAGGAGGTACGCCCACGGCCTTGCCGACCTCCGGCTGTCGGATGACGCGGGCCATTACCTCTGCGACTTCATCTACTACTCCTCCCTGGCCCATCTGTGGAAGGCGGGTCGCAGGAGGGCCGTCCTCTTCTTACACGTCCCTGCTGATGCGGGGGATGACAGTGTTCGGCTTGGGAGGAGGCTAGCCGTCGATCTTGTCAGGAGTATGGTTGAGAGTGAGATGGGTGAGGATGAGGGGGTTTGAATTTCTTCTTCTTTTTCTTTCTTTCCTTTTTCTTTTCATTACCTTCTCTTCTTTCTTATATATATATATATATAATATACAACATATTTCATATAATGTAACTTATAAACCAAACTAGAAGCATATTTACTGAACTTTGTATACTGACATCATACCGGAATCATGACTGTTCTTTCTGTGTGGATATCACCAAATGCTGGCACAGCCGGACTATTAGATAACCCGACCCCGTTAGGGGTAGCACCGGCCATATCAACGCCGGATTCGTAGCATCGCGATAGTCACAAGAGGAAGAAAAGGATAACCTAGATCGATATCACATAGCATACCTGCCTTTTTAAGGAAGAGGCAGTCGTGCACGTGACAGACCGGATATCAATAGATCCACCGTTGATACCAACCCTTTCTATAAAAATAAAAATAAAAGACCCGTGACGTCGGCGATGCAACATCCCCAGGTCGCCGACTTATCGCTAGTTTGTATTTTTTATTTTTGTATTTTTATGTTTTTTCATTAGGAAAAAAAAAGTCATTATAAATCACACCCGAATTCTCTCCGAATTGTTAAGAAAGACCCAATCTCCTCTCACTTTCTCAACATAATAGTACTTTTTAACAACAACAACAACAACAACAACAACAACAACAACGACAACAGCAGCAACAATAACAGAGACAACACTGATATACAAAACATAATACATCATCAAAACCACCCAACCACCCAACATGTGTAGAAAGGCCACTTGCAACACCTGCAGTAAAGTCACCCTGATCCAAGCTTCAAGCTCCCACCACCGAACCGACTAACCTTTCCCCTCCCCTTTTCAGATAAAGTCTCCTGGCTGGGTTGCGGCGCTCACGTCCCGCAGGTCATGGACTCCGTCCCACAGGATGAGCGTTGCGTGTGCACCCCTCGTCTCGATGTGGGGGGTACGGAATATCCTCCCATGGCTAAATGATGTCGTCTGCGATGGCTGTCTTATTCTAATCTCTACTCCGCATTCTGGACAGGAGTTCCTTTTCTCTCTTTTTCTTCAAAATGGGAAGGATGGGTGAGCGAGGAGTTGGGGAGGGGGTTGGGTTGGTATTGTCAGGTTGGAAAGATAGGACAGTCAATATATATTGAACTCACTCATTCTATATGATTATAAGAGAGAGAGAGAGAGAGAGAAAGATGCATACATCTTCTCTCGTCATGTCCCATCACATCATCTCCTCCTTGCACCGCCTCCACCTCCACCACCACCACCAGCATCACCCCTCTCGGCCAGACTGACAACCTCTTGGATACCAGCTGCCTCTTGCTCCTCCTCTATGGCGGTAATCTCCTCGCGGCTGTCCCACCACTTCTCCTCGGACAGCTCGAAAGCACGGGACTTGATCTCCTTGATCGTCAGGGTCTCGGGCTGGACGTTCTTCCACCGTAGGTTGGTCATGAGGATCTCCTGCCACTCGTTTGATGTGCGGACGAAGAAGTCTCGGCGGGATTCAAAGGGCTGATATAGCAGAGGTTAGCTGCGGGGAACAAGGGGAAAAAGAAGAAGAAGATAAAGACGAAGAAAAAGAAGAAAGGAAAAAGAGAAAAAGAGAAAGAAAGAAAGAAAGGAAGACAGACAGACAGAAAGAGAGAGAGAGAGAGAGAGAGGAAAAAGGAAGAGTGGTGTAAGAAAAGAAAGAACGAAGAAAGAAGAAAGAATAAAGAGAAAGAAATTTTCTTTTACCCTTGGATGAGGTAGACCGTCATCTGCCACTACCTCGTCATCGTCATCCTCTGTCGTCGCTGTCGTCGTCGCCGTAGAAGGCTCTGTCGTCTCTGACCCTCCTGCTTCGGTCGCTTCCTCCTGCTTCTTCTTGCTGCGTTTGCTAGGGGTGGATTGCTTGTCCGCAGTCTCGTACACTTCGTCGTCGTCGTCATCGTCCTCATCATCATCTTCGTCATCCTCGTCATCCTCGTCATCCTCGTCATCGGAATCCTAAAACAAGTATACGAATTAGCCATGCGATAAAAGGCACACATATTGGACATAAAAAGATAGTAATGGAAGAGAAAATGGAGGAGGAGGGGGGGGGGGATTGGAAATGGACCAAGAGGTTGAGAGACTCGAGCGGATATTTGTGTGTGTGTGTGTGTGAGGGAGAGAGAAAGGAGGAAAAGAAGAGAGAAAAAGAAGAAGAGAAACATACGATCCAGTCCTCAACAGCCCTCTGGAAAATCTGCTTGCACCCATCCAGTTTGTCCAGGTTTATGGCATAGAGGTCATCAAAGGTAAATTCCCGATCGCCCTTTTCAAACGTCCCACCGTAGATGTAGAGGATGTCTCCCTGGACAGCCATCTGCGCATTGAACCGGACGTGCGGCGGCTCCAGAGTAACGGGGTACTCCTTCCTGGGACCGTCGCGGTCGTCACCGTCGTCTCCCTCGCCATCAGGCCGGTCACCGCTGCCGTCGGCCTCGACTTCCTTCTTCCTGGCGAGCTCGATGTCGTCGATGTCCTCGAGGGAGGCGCCCATCTCGATGGCCTGCAGCTGTCGGAGCAGCTCCTCGTCGTTGCCCTGGCGGCCGCGACGCCCGCCGCCGCCGCCGCCGCCGCGGCGCTGGTCCTGGTTGCCGCCGCCCTTCCTGGACTGCTGCTGGCGCGGCCTGCGCAGGTTGAGCGGCATGAAGCGGTTGCGGTCGATGTTCCACGCGAAGAGCTGGTTGAAGAATTCGCTGTCCATGCCCTCCTCGCTCTGCTCCACGTCGTACACCCCGCCGAACAGGATGCCGCGGCCCTTGTGCCACGTCATCGTGGCGCCGGCGCGCGCCGGGTTGGGCGAGTTGGTCGGCTTCTTGCGCTTCTCCCACCGTACGCCGGGAGGGCCATCCTCCGTCGCCGGCAGGGTCATGCGCAGGAAGAAGCAGTCCTCGTGGACCATGGGCCTGAGAATGTTCTTCTGCCCTTGTACGCTACCACCACCACCGCCGCCACCTCCCTTGGAACCCTTTCCACCCTTCCCGCCGCCGCCGCCGCCGCCACCTTTTTGCTTGATCTTCACCGTCGCCTTGACGCGTGAATACCCACCGTACAGGACTGCACCGGTCTCGTGCGGTAGAAAGGTAAAGGACGAGCGGGCGTCGGGCTTCAGCTGCGCGGGGGGCAGGTTGGGCGAGTGCCAGACGTAGTTGACCGTGTCGAAGATCCACAGGTCGGCCATGTACCGCGTCTGGTTCGACGTGTCCTGGAAGCCGCCGAACAGGATTATGTAGTGCTTCCAGTACGTCATGCGGTGGCCGCTGCGCGCCGGCGGGCTCTTGTCCTTGCCCTTGACCTCGATCTTTGTCCACTCGCGCGTCGCCGGCTCCAGCCTCCAGAAGTCCGAGTAGTGGTGGAAGGTCCCCTGCTTGGGCGACGAGAACTCCCCGCCAAACAGGTAGACGAAGTTGGGGTTGGACGACCGGCTCCAGGCGTGCCCGGACCGCGGGAGGGGCGCGTTGGGAGACGTCACCGTGCGCCACTCGTCGCGCGAGATGTTGTACACGTGCAGGTCGTTGTAGAAGGTCGCCATCGCGCCGTTGAAGTACTCGCCGCCGAAGAGGAGGAGCACGTTGCTGTCGTGGGGGGCCGCCATGAGCGTCGAGGCGCTCCGCGGCTTGGGAGGCTCAGGGCTCACCGTCTCGGTGATCTTGTGGAACTGCTCCTGCTGACGGCGGTACTCTTCCAGGATCTCGTCCAGGTCGGCGTCCTCGCCGTCGCTGCCCTCTACCTTGGCCGCCTTGGTCTTGGCCTTCTTCTCACCCTTGTTGGCTTGCTTGGCTGCCTTCTCGGCCTGTCATGGGTGTGCGCATTCATGATTAGCCCACTCACTCTCTACATACCGTCCATCAGTCATTACCCCACTCCCTTTGCATGGGGAGGGAGTGAGCGAGCGAGCGAGTGAGAGGCATTGCTTGAGAAAGAGAGAGAGACTTGGACCCTTGGATCTTGGGCCCTTGGAGTGGTAGAGGGGTCCTGTGTTGGGAACGAAAACTCACCTTTTTGGCCTTCTTGACGTCATTTCCCTTCTTCTTGTCCTTGGCCATGATGCAGTTCTAGATGGTAGTGTTCTGCTCTTCTATTCGATCTTTGTGGGAAAAAAAAAGAAAACCAACTCCTCACTTCTTTTACTGCCACATGAGAGATGTTGTTGCCGCATCGACTGGAAAACTTTTTGCTGTTGAAGTCGAACTATGCCACAGTCGCTGCCCGTCTCCACATTAGCACCTTGGGAATCTTTTGTGGGAGCCTTTCAACACCAAACAGCCCATCGATTCATCCTTTACGTCTCTATAAGAAAAGCTACTCAATATGCTAGATGACCATCGCATACGCCTCGTATATAGGCCTGCCGTTAGAAGCGCCCTCCATCAAAGGGGAAAAAAAACAGGGCAGAAAAGAGACGAGACGAGAGCATCGAACTTGTCTCTTCCGAGGTGTTGCGTAGCATCAATATCATCTTTCTCGCGAGCGGAAACGTGTCCCATTTTCGCGTCGTAGCCGACTCACATATCCCCTCAAGGATAACTCCGCATCAGCGAGAGTTTTTGCTGCTGTTCTTCCTCTGCCCCTTCCCCGGTATGTAAGTGACCATGGCCTTGCTAGCCCCTTCCATGCAGTACTGCACAACCTCAATCTTCTTACCTCTGGGCGCCAGCTTGGCCACCTGCCGCAGGTCACTCGTCCTGGGGAGGTAGAGCGCGTGGTCCATGGGTCCGCAGGCAGCGTGCAGCTGCGCCAGGTTATACGGCTGCATGGTATCCAGGTTGAATACCTGGTCGGTCGAGTAGCCGACACCTCCCCAGGGCGGGCTGGCGAAGACGACGGTGGCAGCCGTGTCGACCTTCAGCTCTGCGTGCAGCTCATCCGGCCGGTTGGTCAGGGCGTCGAGGTACTCAAAGGCGTCGCCGTTGATCCAGGTGATGACGCCAGGCTCGACGCCGTACACCTCCGCATTGTGCTGGGCACAGGCGAGCGTCGAGGCGTCCCTCTCCAGGGCGATGATCTTGTCCCACCGGCCCGAGAGGGCAAAGGCGATGGTGTTGCCTCCTGCGCCGGCAAACATGTCTATAAGGGTGGTGATCTCTGATCGACCGTCGTACATGTCGTACATGTCGCTGGCAATATGGCTGGGAGAGATTTCAGTCAATGTGTCAACAGAGGCACAGGCAGAGGCCGAGGCAGAAGACATGGAGGGGTGGCGGAGACGTACTTGGCTACCGGCTCTGGCGTCACGCCGAACCAGGCGTCGTCTGTCATGTAGATGCCTTCGTCATACCATGAGAATATCGAGTACCTCTGGGAAAAGTATCTGGCCGAGCGGTCAGCACGAAGGAATCTAGACAGTATCGAGCTGAGCCATCCTCGCATGGTCTCCTCTCACGTGGAAATCAGAGCGGGGGAGACACACTTTTGGATATCCCAGGGCACCTCGTCGCTCCCCTCATAATGTTTGCATTCGTCCCTCAGCTCCAGTCTCTCGGCGGGTTCCATTGGGACGCTCGGTTTCGGTGACCGGATTGAGAGCGAGAGCCCATGCGGATGATTCAGAGAGCAACGGTCCCTAGCAAGGCATCTCTGCCAAGATGGCCTCTGTTGTCGTGATAAGATACGCAGTAGCAGCAAGAGAAGAACTGCAGTGGATGAAAAACAGACGAGGCTGATGAGAAGCTTCTGCCCATTCCAGGGACCAGACGCCTCAGTCTGGGGCTCTTGGGGGAGGAGGGCGCTAGAGCGGAGTGCTACGGGCTGCAAGGCTACCACTGCTTAGATATAAGTCACGAGGTTAGACAGGGACGCAGTGCTAGTAGTACCTGCAGTATCCGTACCCGTACCTACCTATTACCTATACAGCGCTCCCTCCACCATATAGCGATGGCCGTAGGTATAGGGTCCTACAGGTACCTACACTATACTATACCATAGGTGTGTCCTTTCATAGAGGACACCAACCTGTACATACACAATACAGGCACACCGTTACCTCCCATGTTCAGTCCCGCCACAACGTGACAGCCGCTACGTAATAATAGTGGACAGCTAAGACGTCCTAGTCATTCCCTCTCTCCGTCACCCTCCCTCGCGACGCCGGAGCTCTTCCGTATTGCAACCATAAGGTCGACAGCAGGCCACGTCGGCATAAGCACCGGAAATCCCCCTTGTCGCGTGAAGCAGAGGCAAAACATGTTCAACGCTCTGAACCGGTTCATGTCCCGTCTGGACGGCGACGCCCCGCAACGCCGCCAGCACGACAACGGCTCCTACGGCTTCCAGGTCCTGCGCAACACCAACCTCGACCTCCCCATCGAGCCATGGTTCGACTTCGTCGTCGGCATCAACGGGCGGCCTATCGAGATCCCTGACGCGAACCTATTCGCCCAGGAGGTGCGCAACTGCGCTGGCGGGACTGTGACGCTAGGTCTATGGAACGCAAAGGTATGCACACACCAGCACACCCACACACACACACACATACACACATGCGCACGCACATATATATATATACGATGCGACAGATTCATATCCTTCCACCTCTACCCTTCGTACCTGTGCTGACCGGGTACCCTCTCAAAATAACAGGGCCAGCGCATGAAGGAGATGCACATCCCCGTCCCCGTCGACACGACATCCCTCGGCCTGTCGCTCCAGTGGGCGCCCATCGCCCTCGCCGCCAACGTGTGGCACGTCCTCGACGTGGCGCCCAACTCCCCTGCCGACCAGGCGCCTCTCCTCCCCTACAGCGACTACATCCTCGGCAGCCCCGAGGGCGCTCTCAACGGCGAAGCCGCCCTGGGCGAGCTGGTCGAGGACTTCATCGGCCGCCCGCTCCGGCTCTACGTCTACAACAACGAGTACAACGTCGCGCGCGAGGTGACGATACAGCCCCGGCGCGACTGGGGAGGCGAGGGGGCCCTGGGGTGCGTCCTGGGATACGGCGCGCTGCACCGCCTCCCCGCCCCCCTCAGCGAGCCTGTCAACCCGCCCGGCGACACCATGTTTGACGGCGCCGACGGCAGCTCCGCCACCACCGCAGCGACCACAACCTTTGTGCCTGCCGACTCGCCCGCGCCCGGCGTGGCTGCCGGAGGCGGCGGCGACTACCTCGTGCCCGCGCAGATGGTTGGCGCCACGCCCGTCAGCGCACCCCCGCGCTCCGGCAAGAAGAAGGACAGGCATGCCACCCGCAGCCCCCTGAACGGTGACATGGATGATTACTTCAGGGAGGGAGAGGCCAAGAGCAAAGAGCTTGATCGTGCGCCCAAGAGTAAAGGGTCGGCTGTGCCGCCGCCGCCAAGGGCTGGGGCTGGACCTCCCAGAGCTGCTGCTGCCACACCAGAGGCTTCATAGAATTGTGTATTAATATTGGTAATAGTAGAAGAGAGAAGAAAAAGGATACGGAATGACTGTCATGATATTTCCCCCAAACTTAATTCTCATTTCGTATGTTCGTCTACTCGCTCTTCATCTCTTGTTCGGTGGCTGGAGAATGAAAGTGAAAATGAAACCCACGCCTATTGCCTTGATGTTCCCCCCTCCATCTTGGTGACTTTCCTCATGAAAAAAAATAAAGGGCCAAGTTGTAATTGTACACACAAAACACGCCTGCTCCTCCCCGCGATTTCTTCTAGTTGATAAAGTTGACGCAGAAAAAGTGCAGAATCAGGCTGCACACGATGTAGTCGGCAAAGGCCCTCTCGGGAGAAACCTTGGGGAACTCGGACTTGTTGGCGGTGGTGGTCTGGATGCGTAGGGAGACTGTGTGGGGGGGGTTGGGGTTTGCGGCCACGCCGTGTCAGCAGATGCTTCCTCCTTTATCATGATGATGATGATCATGGCAGGCATCAGACTTACTTGTGAGGACGAATTGGCCGACGGTACCGCAGAAGCCAGATAGGAAAGCGTTAAAGGGCTGGTGGGGTTCGTGTCAGCTGCCGAGGGTCAGAAGAGGGTGGGAGAGAAGAGGGCATACATAGTTGCCGGCGAGGACGCAGTATACGAACTGCAGAGCTCCGACGACGGCGAGGAAGGCGAGAAACACGTCGAGGAGCTTGGTGCGCTGGGGCGTCTCGGCCATGTAGTAGGCGTAGATGTTCTGGAGGACCTTGTCCCATGTGGCTGCGCCGGCGGTAGGCTTGGGCTTCGTCTGGGTCGGAGCGGCAACGGGGGCGGCGGCGGCGGGGACGGTCGATGCAGCTGCTGAAGCCGCAGCTTCGCGGGCGTTCTTTCTAGGTGCCATGCTTTGTCGTTGTCGAGTATCTGCCTGTGATGCCGAAACGTGATCGATGACGACGACTGATGGCGAGAGGGAGGGAGGGAGAGGATGCCGTTTGACAGGCTGCGGCACTGGGGACACGAATTGCTAGCAGGTGGCCTGGCATGATTGGTCAGGAATGGAACCGTGTGGGTGGTGGTGGTGGTGGGCTCATGGATCGCACTTCGGAGTTCGGTGCAAGTCGCAAAATCACTCCACCCCGGCTTTAAAATACGTCGCCTTGTCCACTCCGATCTTCCTCTCTCTCAAAGTCATCTTAAACTCGGTCACATCTGTCACGAAAATGGTGAGGAATTGCGCGCGCCCTCTCCCGCGGGTTAGTATGCTGACCAGGTCCCCCCCTTTAGGCAAACGAGCAGCTCAAGTACACCTCCATCGTCCTGGCCGCCCTCACCGCGGGCGGCGGCATCATGGGCTACGCAAAGACCAAGTCTCTTCCCTCCATCATCGCCGGATGCACCGTCGGAGCTCTATGTAACGTCCCCTCCCATACCACCCATCCCGTCCATGGCCGAGAGAATAGAAGCTGACATCCCTGTGGCCATGACGCAGACGCCCTCGGCGCATACCGCATGCACACCAGGCAGCCCTACGGCGTCGAGCTGTCTCTGCTCGCCTCCGTCGTCCTCGGTAGCTCTGCCATCCCTCGCGCCATCAGGTTGGGCAAGCCCGTCCCCGTCGGTCTCAGCGTGCTGTCTATCGTCGGCATGCTCACTTTTGGCAATGCCTTCCGCAAGCGCCTGTAAAGAAAACGAACGCGACATGACGATCGGTGCACACAAACACTATTTCCCGTGTACTGATAGCAATGTACATGGTATAATATACTAAAACATCGTCTAAATCCGTGAACAGGAGCTGTGCTCTTCCCAAGGCGTTCCGAATGGCCGTACATGCTTGTCTTGTGTGCCTCGTGTGCCTTGGTGTGTTTAGAAATATATGCGCCAGCAGAGCCCCCCTTCTGCATCTTCCCCTCAGGGGGATTGTGGCTCGTACACCGTAGACCAAGAGCTCGCGCGCGATATCGTACGGCGTAGTCGAGCAGCTGTCTCGTTCATTCGCTCGACAGGGAGCTGGGGCGGTCTGGAAGTCCCGGCCCGTGGCTCGTGGCTCGAAGGCTCAGCGAACGTCTCAGAGACCCAGCGCCTTCTGCTCAGCCTTGATCCTGTTGCGCTTCTCCCTCGCGGCAGACCTGTTCTCGGCCTGCATGTTGGTTCGCTCCTGACGGAGGCAACGGTCGACCTTGACCTTCATGTCGTTGCAGCCACCGGTGGCCTTGTGCATGAAGCCTCGGGCGTGGCACTCTTCCAGAGCGGCAATGACTTCTTCGCAGGCTGTTCACGCCACATCCCAAGTCAGCAATCTTTTTCTCGACGGCACGCACCGGAGGGCGAGATGGCGTACCTAGTGCGTTCTTGGTGTGCAGATGAGGATGCATGATGATGGTCGACAAGGGGAATGAATACTCTTGGAGGATGCGCAATAGTGGCAAGTGGTACGGTGATGGGGTAGCGAAGGCCGCACTTTTCTGATTCCTCCGATTTTTGGCCAAGCCCGCTTAGTCAACCCCACAACCAAGCAATAGAGGACGCTGTAATCTGTCATAATCCGTACTGCTGCTGCTGTCTGTTGGCGTACGCAATCCCGAGCTGGTGGACAGATCTACTGTTATTCCCAGGATACAATCACCTTGCAGAGTTATGAATATAACACACAGCGTCATACATCATCATCCGAGATGCAGCCTCGATAGGGCTCAGTCTGCCGAGACGAGAAAAGGGGAGTAGGGAGGAATACATTACAACGAACGACACATTGCCAAGGAGCCTTCTCCAGGCCTGTACTCGCTGGATGGCAAACCGCGCAGAGGTTGGATTTGCCACATAGAGAGGGAGTATCGTGCTATTCCTCTCTCTGTCGGTCCAGTCTTGCTGGGTGAATTTATTGCGGGCGACAGTGGGAAAAAGCATGCATATATTACCCATTGCGTCCCGTTTACGACAACCGTGCAGAAAAATACATACAAGGAGCGCGCCGACAGGAGTTCCAGAGCGCAGGTTCTGGTCACGTCAGAAACTATATGTAGTGCGTACGCTTCATGATGTGTTCCTCGCTGGCATCGATGCTATATTAACTCATAGCTGCTCTCCAGGTTGGAGGCGCTGGGGGCCGGAGCCGGCGAAAGTGAGATAGCGGACGAGTAGGCGGTGGCGGCAGTGAGCACCGCTACGGTTCAATTCTATGGACCTCCATAAACCACCACACCCCACCTCATCCATCATCGTGGGGATTTCACCCGCCACATAAAAAATAAAAATAACCTACCGCCGGGAGCCGAACGGAGAGGGACAGCTCTACGCGTCAAGAAAGACCAGAGGAACGCACGATGTCGAGCTCGTCAGCACAGCAGCCTGCTCCGGGCCAGAAGCAGCCCCAGGGTTCGTCCATGCCACAACCGACCGCTCCTCCCTCCCCCCACCCGTCTCTCTCAATCTCGGAAGCTACCCCTCCATGAAAAGCAGAAAAGGCCATGCTGACATCTCCCCGCGACAGCCGACCTCCAGGCCACCTATTCCAACTACAAGAATACTCTACAGCAGGTCGCTCAGAGGATCGGTGACATCGAGCAGGAGGCTGAGGAGCACAAGTATGTCCCGTGTCGGCCTTCCGTCTGCGTCACATCATACCGACCGTTAGGGGGGGGGGGGCTTGATCAGCACCGATTTGGAAGATGATCAGACCATGTTGCTGACTTTGATAAAACCCCAAGGCTCGTCTTGGAAACTCTGACCCCTCTCGACGACAACCGCAAGTGTTTCCGCCTCATCAACGGCGTGCTCGTCGAGAGGACCGTCAAGGAGGTCATCCCGGCCCTCAGGACGAACCAGGAAGGTCTGAGGAAGGTCCTGGACGATCTGGTGAAGCAGTACAAGGTGAAGCAGGATGAGCTTGAAAAGTGGAAGGTTTGTGCTCCCCCTTACACCCTTTTCTTATCTCGTTCTCAATCCCCCCCCCCTTTTTTATTTTTTTCTTCTTCTTTTTTCTCTCTCTCCATTTCTCTTACTGCTTCCTCTTCTCCTGTGTCCTGTGCCATGCTCCCCCTCTACTCGCGTGACACTGGCTGACACACATTATAGAAGAAGCACAATGTTCAGGTTGTCAGGCAATAACACCGAGATGTATAAAAAGTGAAATTTCAAAAGCATTCCAAACAAACAAGAGAGGGAAAACTCTAGCCTGCTCCCGTGATGCTACTGCGTAACGTTCGGCGAGTATAGAGGCGACATATCCCCCCAACTGCGCAGGGAGAACAGCTTGAGCCCGACGGGTACCAACGGGGAGTGAACTCGAGAGAGGTTTCAGACGGCATGCCAGAATCTCGGGTTGCGAACAAAATCTCTTTTCTTTTTCCAACATGAGACCACATGCGCTGGCAGCTAGACGTCGCACGACTATGGATGTGGAGGACAGGTTTATGCCCAACACCGCGTCCACTAATCTGTACATCAGGCGACAGACTGCCCATGCTGTTGAATGTAGAGACAATATCGATCCTCATTATCGGTCAAACCCCGGTTCCGTGAGGGTCAGAATAAGAGAATACTCGAGGGATATCATTTGATTTCATTGCTACGCTTGTCCAGCTGTAACCACGGAACCAAGTACACTGCCAGTCTGCACTCCTCGCAGTGGCAGCGCAATGTGTTCACCCGCCTTTGCCATCCCGATTTTCCCCATGACTGTACTGAGATGCCCATCCGTTTTTTAAACAAGGCGCTATCGCTCAAACATATGATGGGATCGAAAATAACGAGAAGAAGGAACAGAGAGGTATCAAGGTCATATAACGGCCGTTTCCTGCCCGTCGCATGGAACGGCACTTAAATCTTACATAATCTCTTCGCCTATCGATATCGATGGAGGGAGATAATAGACGATGGATGCGCTACGGAGAGCTACGAGTGTGCCAAACGAACAACAACAACGACAACAACAACAACAAACCCAACAACCGGGGAAACGTGCATCAATACCAGGGCAACGACGACGACGTCATTGCCGGCTATCACATCGGAGAACCCGTATCGGTACGTATATATACCGGCTCCTCGGAGCCTGATAAGTGACGACGATGGGTGATTGCATGCTCTGCCCGCGGCTCGACACACTGAACACACCCCACGTCAGAAGGATGGCCAAAGCCAAGCCGGTGCAGCCAGCGCACTCTCCACACACTGCCAAATGCAATGGAAACAAAGCGGCTAATAACGCTCGTCTACTCTTTTTTTTAATTTGAACAACTCAGACACAAGCACACCCATTCTTTCCGACCCGCCAACCTGATTCCTACCCAAAGCCGCCGCATACTTTCATCCACACCCCCGGTAGGTTCCCCTATTCGATCGCTGTTTTATTAACGGAGCGCATTGCAATAGGCGGCGTGCAGCACTTCGCTTGCTTGATCGTCCTCTCGCTCCCTTCTTCCTCCACCCCCCCCCGCCGCTTTTGGAACCCTGGTCCGTGGCATGTTCGCTGCTGACGCGATCTCTCAGGATTTGAACAGAAATCGAGACGCGCCACTTTCCTTCACCATCCCCGGTACCACCTGCTTTCAGAACCGAGGCGCGCTATCGCCCAGTGCGTGCTGTTGGCGATTTCACACCGGTCGAGAGAAGAAGTCAATTGTGTGGCCTTGCGACGGATCGGAGTCTCACACCGAGTGCGGCAAAGGACCCAGTTACCTTGTCCCGGACACCTATTACGTCGTAGGGACCCCAATTGTTCTCGCGCGTGCTGCAGATCGACGTACGTCCCACACACATCTTTTCCCTCGAATCCCGCTGGGCTGCAATCACCGTCCGTGAATTGCCCAACCGCCTCTCGCGCGCGCCCAAAGCAGCATCCTCTCTTGTCTCCCGACACTCCGGACCCCAGGGACCGGCCCGGGCAGAGGAGCCTGTAAGAGATGATTGCACACATCACTTGTTGCAACACGCGCGCACAGCCCCTGCATTCGTCACTCCATTACACGGAAAGGAGGGAGTGCGTGCGTGCGTGCGTGCGTGCGTGCGTGCGTGTGTGTGTGTGCTGATCCTTACTACTCTTCCCCCCCCGCTCTGTACCCTTGCTCTACGAGTGAGCTGTTTGCTGGCCAGTGCTAACTGTTATATACAAAGCCAGCCCGGCAGCCCTGCAGCTAGTTTCCCGTCATGTCGGACTCTCAGTCTCCTCCTAAGGATGTCGAACAAGGTGCTCAGTCGCCTGAAGACGAAGGCCAGATGAACGAGCAAGACCCACAGTCTGCCGGCCCCGGCTACGAGTTCGAAGGTGTCAAGGAGCAGGACAGATGGTTGCCTATAGCGAACGGTACGCCTCCTACTTCCTCTGCTCTCCCTCCTCGCTCTCCTCTTCCCTTCCCTTTGCCTTGCCACACCCCCTCTTCCTCTTCGGATGGGCCCAGGACCCATTCAGCCCTGATCTGATCTGCTGCTCTGCCCGGAGTTACCCCTTCTCCTCTCTGCTATCTCTCTGCCCCCTCCGCATGGGCTGGGATCCAGAAAACAGCCTCGAGAGACACCGTGAGGAAGAGGCTGATTGCTGATGGATGTCTGTCTGCAGTGGCTAGGATTATGAAGAACGCTCTTCCGGAGAACGCCAAGATTGCCAAGGAAGCTAAGGAGTGCATGCAAGAGTGCGTTAGCGAATTCATCTCCTTCATCACAAGCGAGGCGTCGGAAAAGTGCCAGCAGGAGAAGCGCAAGACTGTCAACGGTGAAGACATTCTGTTTGCCATGACGTCACTGGGATTCGAGAACTATGCGGAGGCCCTCAAGATCTACCTGTCAAAGTATCGCGAGGTAAATATGCCGGGACTCCAGCGGTGAAGTGCTTGCGGAGGAAGAGGGCAAGACAAGAGACTGACAGAAATCTACAGCAACAGAGCCAGAGCAACCGTGAGCGAGTGATGGAAAACCCCGGATGGAGTAGCGGTATCGGCGACGAGAAGCTGGGCGAGGGTGCTGAGTACGGTGCGTCCGAGGGGCCTGGCGCTGTCGATGCCACCGGCGATGTCAGCTACATCTATGGCGGTGCGCAGGCTGGTCACGCCGACTCCGGTGCCGGCAACGGTTATTAGCGTCTGTTGATCTTCCAAGTCTCCTATCTCTCTTATTTTCAACTATTTCTGTCATATCGCGCGCTGGGCAGAGGGGCGGCAAGTCACGATGATGAGGTGAACAGAACGCCCCAGTGGTCGCCAGTCCTCTATAGGTGTCTGTCTTTCTCTTCTTCCTTCTCTCATACTCGCGTCTTTGGGGGTTTCACGGGGAATGAGATGACGGCAACGACGAGAAGGAACGCGAACGCAGGACGGGAGACACGGATCCCCCACCCAAGAACAACATCACATGAGCGAGAGTGGGAGGATAACAGATAACAGTGATGGGCGATGATGATGGGCGTACTAGGCACCTACTTCAGGATTAGATGGCCCTCCACTCTGTGGCATGGAACAGGCTTCCTGCCAGTGAGGAGACAACATGCTACTGTGAGTGGCTACGTCTGAATTTTAGCACTATTAATCTTGATACTTCATTCTTTCAACGCAGCCTTGTCTGAGTCATACAGTCGCGACGTGCCCCGGTACCGTGACCCAAGGGCCTATACAGAAAGAGCCATGTTCGGTACGATGGGAAGGCATGGATAACCTGTCCGAATGAATCGCTCAATGTGAGTAACGGTGAGCAGAGGCGGGACGGCAATAGCATATCATCATATAATCCGGCTGTTCATTCTGCGACTAAGAGGCAAAGCACGTGTGCAGACAGGTACGTTAGGCTGGTATGGAGCCTGTGTCACGTCGTTGATAGCGGGCAGCCGCTCTCAGGCTCTGGCCCCACAACATGTTAGAAGGGTCTTTCTAGTGCAATGCCCCTAAGCACCCTAAGCAAGGCCCCTACCGGCGGAAGGGCTTTGCTTGTTAGGCCTACCTACCGTCTACGCCACGGCAGGCAGGGCCCAGGGGAGGGTGCGCCGTGCGCCTTGCGGTCTTGGACATCAGATGTTGGAAGGGGGAAGGTTGAATGTTCAGAGGCTCAGAGCATGTTAGTTTCCCCGCTTCCAGTTTATAAGCGCCGACCCACTTTTCACCCCATGCAAAGGAAGAGGGAAGGAAAAAAAAAAAAGAAAAAAAAAAGCTGTCGTTCCCGCACAACATCACGCACGCTCCCATTCTTTTTTGATGCTTTTTTTTTTCTTCTCTTCATCATTACCTACCGGTTAATGCCCATCCCCTCTCACGCCACCCATCGACTGTCTGCTACACTCCATACGACGCGGTCGTGCTAGATAGCAAGATTGCATGGGAACCTCGACAACGTTTGTTGTCCCTTGCCAAGAATAGAACGACAGCAACATTCACGCAGCGGGGCGGCCACTTCAGTTATGACTGACAGGTTCTCTCGTGCCCTCGGTGAACAGAAGCAGCAGACACAGTCGATGACGGTAGACCGACGTACGACGCAGCCATCGTTCACGAACCGATCCCGATAGATACCCCTCGACTCTCCTACGCCTCTATAACATCCCAAGACTACGAAAGCGGCATCCATCCTCATGAGGCCCTTCGCGGTAACGACCAAGACCGGCGGCCCCCCCGCCGGCAGGGCCACGCCCGTCAAGTCCATCCTCAAACCCCCGTCCATTCTGGGTCGTAGGACGGCCGAAGATGCCGGCTTCGACGACGATCCTGAGACGATGGCAGCGGCATCATCGCCAAGCATGGAGAGCCCGACCAAGCGTCGAAAGGTTCTGTTCGACGAGGTGCACAACAAGACGTACGAGGTCGGCAACAGGACAATGGACGAGATCAAGCGCGAGGTGAGGGAAGCCCTGGAGGAGCACCGCCGGGGCAACGACGGGCCCTACGACAGCCTCAAGGAGCTCTTCTCCAACGACAGGCAGCGGTACCTGCCGCCCGTGGCGGGCGAGGACGACGACACGCTCAAGCCGCAGGAGCTGAGGGCGTACGTCATGGCCCTGACGAGCTGCATGCCCATGCTCAAGGACAAGGAGTGCAACGGCCTCGTCAAGACGATCCTCCAGTGCTCGTGGCTGGGACGCGATGACGAGTTCCTCCGCGTCTACACGTACTTTCTGGCCGCCCTCATCAGCGCGCAGGGTACGTACCTGCTGCCCGTGCTGTCCATGATGGTGGAGAACTTCAAGATCAGCCGATCCTCGGCCTGGACCGTGGCCGACTTCCCCAGCGTCAGCCGGGATGCCATGCGCGCCCGCCTGCACCGGGCTCTGCGCCACCTCCTCCAGATCTTCCCCGCCGCCGGCTCGGTGCTCGAGAGCCTCCTGGGGTCCAAGTTCCCGTTTCCTGACGATCCGCTGCGCACACACATGGCCTACGTCTACAACATCATCCGCGTGCAAGAGTACGCGCCCGCGCTGCGCGAGGAGGTCCTGGACCTCATCCTGGACCGCGTAGTCAAGCTCGACGCCCAGATGCAGCTGGACCTCGAGGACGTCGACGACGACCTGACGGCCGCTGTCATGTACTCGCTGCAGGAGAACGGCGGCGCGCGTGGCCCCGCCACGCAGTGGGAGGGGGACGAGGACGGCGGCGACGACGGCGACGACAGCGATGCCGAGTCCGTGGACAGCGACGACGTCGACTACGACGAGGAGGCGGCACGGATCAGGGCCATCAAGGACAACGTCGAGAAGATGGACGCCATGCTAGACACGCTCTTTGCGTACCACAGCGTCTCGATAACAGCGAACCCCGGTTCCGACCGGGCGTACGCGGCCTTCACGACGATCCTGCGCGAGTTCGAGCACCTGGTGCTACCGACGTACAAGTCGCGGCATACGCAGTTCCTGGCGTTCCACTTTGCGCAGATGCACGAGCGTCTGACGGACGCCTTCTGCGGGCAGATGATCCAGGTCGCGTTCGACCAGAACACGGCGGGGGTGGTGCGCCAGGCCTGCATCGCGTACCTGGCGAGCTTCGTGGCCCGCGGGGCGCACGTGCCGCGCAAGGACGTGCAGGAGATCTTCGAGCTCGTCGTGGTGCACATGAACCAGTACCGCGACCGGCACGAGGCGGCCTGCCGCGGACCCGACATCAAGCGGTTCGGCATCTTCTACACGCTCGCGCAGGCGGCCATGTACATCTTCTGCTTCCGATGGCAGGACCTGGTGGTGTCGGTGCCGGAGTCGGTGGAGCCGGATGACCCGACGTCGTATCTGGGCCAGGACCTGGAGTGGTACGGTACGACGCGGCGCGACCTGTCGATCCACATATTCGGCAAGTTCAACCCGCTCAAGGTGTGCGCGCCCGTCATCGTGGACGAGTTCGCCAAGCTGGCGCACCGGCTCAACTTTGCCTACGTGTACCCGCTCGTCGAGGCCAACAAGCGGCTCCGGCTGACGCAGTACGTGACGACGTCGTACGCCACCGGCGGCGCCCTGCGCGACGCCGGGGTGGACTCGTCGGGCGACGAGTCCCTGCACCGGCTCGACCCTTACTTCCCCTTCGACCCCTACCAGCTACCCGTCAGCAAGAGGTGGCTCGAGGGCGACTACGTCCACTGGAGGGCCCTCCCCGGGCTGAATGCCGAGGACGGCAGGGATGACAGCAGCGACGGCGACGGCGACGGCGGGGATGACGACGACGACGAGGACGACGCCGGGCTCGAGGAGGCCACGGCTACGGACAGCGAGGTGGACGGTGACGAATGATCTGTCACCTCCCCACCGTCTGGATCCATCTCCTGTCATCCTTCCGTCCATCTCACCATCCATCTCACCGTCCATCTCACCGTCCATCTCACCATCCATCTCACCATCCATCTCACCATCTCATCAATCCATCTGGTCCACCAAGGATATCGAGGATGAGGGATGTGCTTACATCTGTCTCTTATCTCCTTTACTTTATATGATGCTCACCCCTCGGGAGAGGTTCTGTCATGCTTTACAGCGAGGCGTTGGGAAAGAAAAACAAGAAGATATTGGAATCTTGCGCATATTTTCAAAGAGGTCGTGGAAAAGTCTTTAATAAACTATCTGAGTTTCTAATCCTTCATGGGATGGCCAAGAGATCAAGAGATGAACTGTGGCAAGGAAGGTGGATGCGAGTAATACTCCGTACCAGAAGTACGTATAGGGATAGACGACGTGTGTGGCGTCGTCTTGATAATATGTGGCGGTGCAGCTGATGAGATGGAGACCCATTGAGAGTATCTTATAACTTATCATTATATAATCCTCAACTTCCACCACAACAGTCGGACACAGTCGGACAATGATTCTTTTGACTGTATCGGTACGGAGTACAGATCTGTACATGAACGACGCCCACCACCTGTACGAGCGTCGAGCACAATTACGTACCACCCCTCCCCTCCCCCCCCCCCGGTAGCAAAACAGAAGACTCCAACTAATGAGAGGGTCCAGGTCTCCCGGGCGAGACTAAACTTGCACCGTCTGGGGTCAGCCTCGGATTGATTCCAAATGTTGCATGATTTGAAATCATACCATGAAAATAACCTCTTCTGAGCTCGGTAAGTGCATCCCTGGGCCACCGTTTCGAATTATTCTTGTCGAGAGGTGGGTGGATTCTTCTTCTTATTATTATCCTTTTTTTTTCTTTCTTTTTTTTCCTTTTTCCCTTTTTCACCTCCACATCCAGAAACTGAATCAATCCCAACAGCAGCAGCGACAATAACGACGACGAAGACGACGACAAAACGACGATACTATCATATACCCACAGAAAAATACCGAGACACACGAACACACGCAGCCCTGGGGAGGAGATCCCTGCCTACCGCCACATACATACACCGCACACACCCCTCTCACTTTCCGGAGATTCCCACCCCCCACAGCACATATGATGGCATCATCAACAATAGAGGCCGTTAGGCCTTCATTTTCCTCATTTTGGCGTCTGGGAACGAGTAAATTGAGAGGGGAGAGCAGTAGTGAATGTGAGTCTTTTTCTTCTCCATTTTTTTTCTCTCCTCACCCTTTTCTGCTCTGTCATCCGGAAGATTGTGTCCAATAATTCGGCGTTTATCGGAGAAGGGGTCGGAGGGGTCGGAGAGGGGAAGCGAATCGGCAGTAAGAGGTGACGGTGTGAGAAGAAGAAGAAGAAGTAGAAGAGAGAGAGATGGAGATGAAGAGAAGCAAGAACACATAACTGAGGCGACGAAAAAAAACAACAGCGCTAGGGGGACAAGCATCACCAGAGACGACGACGACGACGGCGGCGACGATGACGAGCACCAACAAGGACGACCATGAAGACCCGGCGACAAAGTCGAGACAGCAAAACCAGGCGCGGCGCGCTCAGGTGCGAAGCGCCCAGATCCGCCACCGCCAGCGCAAGGCCGACCACCAGCGCCAGCTGGAGCTCGACATGACCGAGTACCAGAGCCTGATAGCCCAGATCGAGGGCGAGACGGCCGTCCTCCGACGCCAGAACGCTGCCATGCGCGCCCAGCTCGACGCGGCCGGCATCTCCGTCGCAGCCCACGAGTGGTCTGGCAGCGTCGACAGTTCCGACGCCAGCGCCAGCGGTGACGAATACTACTCCGTCAGCGACGACGGCGCCGGCGCCTACCCGGAACTCTTCCCCTCCGTCGACATGGACCGTCTCACCGTCACGCTGGCCGTAGACGACACCATGGGCTCGCCGGCCCTGCAGATCAGCGGGAGGGGCAGCGGGAGCTCCAACTCGTCCAGCAGCAGCAGCAGCAGCAGCAGCAGCGGCAGCTCGTCTGCCTCGTACAGCCACCGTACGGGGACGAGCAGCGCCGCTACCAGCCCGCCTACAACCACCACATCTACCACGCTGACGACGTATCTCAACCCTGTGCAGGAGGAAGCTGCCGTCAACTTTATCCTGGCGTATGTTTCCTCTCCCCTCTCTCTTCCGTCTCACCTCCCCCCCCCCCCCCCCCCCCCCCCCCCCCCCTCCCACTATGATGGTGTGTAGGAAGAAGAGAAGAAGAGAAGAAGGAGAAGGAGAAGAACAAAGAACAAAACAAAAGGAAAACACCCCATAGCTGACCCCCTGACCTTAGGTTGGAACACGTCTGCTGGAGCCACTTTATGCTCGGCGACTTTCCCCACCATCACGACGGTGACGACCCTCACCATGATGACGTTCAGATCAAGCCCGACACCGTCGGACACGATGCCGACTCACGCGCCCCCCACGACGACGACTACGGTCACGCCCTGATGGCGTCGACGTATTGCATGGGCAACGCGCCCTCCCCCGTCTTCGACTACACCATGGAGGCCCTCTTCAACAACATCGACTTCAACCCGACCCCGACGCCCTCTTCGCCGCCGGCCATGGAGTGGCAGAGCCCGTCGTCGTCCATGACGCTCGCCAACCTCTTCGGCCTGGCCTCCTCGCTCAACCCGGGCGACGAGGACCTCACGCCCGTCCAGGCCTGGTTCGAGCTGGCGGACCGGTACAACCCCGCCGCCCTCATCGACTCGGGCATCCTCGAGTCGCTCAAGAGGGAGCTCAGGGGTGTGGTCCACTGCCTTTACTACGGAGCTGTCATGGAACGCGTGGCCTTTGAGAATGTCTTGTCTCGTGTCATGAAGGGGTTTGACGCATGCAGTCTGTGATGCTTCTTCCCGGGCTAGAAGAGAGGGGGAGTTCCCGAGATTCCCCTTTTTTCCCATTTTTTGTTTGTTTTTGGGACAGGGAGTTTTTGAAACATTATAATAATCGTCCTTCTTTTTTTCAAACTGTAGTATAATACATACAAAAAAAAAGGTGTGCAAGGCGCAGAAGCGTTTGGGTTTTTCTTGGAGATTTTTTTTCTGTTCTTTTTCAATATCTACAAGTTGCGTCTTTGCACGGGGGGGAAAAAGACATCACCCTCATGGTGCTCTCGCTATGCTTCGCTCATCAAAAAGGTCCTTTAACAACCCGTCCAGGCATGCCTCCCTGTCCACCGTACCCATAGAGTAGGTAGATTCAAACGCCGAGATGCTCAGCTGGCCGAAGAACGGCCTCAGCACCTTGGTCAGCAGCTCGTCCTTGCGTTCCAGTGAGACGTCGTCGGCGCTGATGGTGCCGCCGGGACCTAGGAGCGGGCGTCTGAGACCGTCGTCGTCGTCGACGACCGCTGCTGCTGCCGCCGAGGCCGACTTCGCGGCGGTGGGGATGGAGGTGGGGAGGGAAGTAGACGAGGTCAGCCACTGAGCTGCCGAGGAGGAGATGGTTGTGGTGTTGCCCAGCTCCTCGGACAGCTCGTCGACCAGGGCAACGGGCTGGGCGCTCGAGTAGCGGTAGACGGCGTCGATGGTGTCGGTGACGAAGAGCCACTCGTGCAGCTGGAAGTCGTCGGGGGCCACGCACACGAGCACGTCGAGGAGCTTGCAGGCCTGGAGGACGCTGGCGTTGTTATACGCACTGTCCGAGGCCGAGGCTGAGGATGACGATGACGTCGTCGTCGTCCTCGTCGTCGTCGGCACCACCGACGAGAGCACCTCCTGCAGCTCCGCGTTGACCTCGGGCCAGATGAGGGCCAGCTGTATCGGGCTCGTCTTGAGCACCAGCGCCCGCAGGACCATGTACACGTCGGCCCTGGTGGCCGAGGACGGCGAAGACGTCGGCGTGGCCCCCAGCAGCTCCACCAGCTTCTGGAAGATGGTGCCCAGGTCCGTCACGAAGGCGTCCTCAGGCGACGACACCACCAGGCTGGCGATGCGCCGCAGGTTGACCTGCGTCTTGCGGTCCGCCTCCAGCCGCGCCGACGTCGCCCCCACCCCGAACACTATCCCTGCCGTCGTCGGCGCGTTGATCCGCGATACCAGCTCCCCCATCTTCTCCTTGTCCGCCCGCGCCCACTGACGCAGCAGCGGCACCCATCCGTCCTTGACCAGCCCCAGCCCCATGCCGAAGAACCGCTGGTCGTTGAAGGCCTCGCCAATGTCCTTCTTCCACGTCTTCTGGTTGTTGGGCAGCCGCGACAGCTCGTGGAGCAGCGCCATTGTGCTCTGGCTGACCGTCTCCGGAAAGTTCTTGCTGCGTATTGTCGGCCCGATCACGTTGGTCGAGATCGTGCTCGCCGCCGAGAGCACACGGTCCGGCTCGACCAGCACCTTGTGCAGGTTGGGCACGATGGATGCCAGTATCGCCACCACGTCTTCTTGCCGCTCGCCAGTCCCCGGCGTACCGTTCGCCCCGGCTGCCTCTAGCGTTATCGGACGCGTAGTGAACAGCGCGGCGAGGAGCCGCAGGAAGAGATCCTGTTACCCGTGTTAGCCTGTCGTGGCCCGTTACGCGTCAGGTTTTGAGAAATCGAGGCCGTCTGCAACTTACCCCAAGCTCCCTGCGCATCCTCTTCTGTTCTCCAAAGTTGGTGTTATCCACCTTCTCCCCCAGAATCGCCGCAAACTCCAGCAGGCTATGCAGGTTCTGCCTGTGGGGGAACGGGTTGCTAAGCAGGTCCTTCAGGAAGACGATGCAGTCCTGCCAGATCTCATCCATAGCATCGTCATCCAGCGACCTGGTGTACTCGACCAGGAACACGACCAGGTTGTAGTCCTCGAGCGATATCGTCATCGTCGACTTGCGCGACGGTTCCAGCGCCCCAGGGTTCGTCCGGCTATATATCGAGTTGAACAGCGCCGGGATCGAGTGCCTCGGGCGGGATGCCTCCAGAGCTCCAAGCAGTTTGAACACCTCTGCCTTGGCTCGAGGGGTCTCCGTGTTTCGCCAGATGTCAATCGCTGTCTCCAGACATTCGAGGTTCTCCGCCGTGAAGAGGTGCTCGAGCAGCCGGCGTGCGCGGTTCCTCATCCTCAGCGACGTGTAGTGGAAGGAGGCCAGTGACTCGTCGTCCTGCTGTCGCGCCTCGTCGCCCAGTCCCCACGACCAGATCCTGTAGCACATGCGTGTCGCATCCTGGAATGCCAGGTGGACAGTCAGCCTATCGTTGGCCGTGGCGCTGCGCGCCTGCTGACCGTCGGTCTGGAAGACGCCCGACACCATGCTGCCGAAGAGGGACTGAGGGTGGTCGGGGGCCTTGATCAGCTGTGCCCTGGCTTCTTCGGCCAGGAGCTGGTCGTGCGCCCTAGCGAGGACGTGCTCCAGGCCGTTTAGCAGATGGATCAGGGTGGCCTCGGGCGAGGCTGAGTCGACGGTGGCATCCTGGGGTCTGGCCTGGAACGTGTTGCGCAGGTTGATAAAGGTGGCGCCGATCTGCCTGCACAATGTCTCCACTAGAGGAATCAGGACCTGGAAGATGGCGTCGGCGTAGAAGGGGAGGCAGTCGGTCAGGAAGGCCACCCAGCTGTCCAAGACCGGACGGCTGTTGGGGGAGCTCAGGGCTGCTAGCAGACACTTGAGTAGTTCTTGGGGAGGCGGCGTGAACATGGGTCGAGGATCGCTCATGGATAGTGACACCCGGCTTGTCCGAGCTGGGTCCATGCTGTGATTACGCTTCTCGGCCGGCACCTCCGACGGTGCGTCGGCGACCGTCGTGTCCCGGATCTTGAGAACGTCGTAGACGACGTCGAGCAGCAAGACTTGGACATGGGCATCGGTATGGCCAATCGACTTCCATAGCCTCCCGAGGAGGACAGTCTCCAGGTTGGAAATGGGCATATGATCTGGCACAGGCTGGTTTAGGAAGAACTGGTGCAGAATCACCAGGGCAAACCTGTGGAGCTGAGACACCCTCTTCCCGAGCTCGATGTCTGCGGACGTGGCTGGGTCTCCGGTAATGCACCTCACGCAGGCTCGGATAAAGAAGTCTTGGAGCGTCAACTCGTCTTCCTCTCCGCCGGCTGCTTACACGTCAGAAACTTTTGCCATCATCGAGCAATGAAATGCGTGTCACACTTACAGCTAATCTGGATGATCCGGCCAGCGAACGAGACGTGCTTTGAAGCGAGAATATTCCATGCCATATCACCGCCGATGCGGAGGACATTGGACAAACCTCGCAGGTAGTAGAGGCAGATATCCAGGTCATCATCCTCGGTAAGCGTGACAGGCTTAGGGGCCTGGTGGCCATCGTTCTGGCCTTCCTTCAGGTCTGCCAGGAACCCGAGCTCGGAAAGCTTGTGCACGAAAACGAGGAACAGCCTAGCACAAGTTAGTCACGACACGCCATTTAGATAGACGAGTGAATCGAGAAGACAGCTGTGCCGTACCTGTCAATGCCGACCATGTTAATCAGCCATGATTTGACAGTCATGTACTGTCGCGTCCTTTCGTCGACGAGAGCATCTAGCACTAGGAACAGAGGTCTCGTAAGCATCACTTCGAAATGGTCCATCCCTGCGAGGCGAGACGCAGCCCTGTTCTCCAGCGTGGTGGCCCTGGATCCGCGACGATCGGATGGGTTGTCCTGCAGAGTCAGGGACCAGAGAATCCCGAACGTATGCACGCTGTCGATCGAGCAGAGCCCATCGGAACACTCCGGGCCCTCTACCAGCAAGCTCGAGAGTGTGGCTTCGATATCACGGCTCGACAGGGTCAGGGACGTCTGCAGTTGCCATAGGCATCTGACAGTCTCGACATGATACTTGGGCTCTGGCGCAGAGAGGTAGGACCAAGCGTTTCGCACCAGCAGAGTGGCCAGATCAGACAGCTCGGTCGATTGGATCCTCTGCGTAGCGTGAAGTTCGGTGGCAAGCTGTACGATGGAGGAGAACTCGGGAAATGGTAGCGAGCTGGACACGTCCAGGCGGCCACGCACGAAGCCCATCAACTTTTCCACGTCGAGTCTGTATGTAGTGGGCATCTTGACCAAGGCGAGGATGAGGATGCGCGCCGATAGGTCGCCCTGGAGAGTGTCTGTGTGGATGAACTGAACGGCCTTCTGGAGTATCACCTCGCCCATCTCGAGAGGCTGGAAGGGAGCATCTGTCGTGTCCATGCTTCCCTGGTCGTTTACATAGAAATCTTGAATCTTCTTGAGTATGTCCTTGTTGGAGATCAAATCGGCTCGTTGAGATCTCCTCTTCTGGCTCGGCGTCGACGGCGCGTTAGGGAAAGCACGCGGGGGGACAAGCTCAAGGAAGGATATGGCAACCTCAAACGCCGGTCTAGAAATAGCCGAGACCCAGGGCTCGGGCATGGGCTGTGTCGCCCGGCGAGCCCCCAGGTCCTCAAGCATCGAGAGGGCAGCCAGGCATGACAGGGGTGCGTGGGTTGTTACCATCTCCTCCTCACGAACGTTGAAATTGGCAAGGACAAACTGAACCAGGGACAGCTTGTCCTTCCTCTCCTCGATACTCAGGTTACCAGGGCCAATGGCCTGTGCTAGCTGGGCGACGAGCTCGCCATAGATCAGGCCACTCTCGATGCCATCAAAGAAGACGCTGGCACTGCGAAGGACTTCTGCAAACTCGGCCTTAGACGATGCCTGTCTCCTGAAGCTTCGTACGTTCTCCACAACGGGGAGGAAGACTTCAGGAATCACGAGCCCGCCAATCTCCCATCGATCCATGAGGGAAAGGCAGATGCGGTACGGCCGGGCCCGTTCGGCAGCATTCTTGTTGTCGCTGGCCTTGATCATGGACAGAAGTGCCGCGGTCAGGGGCTGCAGTCCGTACTCCTCGAAGTAGCTCGTCCGTGCCGTCACATATGAGCTCTGTTGGTCGGCGGATTCTCTGGGCGACTCGGACCCGGCGTCCTGGTCGCCGGCAGCAGGTTCGGGACCTAGGAACCAGGCCCAAAGTCGACGGTTCAGACTCATGTCACGGCGGATGACGACGCCGACGGCCGCTTTCATGAGTAACTGGAGGTCCTCGGGCTTGACCCTCGACTGCAGCACGTCTGAGCTGAGAGGCAGGTGCGTTACCAGAAGGTCCAGGAAACCTCTCTGGTTCAGCAACTGCTCGTCGGACAGACCACTAGCGAAGCAGCGGATCAGAAGTCCAGGCTCCGGCGAGGTCACGACTGCCGAGACCCTCTCGCTCGGTTGGTTCGCGGCAGCTTTGCCGCCACCTGCCGGTGCGGCTGCAGCCTGAGGAGGCAAGCACCTGACCAGATATGCCAGAGCTCCGGGTCGGCGTCCAGGGCTGGTGATAGAGGCGAGGAAGAAGCATTGCCAGAAATAGTCGTCGCCGGTGGCGTGTTCCTCTGTGAGGAGCTCGCTGTCAGAGGTCCGGATCGTCTCCTTGAAGCTCGTAACCAGCCTCAAAGTTCGATCAAAGTCCTCGGCTGACTCATCTTCCAGACCCGGGATCAGGGCCAGAATTATGGACTTCATGCCCGGTCTGAGAGCGCGTGGGTCGAGCTTGAGGAAGTATTTTTCCAACAGGTCCAGGTACGGAGAGCGGACCGAGAGGGAGGCGAACGACAAGACCGATGCGAGGCCGGGGAGGTACAGGGGAAGGTCCCTAGACAGCCCGTCTGTTCCGATCGTCTCGAACACGTAGCTGTATATTTCCAGGGCCTTTTGGTGTACGCCGGACGGCAGCGAAGGGTTCAGGCATTGCGATAGGCGCTTCGCGACGGTTGCTCGGGTCGGTATGACGGTAATGTCGGAGGGTCGGGATTGGAGGGCCTAGAGCGAATGCGCAAGCACGTCAGGAGCACGATACGTAGACAGACAACACTGCCGCATGGACTCATCCTCCGGGCGAGCGAACCTTGAGCAGTCTGTTAAGGAAGGATATGTAGTCGGCCCATTCTTCGAGGGCTGTCTCGAACAGCGCCAAGGCCTTGTCGACGGCGGCAGCGTACCGGCGAAATGCTTTGTCCTTGAGCAGGCGTTCCTCTAGCGGAGCAAGAAAAGCACAGGTCAGCCTCTCCCTCTATCCAGGGAGGATGGACACGGACACAGGATGAGGGCACACATACCTCTGCCGCTCAGCTGCGCCCTCCATTGCTTGGGAATAGGCGAGTCGCGGCCAGAGCTGTCGGGGGACCCCGACCGCGGGACAGATGCTAGATCAGGTGCCATTGTTGCGCGGCGCAGCGTTGGCGTCTAGCCCATGAGCATGCTTCGTTGTAGTGTAATGGTCCCGTAAGTCGTCGCGGACGGGAGGTTGTCGAGAGTCGAGACAAATCGAGGCCATCGATACACGTGCTCGGGGAATAGCAACGGCGTGAGGCTACGTTTCGCTCCGTGCGCATCTCTCTGTAATGGAGCTTGCCAGCGGCGTACGTCAGAAGGGGCAGCCGTCTGGCTTTCAGGGGATCTGGGCTGCTGGCCATTGGCTGTAGCGGTCCATCCGGCGCCCCTCAGCGCTCAGAGCCTCTTCCCCCCTCCCCCCTCCCCCCCGTTTAGCGGCCTCCAGCGGATAGGTGGATGCATGGACGTACGTAACCCGCACCTACAGCGGTTCTTGAGGTCTATCCGCGTTGGGGACGTGTGTGGCTAGTGACGCCTTGGGTGCTCCAACGCCAGAGTTGATTACCGCCGTTCGTGGCGCCAGGTTATGACCGCCATCTACACGCGCGACACCATCCCACTACATCTTTCCCCGGCCCACGCCCAGCCTCCCTTTTTTCATATCACCGGGCGAACGTGGTGTGGTAGTGGCATGATGGCCATTTCCGTCTTCCATCGACGTCGACCAGAGGATCTCACGGTCCCACTGCCCCCGACCAGACTATCGAGCTGAAGCTGCCATGCGCCCGCACTCAGTAGCTGCCTGATAAAATGCCCACCACCACCACCACCATGGACCAAGAGCCCGACCCCGGTGAGCGGCGCCCCCCGTTGCCTCCCAGACCACCCGCCGCCGCTTCTCCGGATTTCGTGGGGCTCCAGGGGCAGGCCACGACTGCGGTCACGTCCTTGGATATCCAGACGCTGTCCTTTCCCGACGGCTCTCGAGGCATCTTCTCCTCCCCGGGCCCGGGAAGTCCCTTGGCCAGCGGGTACGCTTCGCCCGACGACCGCAGGTCGAGTCCGGGGATCCCAAGCAACGACCTGGATAACGATGACGCAGCGAGCGTCACCAGCCTGGCGCCAACTATGCGCCCGGCCGCAGACATTGCCAGCTTGCTCGCTGGAGAGCTGCACAAGAAGAGTCCGGCCTGGAGCATGCTGCGAACACAATCGGCCGCTGTCGCTCCGTTCGAGCTCCGCACCTCCAGCGGTCATGATCGGCTGTCCGCCTTCCACGACGAGTTTACGCCCCTTCCCGACGACGAGGATGGGAAAGTGGAAGATACCGAGAAGCTGGCGCGCTGGAAGGCCAAGCTGAAGCACTACATGATTCTGTCTGCGGCGGGGAAGCCCATCTGGAGTCGGCACGGCGACCTTGGCCTCATCAACTCGTCGATAGGCGTCGTTCAGACCATCATATCCTTCTACGAGGGGGCCAAGAACCCTCTTCAAGGATTCACGGCAGGCGGCACTCGCTTCGTCGTATCTACCCATGGCCCGCTCTACTTCGTGGCCATCAGCAAACTCGGAGAGAGCGACTCGCAACTCCGGTCCCAGCTCGAGGCGCTGTACATGCAGGTTCTCTCGACTCTCACGCTTCCAGCCCTGACAAACATATTTGCCAACCGGCCGTCCAGCGACCTGCGCAAGCCCTTGGAGGGAACCCAGTCCTTGCTCTCATCGCTAGCAGACAACTTTACCAAAGGCTCCCCGTCGACGCTCCTTAGCTCATTGGAGTGTCTAAGACTCCGCAAGTCACAAAGACATGCCATCAACAACACATTCTTGAAGCAGCGAACGGGGAAGCTCCTGTACGGGCTCATCGTAGCTGGCGGGAAGCTAGTCAGCGTCATCCGCCCCCGGCGGCATTCGCTCCATCCCAGTGACCTCCAGCTCATCTTCAATATGCTCTTCGAGACCGAGGGCATCCGCAGCGGTGGCGGCGAGAACTGGGTCCCCATCTGTCTCCCGGCCTTCAACAACAGAGGCTATCTGTACATGTATGTCAGTTTCCTCGACGAGAACATGACGAACGAACGGCAGGACGGCGGTGCACAAGACATGCCCAGGCAACAGTCTCCGGAGGACGAAGTTGCCGTCGTCCTCATCAGTACCGATCGGGAGGGCTTCTATGACCTCCAGCAGATGCGGGATGCCGTCACCCACCAGCTATCCAGGAACGGGGGGCTCCGCATCATACAGGAGGCCGTCCGTGCCGGACGCCCCAAGCTGCCCCTCATTGCGCCGGGGGCGCAAGTAAGCCATTTCCTGTACAAGTCCAGAGCAAACGTGCAGTTCTGCATGGCCTCTCTCGAGCCTCACTTCACCGGCCTTGTCCGGCGCCGGAGACTCATGTCTGTCTACCACGAGCTCCACGCGTCAGTCCACGCCAAGCATTCACATCTCAAGGTGCTTCACCGCGTCGCCGAGGACGTCACCTCTCTGGCGTGGGTCACGCCAGTATTCGAGTTCTACTGCGTTGCGGGCCCCAACGTCTCGAGAGCGGCTATAACACAGGGCGCCAACAAGATCATCCAATGGGCCAAGAAAGAGGAGGAACGGCTGTTCATCATCGGCGGCGGCGTTTTCTAGAAGCATGCAAGGACGCCTGGAAAACGTTGGATGCCCGGTTTCAAGAACTGAGCCTCATCCGTGCCACTATTCCGATGCCTGCATTGGGCACGAACACGGAGATCATGACGGGCAGCAGTGCAGAGTGCCCGCAGTACCGTCATACGGTGCCTTCCTGTTCTTGGGCCTAGTCCCAGGGCCTTCCTTCCAAATCAAGACTTCGAGCCTGCCCCAGGTGCAGCTCGGATTCCCTTCCTCCAAGCCCGGGATACCTCTCTGTCTCCCCTACCTATGCATTGATCTCACCCCGACCAAGCCCTCCTGCCTCGGCAACGCCCATCCTTATCCGCAAGACCCGAGACGCCGTTCCTGCAACCAGCCAGGCGCCCTCTGAGGAGCCGGATACGGCGTGCACGGTCATACCAGCTGTCGGAAACATAATAGTCACCAGTATCAAGTCCGAGTTTATCTACTAGACGCGCACCTTAGTCCCCGTTGCATCTGGCGGTCATGGACCATTATTGGAACGGTATGGCGAGGCCTGGCATAGCACGCTGTCGTCCGGATGCATCTGACCCAGCATATGGAAACGACACTGCCGACATCGGCAGCTCTCTTCTCCGCTCGCCGAGCTCTCTCGAAGGCATGCTGAGGACGAGCACGGAAACGGGAGACATCGGCCTCTTCACCATCGAGCCGGCCTACAGCTCTGTGCCTTGTCGTCGTCGGCGCCAGCGGAGCTCAGAGTCGGTCACCGATTCCGACATTCTCCAAGCCAGTCGTCTGCGGCACCACCCAACAAGCAAGCTCCTGGCTCGCAGGGGAGCGTCTCCTTCTGAGCTTGGCCATCTTCGCACCTCGGTATTCAGATATTCTGCTCGGCCGTCGGACCCGTTGCGACCCGGTACAGGCTCCTCTCATCCTTCGACAGGACGCACTTCTCCAAGCATACACTACAATGGCTATACCAGACTTCCACCTTCCAGGCTACCTGCCCCTCCGCGATCATCGGCACGCATCACACCGTTGCGTGACGAATGGGGGAGCCGCGTGTACCGAGACGGACCCCCTACACCAGACCACAATGGCAGGCCCGGCTACTCCCGGACAGGGAACTCTCCTCTCCTAGAGCAACAGGACCGAGGGACGCAGGCCCGATCTCTCGGCGACCCCGAGCTCGGGGACTCGAGCGGGAAACACCAGAAGAGGTATGCTCTCATCATCAGCCGCAGGCGTTGGGTCTCCGTTGGCCAGAAAAGGGTAGTAATGCGGTGATGCGAGACAGGAATGGTCGTCATCCGGCGCAGATACCCACCGAGAGATCCTCCAAATACAGAGCTGTGCCGCCAATCACCAGCAGGCACAGAGGCCACCTCGAAACAACGCGCAGGTGGTTGTCAGCAGGCCCTGCTCTTCCCGACCTCGCCACCCTATTCAACTCGATGGGCCGCATGGACCCTACCGCCAGTCAGCCCGGAACGCCTTGCACCAGCAGACTCTGCGTGAGCCTGGAGGTGCCTGCGGCCCAGCCAGATACTCCCGTCATCTCTCCCAGTCCCGTCTCCCCGACACGGGACCTTGGAGTAAGGCACGGTCTCGACCGATTCACCAAGCTACTCCCTTCTCCTCTGGAGGATCATGGACCGACGGTGGGACAGGTCCGCAACGGGAGCTGCAACTACGACCTTGGTACATTCAACGACGATGGCGGCCATGCATCGATCGACAGGCCCGACGAGATGTGCACGTCTTACCAAGCTGCGCAGATATCTGAACGGCCAGCGAGATTGCGTATCAGGAGACGACCCTCGGTACCAACCGGTCACGTTGTGGACCCGACGAAAAGCTATCATGGCACGGCACACCTTCCCAGCAGAAGAAGCAAAGGCCAGGCGCAGCACAAGCTCAGGCTGAAGATGCCCCAGAATGACGGCAAACCATGCCGTGTCGCTCCGCAAGGAACTGTGGTCCACTGCCCAGCCTTGAGAGGCAGCAGCAGATCATGTCCGTATATCGGCGGCGGTACACCAGGTGACATGTCGACCCCTCCTATCTTCGCCGAGGAAGACGTGCCACGGAGGCAGGACTGGATCCGCCCGAGAAGATGGAAGGGGAGGCCTAGCCTTGATGTATTGAAAGCCTTCGACCCTCCATATCAAGCCTCCATCCGTCCTCGTCGCTCCCGGGCATCTGGTCTCCGGGGGGCGTGGGATCCGGCTGGAGGCGGACCGGAAACGTGCCCATACGGAGGCGAGAAGAGACATGGGCTTCGACGGAAGCTGTCAACCCTCGGACTTGGACGCACGAAGGCGCAGGAAGCTCCGAGCTGGTCGGGGCAGCCCACGAGCACAAGCCGCGCAGCTGGAACCCCAGGCTCCCCAGGCTCCCCAGCCGATCAAGGGGCGGCGGCGAAAGCGGACCATCGAACCATCTCATTCTACAGCCGTCGAGTTCGCAGGTGGGCGTCCAGGGCGAGAATCGGGATGCGTTCATGCGCGGGGAGGAGGAGGGGGAGGAGGACGCAAGGCAGCGGGCTGCAAGACGAGGTTCTCAGCTGAAAAAGAAGAGATGGGGACGGTATCTCAGCTCAGCAGGGATATCTCTCGTCTCGTTGCAGAAATGACAGGTCTCGGGAGAGCGCGGACAGCTACTGGACGTCTCGCGGGTATAACCGCTAGGTGATGGCCGGTGATGTTGGGTGAGATACGGCGGCTGTGGCTGTGATGAGCTGAGAAGAGACGTGGGAGGATGAAGAGGTGAGCAAGGTCTATTGATCATGGTTATGACCTACAGAGTCCAGACAGGGGTGCGACCGACGGCGGATCGACCCGGGTTGGCCAGCACACGTACAGGAGGGTATCGTCACCTATATCTGCCGGGAGTAATCTGTACGGATTACGGGGTACTGTTATCATTAATGGACAGCAAATACGAGGACGATGCAGCATGACCTGGGACTCCAAAGCACAGCGCATTGAACGTCGAACTGCATCCATGTACGAGCACGTACTCTGTACGCCTGTGCACGAGTATTCACTGTGCAGTGCAGTATTGTATGCAGCGGGGCGAGGACGGTTATAGGCCCCTGGAATCACGAACAGTATCAATGCCTATACTTCTCGTACTATGCGTTTCTGTTCCGCAGAGCAACATGATTGTGGTGGCGTAATTTCCAGTCTTTTTTTTTTTCTTTTTTTTTCTTCTTTTTCTTGGTCACTTTCTTCTTTCCTCCTCTTCATCAGACGGGTTCTTTTGAAGGAGAAGGAGAAGGAGCAGATCAGCAGCAGAGAAGAGGAAAGGAGCGGACGGGGCAGCACAGATCTGTCATCTGTACAGATTGCATACAATAATGAAGGGGAGGATACGGCCGGTCAGTGGCAGAGATCTATTATTAGCAACCAACAAAAAAAAAAAAAAGATGATGAATGCTAGCAGCGATAATCTGTACTCTGCAATCCGTACACAGGTCAACTCGCTCGCTGTGCAGTGCAGTACCGGCAAGTATGACGAGTACAGGTAACCTGTGCAGGTTGCAGATTACCGCTACCTGTCTCCCTCCGTCCGAAGGCGTGGAGCCACTACAGGTTGATACTCCGTGATGGTGCTGGCATAATGATACGGATCATACAGAGGAAGAAAAAAATCACTACCTGTACGGATCGACGCTCTCACGTCGTAGGCCTCGGTAGCGTGCGGCAGCGTGCGGTCGTGCGCGCAGACGCGTATCAGCCGGTCGGGTACCTCGCCCGTACCCATGCGTACTCGTGCTGATGCTGCTGCTGCTACTACTACTACTACTACTACTACTACTGCTACTACTACTACTACTACTGCTACTACTACTACTACTACTGCTACTACTACTACTACTACTACTACTACTACTACTACTACTACTACTACTACTGCTACTACTACTGGCCTTCTCTGTAACCTGTACAGGTTACAGAAGTGGAGATTACAGGTTAGACCGCCTGCAATCATCTGTACAGTGTTGCTATTAAAAGTAAGAGGGGACTGATTACATTGCCGGGCTAAGAACAATGCTACGGAGTATTATTGGTAATGATAGTACTGGCAGCACTATTCGCACTATCCGCACTATTCGCACTATCCGCACTATTCGTACTATTCGCACTACTCGCACTACTCGCACTACTCGCACTATTCGCACTATCCGCACCATCAGAGCACTATCAGAGCACTGTCGGCACTATCAGCAGTGATAGTCGTAGATTGTATATTATCACACTGCCGCAGTGATGGAGAGAGGACCGATGGACCGGAGCAGTCGTCTGTGCGGCAAGGGCAGAGGGGAGAGAGAGATAGATGTCTGTGCTTCGTGATGGCTCGTATAGCAGCTGCGCCTAACATGTGCGTATTCGCATCCATTACCTGTAAATATGCGATTATACATGCGTGCCTGTACATCGGCAGTGATAGAGTAGTGATTTTCCCCCGAACCTCGTCGGCGCCCCATCACGACGAGACGCGCACAGTATCCTCACTTGTTTTTATCCGCATCTCTATTAAATTTATAAAAAAAATTTATAAAAAAAATTTATAAAAAAAATTCATACCTCATCATCTTAAACTTTCTTCCTCTCATTTCCTCTCTTTCGTCTATTGCGCGTTGTATGCAAGTTGTGGTGAACGACGCAATCTTACTGTTTCTTTTTTATTCTATTTTTATTTTATTCACTTTTTTTTTTCCCCCTTCTCCCCAATCAAGCTGTGGGGGGGGGGGTGTTTGTTTGCCACGGCATCATCGCTCCTTTTACTGCAATCGTGACAATCACCCTACAGTAGGCCGTCGCTCTCTGTCTCTGTCCCTATCCCTGTCGCTGTCTATCTCTCTCTCTCTCTCTCTCTTTTCTCTTTCTCTCTCTCTCTCTCTCTCTCTCTCTCGCTCTCTCTATCTCTCTCTTTCTCTGCATCTCCCGATATTCGTCCCTGCCAAGGCAGTGGCAGTGTCGGTCACACCGCGTGAGCTGTTGGCAATCATCAATTACTGCCTTGCAGCATCATCATCAGCCATTCCAACCGCCCAACGTCGCTGCTGTTTCCAACTCTTGTTCTTTTCTTCTTCTTTTTTTTTTTTTTTTGCCTTATTTCTTTCTCTCCTTACTTCTTTCTCTATCCTCTCATCCACTCCTTCTCCCACTCTGCCATCATCAGACTCGGGATAGCTGCCATGGGATTACATCACACAACGCCCACTTGGTGACGGACAAACGGCACGTCACGCCACGCCACGGCAGAATGGCCGACGATGACGACGACACCGTCATCCGTCATGGACCCCTTGACGATAAACCGTCCTTTGACAGACTACCGGACGATATAATCGAACAGTGCGTTCCTCCTCTCCTCCGTCTCCTTCCCACCAGCTCATTCTCTCCCCACCTGCCACGTCTTGCTCGTATGGTGGTGGGTGGGTGGTGGTGCATCGCATCGAACCTGCCATCTCCCGTTCGCACTTGCTGACACCGCCCGTTGCGTCCTCCAGAATCCTCACCGTCGCCGACGCAAACGCCTTTGCCTCCCTCGTCTTCCTGAACCGCAAGTGGCACTCCGTCTCTCAACGGTCACACCTCTACCTACACCAGCTCCGACAGTGCTCGTCCGCGCCCCCTGACCCCTCGCCTCCGAGGCCCGAGGCCGATCAGCTCCCCCGCCTCCGCCGGCTCTTTGCACGCCAGGTCAAGCGTAACCTGTTCGACGCCTACTTGCGCCCGCGTAAGACCGTCATCAAGCTCGTGTCGACCTCCATCAGCCCCTCGTCATGTCCCGTCGGCGAGGGCATGCAGTTCAGCGCCTCGCCGCGTGCGCAGCTCATGCTGGCCTACAACTCGTCCCGCATCCACGTCCTCGACGTCCGGGGGGGTGGCGTCCAGGTGAAGCGCGAGTTCAAGATCCGCAGGCGACCCGTTGCCGTCTGCATCAAGGACGATGCATCGCTCCTGGCCATCCTCTCGTCCGAGATGCAGGTCGACATCCACGACCTGACCACGTCGCCGCCGACCCGAAAGCAATCCATCGTCCTAGACAACGCACCGCGCACCATTGCCCTGTCGCCCTGCGGCTCGGTCCTCGCTGCTGCCTACGAGGCAGGCATCGAGGTCTCCTCGCTCAACCCTGGGGCCCTTCCCTCGGAGAAGCGCTCCGTCAAGTGCGATCCCGTCGACTCCCTCGCCTTTTCCTACGATGGAACGCAGATTCTCGGCACGACGACGTACTCGTCCCCTCCGAGCACAGTCGTCCTGACGGCCCCTTACTACGATCCCGAAAACCTGTCGGCCGGCGACAACATCGGTTCCATGTGGACCACGTCCATCCTCTTTCCCAACTCTAGCCGCGACTGCAGCCACGCCGTCCTGCTTCAGGATGGCAGTCAGGACGAGGCCAGCTGGACCTTTGCCTACGACCGGAGCTTCGAGACATTCCGCGCCGTCTGCGTCGACGACCTACGTAACGGCACCACCTACTTCACAGGGCCCGTTCCCGAGCCGGCGCCCCAGACCGCGCCCCAAGCCAAGATGCTCCCGTCCACGCTCTCGGGCGCCAACTACGCCGGAGACCTGGTCGCAGCCGGCTTCCACGGGAAGGAGATCTGGCTGTACGGCATCCCCGAAGACCTGGACGCTGTCCCCGATACCGGCCAGCTCGCCCCAGACAAGAGGAGCAGCACGCACAGCGCGCTCGGACAGCACGGGGGCGAGCCGAGCGGCGGGTCGCGGGACTCATCCTCCGCGGGACGGGATGCCGACGGTGGACAGTGCGTCCCCCAGTGGCAGCTCCTATGCGACAGGCTGCGAAACACGCTGCTCCCCGGCTCGATGATTGCCGAGCTGGCCGGCGTGAGCACTGTCAGGTGGGTCGCCCACTTCGGCGACTCTCCGCTCAAGGAGCGCCTGGTCGTGACCGCAACCGGCGTGAACGGCCCCAGGCTCGTCACCGACGAGGAGGGCTTTGACTTCGTCGACGGCGGGAGGATCGCCCTGCTGGACTTCGACTACTCCCTCGAGAATGGCGGGGAGACGGAGATGGCCATCGAGGTCGGCACGGACGAAGCCGAAACGTTGGAGGAGGAGCGCCGAGACATGGAGACCGAGGTGGCCATTGTACGCCGCCGCACCGTGGCCCGGAGCCGAGGCGGCGGCAGCGCACTCCTCCGAGCGGCGGCATCGGTCCAGGATCTGAACGAGCCTGTCCCTGCGCTTCCGGGAGTCGCCGTGGAAGACGAAGACGAGGACGGCCCCCCTGTGCTGCCGACGCGGGACGGGAAGAGCGCGGCCATCATGACGATTCCGGCACCGATCGGCCTCGACGACGTCCCCGACCAGGTCACGATGGAGGAGCAGGAGGCCATGGACGCACCCTACACGCATGCCAGCCCGCGGTCCGCCCCGACCCTCCGACGTGCTGCCACGGCCGCGGCCATGAGCCAGAGGCAACGGCAGTCCAGGCTCGCTGGCGGCCGGCCCATCGAGTACAACCGCGCCGACGGACGCCGAGAGCACCCCCACGAGAGCGACGCCGACAACTGGGAACCACCGCCACCTCCTTACCAGAAAGAAGACCCTGGCGACCTTCCGGCCTTTCTACGCGGCCCCGCAGTCGCCCCACTGGGCCTGCTCCCCATCCAGCCATCGACGTCTCCGCCGGTAGTAGGTGGAGGCCCCACGGCAGGCGCGTCCGACGATCTGGCACCGCCTGCCACGGATCGCCCACCGTACCGGAGGGCTGCGAGTGATTCAGCGACAGCGACCCAGGCACAGCCGCAGGAACCTTCCTCGCCGAGGCCCATCCCTTCCGAAGCTGCGGATGCGGACGAGTTGTATGACGCGTCACCTCGGCAGTCGCTAGACGAAGCTGGAGGGGGCGTAGAGGCACCTCCTCAGGAAGAGGCTCAGGCATCTTCGCTCCCGAGAGCGGCGACGCCACAGGATGCGGTACCATCTCCGACCTCGAGGGTTGCAACGCCTCGGGATCCGGCACCGCCGTCATCAGCATCGTCCGACGGGATGCTATGCTCGGAGCCTGCCGCTGTCGCTTTGTCATCAGTACAGCCGGAGCCCAGCATTCCAGCGTCTCAGACAATGTCACAGGACACGCTCGACCCGGTCGGTACGCAGGGGCAGCCGGGGGCAAGGCGGCTGTCGGATCCTCCAGCGTGGCCTCTCGCACCCGTACCGGACAACGTCGATCACCCCACGATGCTTCCACAGGATGTGCCCCGTCCGGCGCCCGTAGCCGACCGACCCATTGACGAATCACTGCCTCCAGCACCCAGCAGCAGCCAGATCGCGAGCCTCAACAAGAGAGTCAGCAGGGGCAACCCCAACCGACTGTCCGGCAGCTACCGTGGCTCCTCGCTGTTCTCGGGTGGCCACGGATGGATACCGCCCTCGAAGCGGCCTGCCCGGACGCAATCCGGCAGTCTGTGGAACTTTGATGCGGAGCAGCCCCTCATCATCAGCACGCCCAAAGGTGTCGAGGGCTCGTTCGATTCGCTGCCCGGCAAGTCCAAGCCGGCGGCGGCCGACAAGACCGCGACGGAAACGCCCCTGGTCGCCCCCGTCCCCCGACATCCCATCAGAGGGCACGTGCTAGACCCGGAGTCGTCGGGCGAGCGCCTCGAGACGATCTACAGCAACACGGTCCCGCAGCAGCCCGACCATCAGCAGCCCGACCAGGAGCAGCCCGACCAGGAGCAGCCCGACCCGCAGCAGCCGGTCCCGCCGCGGCTGTCACGCGGTGCCAGGAATCGCAACAGCATCATGGCCGGCGGCAGGACGGCGCGCAAGTTCCTCAAGCTCTGGCGCCAACCATCCACGTCGTCGACGGGAGCGGTGCGTCTCAGCAGGAAGCCCAGCCGAGCGAGTCGAAGTGCGGCCAGGAACGTCGAGAAGGCCAGGAACCGCGGATGGGTGCCCCGGACGGCCAAGACTCGCCCCTCCCTCTCGAGGGGCAGGATGAGGGACGACGGCGACGGCAACGGCGATGGCTCGATGGCCGCCGACACGGGCATGTCGAATAGCATACAGTGGATGAGCGTCTCGGCCCCCGAGGAGCATGAGGACCCGACGCTCAAGAAGTGCACTGTCATGTAGCCTGCTCCTCTGTTCCCTGCCGTATCTTGGCCTCGCATCCTTGCCGTTGACGTTTCTCCCTCTCTGTCTCTCTGGGTTGCTTACCCTCCATTCACTCACTCACTTTTCTCTCTCTCTCTCTCTCTCTCATATATATATATATATATACAAATCTTCCCATCATTCTCTTCCACACCACTTTTTTTTTTCCTTTGCGCTCTCACGCCACTCATGCTGTCTTTTCTTTCCATTTGTTTCTGTCCTTTCTTTTTTCTTTCCTGTCGGTTTCTTTTTTTTTTTGCCCCCTCTTTTTCTTATATGTATTGAAAAGGCAAAAGAAGAAGAGAAAAAGAAGGTGGAATCTACATAGCGTGGCATCATTTTCGCTTCTAGTTATTCTACTACATGTTCCTGAGAAATCCCGTGCTGTATACGGGGAGGGTTATAATCTTTATCTACATGTCTATACTCGTGTTTTAGTATAGGAGATTGTTCAAAGGAAAAGTATAGTTTTTATATATTGTTAATGTTATTATATCGCTAGTCTCTTATATATGGCCTTGCTGTTGGAATTTATTTTCCCTTTTTTTGGAGTGAGACGGATTGAAGGATGACTTATTTTATCAACAAGATAGATGTATGAAAAGGATGATTACTCATCCTGAACAATATCTATAAAAAAAATAGGAAGAGGAAGAGAACAAAACATGACTCGTTCTAGTTGAAAACAAGAAAAAAAAAGAAGACAAAGAAAAACGACGATTGTAGCTGCGCAACGCCTGCCCGTGAATGAATGATGGCTCGGTGAGGTTGTAGAGATCAATACTCCCGTACATTCACCCGAATTAGACTCCCCAAGTGAATGCTGACAAAAAGAAATCTAGATGGGGGGGTGGGAGGAAAAAAGGGGGTATGTATGGACCAGATGACAGAACAAGAGAGACAGAAGAAGAAGGGAAAATAGAATAACAAGAGAGAGAGAGAGAGAGAGAGAGAAAGGTATGGGGAGAGAAGAAGAAGAGGAAGAAGAAAATCCCATCACAACCTAGGTGTCTTCCCAGTAGGAACAAAGGGTTTACCATTCTGGACGTCCCCCAGATCAGCCTGCCTCATGAGGATGGAGAAGCGAGTCTCTCTCGAAAGGGAGCGAGAGTGGGCGTGGGCGTGAGCGGCGCTGGGATCCCTGCCGGACCCGCCGCCTCCGGCAGCAGCATAGTCCTCCTCCCCGTGCGCGGTAAAGGGGTCGGCAAAGATGTTGAGGTACCCCTGACCCTGCGTCTGCGACGCGGCGGAGTCCCGCAAGCCGCGTCCGGGGACGGCAAGCTCCGGCCTGAGATGGCTGCTCTTGGCGCGGACCTTGTGACCGGAGGCCTTCATGGACCGGATAGGTGGTAGACGGGCGCCGACGCTACGCAAGGTGACGGTGTCGTCGTCGTCGTTGCTGTTGTTGTTGTTTCTGCTGCTGCTGCTGCTGCTGCTGTTGTTGTTGTTAAAGTAGCTGACGTTTCCGTCACCAAAGGAGGCAAAGGACTCGGCGACGGACGGATTGGGCGATACCTCTGAGGCGAAGCGGTTAGGGATGGATAGTCGATTGTTGCTGTTGTTGTTGTTGTTGTTGTTATCGTGATTGTTGTGAGCGGTGGCGGTGATGGTGGTGTGGCTGCCACGACCAAAGAAACCTCGGATGGGGGGGCCCTGGGCTTGATCGCGGTCGTGATGGGCGGAGTCGGCGCTGCTTCCGGGTCTGCGCAGCATAAACTCGCTGCGGTACGTGTCGGGCTTGGTGATGGGTTCGGATATGTTACGTCCGTGGACCATGTCCGGTTCCCGGCCGGCTCGACGCTTGGCCCTCCTGCGCAGACAGACGAAGACGGAGACGGAGACGAGGAGGAGGGCAGCGCAGGCGCCCACCACTCCGCCTATGATGGCGGTGGTATCGGGACCTGACGGGTCGGAGCCGGAGCCGGAGCCGGAGTCGGAGTCGGAATCCTGGCCCGGGTCTGCCGTTCCCGTGACGGACGAGGCTTGGGTCTCGGTCGGACCGGTGGAGGGGGAAGAAGTGTCGTCGGTCGCGGTCGCGGTGGCAGTTGCCGATCCCGCCGTCGAGGGCGCAGAAGAAGAGGTAGAGGAAGGAGGAGGAGAAGAAGAGGACTTGCTGTCGTCTCCCCTCTCCTTCTCCTCGGGCGAGACGGTCTGATCTTGATCCATGGTGCACTGCTTCCCGCCGTCGTCGTCGTCCTGGCAAGAGAATCCAAAGGGGCAGCAGCCGTCACCGCAGCCGGGGAGGTCGACGTCGAAGACGGTCGTCTTGAGCTGGACGTCCGGGTCGCGCGTCGCGTTCTGGGCCTGGACGTTGCACGTTATCGGCTTCAGGCTCCCGCACGAGGCAGACTCCGGGCAGCAGAGGATGGTGGTGGCGGCCGCGAGGGAGACGCAGGTCTCGTCCTCCCGGCAGCAGATGTTGTCCGGGAAGGAGGCGCCGCACTGCTTCAGGTCCTGACCGGCCGAGCAGGTCCTGTCCGAGTCGCGGGCGAAGATGGACGGGGTCGGGGTGCCCTTGACCGAAGGGGTCAGGGCCAGGGTCAGGGTCAGGGTCAGGGTCAGGGTTCGGAGGAGGATGAGCCATGGAGGCGGCGTCATGGTTCTATATATTGTATCGTATATGTACCTGACCGTTGACGAGATCAGAGTGGTCAGGGAGGGGAAAATGGTCGGATAATCGTGGTGATGGTCTGTCGAACGAGAAGCCCGCTGTAGGGGAAGAAGAGCGAGATGGATCGCCGAACAAGAAGGTTATTCGAGGGAAGAATGATGGATCTTTCAAAAAGAAGAAGAGATGAGGGGAATATGAGGGGGAAGAAACGAGTACAAGAAAAAAAAAGAGTATAAAAAAATAAAAAGAGGAAAAGATCAGACAGGACTCTCCTCGGTATAAAAAGGAGAGGGACTTCTCTGACCTCGAAGTTGAAAGGGTGGGGTTATTACGAGAAGGAAGAAGAAGAAAGAGACAAGAGAAGAATTCTGCCTTCAAACACGGAAAAACAGCGAAGAAAAATGTTGTATGCTCTTGACAAAGGAGATGGCAGATTTGAGAGAGACAGAGAGAGAGAGAGAGAGAGACAAAGAAAGGAAAATGAACGGGAGAGGGTGAACGGGAGAAAGAAGAATCAAGAGAGAAGAGGAGGTAGCAGCAGACAGCTGTGCATACGGCATACGAACGCCAGGGAAGTTTTACTTGCCGCCCATAGAGATCCATCGTATGGTCAGGCCGTCGTCATCTTCTCCCTCCCTCCCTCCCTCTCTCTCTCTCTCTCTCTACCTGAATGCTGAGTTGGAAACGAGATGGTCGACCAAGCATATTACCCACTCATCTCACATGCAACCCCTAGGCAGAAGACAGAAGACACCTTCCCCTAGCATGCAATGTACTCGCGGGCAGCATGTCCTAGACGCCAATCCAGCGGCTAAGAGCATCTCGTCTCCATGTCCGTTCTGGGGCGGGCGGTTACGGCATGGAAAATCCGTTGGTTGTCTGTCGTCGGTTCCCCGTCGTCACTTAGACGCCGGGATAGAGTCATGGCCAATCATTTCTATATCTAGCCTTTTTTCTTTTTTTTTAAAAAAAAATTATTTTTATCTCTCATCACTTGCAAACAAAACACGTCATCGGCATCAGCTGATGCAGTCAGTCTGGTTCTTCTCTTTCTTCCTGTCTCTCTTTCTTTTTTTCTTCCTCCTTTCGTCTTCTCTCGTTCTGTTTCATATTACCCATCACCATCAGCTTGGCAGTGGTTACTTTACTTGTATTGATGATGATACCTGATATTATCTACTGTATTAATATTATTCCTGGGACACGAATGGGCTGCTCTTTTGTCTACCCTGCGTTGCTTTGCTTCGAATCTGCCAGATTTCACGTCCCATCTAGGATGCTGTATCGGCTCAGATGTGGATTGAATATCATGATGTAAGAGAATGAAGATATATAAATATACATGCAGAGAGTCTCCTCTATTCTTCAGAGGCGCTGTCGTCTTCATGCATCATGTGTCGACACATCTCTACAGTAAGCAGACTCTCTTCACGACAGATATATACCAGGAACCGTCACACGTTGAGACAGATGTCAGGGTAGACTATATTCGATATAATTCAATGATTATATACCGGGAATCCTCACTCCAGCATCTCCTAGGTCCAGCCATGCATGTGTTTCGACCAACCCAATCCAAGGCTCATTTCCAGAGCGGGCCTCTCTTTGACTCTCAAAAAGTCTCCGTGTATCCAGAATGGTAAAAGAAAAAGAAAAAAAAGAAAGAGATATAAAGACACCAAATCAGATGCTACCATGCTATGTGGAAAACCGAGTTTCCGATCCCCATCAACCCGGGAGGAAAACGTAATGCGCCGCCGATATATATAAAGAGGAAGAACAAGAAAGACAGAAACCATCTTGCGCCGGTGATAACCCGATCCCTGCTCGCTAATGTATCAAGACTAAGAAACCGAGAGGAGAGAAGGTGAATCCCAGACTCTCCGGGGAGATGAAGGGTTGAGAGGATTGTCCAAAGGAAAATCCAGTCTGACGTATCAACGTATCGAAAAAGAAAAAAAGTCCCGAGTGTCGCTTCTTCCAAAGAAGCCCGAAGCCTTGCGGCGTCCTCTATCCCATCCCAGCGGGTATAGTTTGAAGAAGAGAAGAAGAATTGCAGACAAGATTAAAAAAAAAAAAGCCGGAAGAGAGAAGGCAAGTGTGTGAAGTCCTGCTTCAAGTGGAAAGATCCGAGCAAGATGATCGAATGGGAGGGGGATGTGAAAAGATCAGGAAAAAAAAAAACACAACAAGAACAAGAACAAAAAAAAGGGGGGATGAGATGGGAGAGATGTTTAGATCATCAAGAAATCCCATCCCTTCATGTGCATGACATCCCTCCAGTGCATGAGGGTAGAGTTCACCTCCGAGCCGTCAGACCCGGGCGTGGCCCTGGCCTCCTGGAGGGGGTCGTTGTGCGCCCACGTGGCGCGCAGCACGTTGAGCATGCGGCCGAAGCTGCCGCACTGGGCCTGCTCTCCCAGCTGGCCGACGCGGTCCTCGAAGAAGGGCCGGAACTCGCTGTCGGGGAGGCTGATGGACCCGCCCATCAGGTAGACCCAGACCAGGCTGCGGTCGTACCCGTGCGGTCCGGACGGGACCGTGCCCAGCACGTCCACCAGCCTGGCCACCAGGGTGATGGGGGAGTGCTGGTTCGGCGAGAAGCCCGGCACCAGGCTGCAGAGGTAGATGCGCGCCGCCAGCCGGAAGGCCGTCGTGATGTTGCGCGACAGCTGCTTCGGCGAGAGGATGCCCTCCGCGCTGAGGGCCGGCTTGACGGCGCCGCCGACGTCGGCCGAGGAGCCCGGATACGACGACGATTCCATCTCGGTCAGCGTCATCTGCTCTCCCAGGAGGGAGACGTGCTGGCAGAGGGTGAAGTCGTCCATGCCCGTCTTCTTGAGGGACTCGAGGCAGGCGATCTCGGAGATGAGGTACATGACGCGGTCGTCGCAGCCCATGAGCTCGCGGAGGCCGAGGCTGGGGTTGGCCGACGCCACGTGCTTCTCGCGGTAGGCGTGGGCGAAGGTGGGCGAGACGCCCGTCATGGAGGCGCCCAGGATGTCGATCCAGGCCGTCAAGGTCATGTTGAAGGGCGCCTGGAGGACCTGCTGGGCCGGGTCGAGCACCATCTGCGGCAGGGCCAGCTTGTGCACCAGGTTGACGGCCGCCTGGAAGTGCTGGTGCCACGGTATGTCGAGGAGGCCGTCGTCGCAGCGGCCGGCCACGCACTGGAAGAAGATGAGGGCCAGCGTCGCCTCCAGTATGTCCTGGTGGTTCTCGTCGCGCTTGAGCGCCTCGCACAGCGACCAGATGGTCGCGTACCGGTGCCGCATGATGTCCTGGTCCAGCTCGGCGCTGATGGCGTTGACCTGGCCCTTGAGGTGCTGCGCCGCCACGGACAGGCAGCAGTGCAGGTACACCTGGTTGTTCTGCAGGGCCGGGAGGATCAGCCCCGTGCCCACGCAGCCGTGCTGGTTGGACTCGAGGATCGGGAAGATGGTCGGCAGGACGGCCTGGATGAAGTGCTCCAGCAGGCGCTGGTCGTTGTCCTCCAGCTCCACCCTGAACTCGAATCCCGACGACGGAGCCGGCACCGACGACGACGAAGGGGAGGGGGGATCCTGGTGGTGCTGGTGCGCAAAGTCGAAGAAGTTGACGTCGAACGTCTCCTCCGAGAGGGACTCGCAGCGCTCGCGGTGGATGTGCTCCGCCCAGGAGGACCCGTCGTCGACCCCGACGCCGCACGGGAGCACCGTCCCGGGCGGAGGGGGCGTGTGGAAGGTGCTGAAGGTCGAGACGTGCGACTCCTTGAGCGTGGGCACGTCGTCGACGAACATCTGCCTCTCGGTCTTGACGTCGATCTCGTAGGGAGAGTAGCCTACGCCCGGGCCGGCGCCGGCACCGCCGATCAGGAAGTTGGGGGCCAGGTGCGCGCCGTAGACGCTGTGGATGCCGGCCGGGTTGGGGGGCGTGTTGAAGCTGAAGCCGTTGGAGAAGTGAGAGTCGATCGAGGAGGACCGGTTGCGCTCCGACGGGTCCGTGTACGTCGACGTCGGGACAGAGTGGCTGAGGCTCGGGGGGGAGTTGAGGTTGATGTTGGCGGCCGCAGTGGGCATGGCGTGCGACTTCTCCGACAGCTTCTTCTGCTTGATGATGTTCTTGATGTCCTCCTTGCGCTGGCGGCGGGTGTCGGCGTTGCCCCACCACATGGGCCTCTTGTATTCGCACGACAGGCCGAGATTCTTGCAGGCTGAGCAGACTGGGTCACCCTCATCGCACTTCTTGCGTCTGAGTCGGCATGTGTAGCATCCTATTGTAAGGAGAAACAAGAGCGTGTAAGTCAAAAGTTTCCGCAATGCTTTCTTTCTTTTTTTCTTTCTTTCTTGTGGTGGTGGTGGTGGGGGGGGAGGCGCAGAGGTCCATGAGGGAACACTGCTATCTCGTCTTGTTCTCTCACCACGTGAATGTGACGAGGACGTAAGAGAAGTAGAGGATGAGACTAACCTGTTCTCGAACGACGGTGCATCTGCGACCTGGGCCTTTGCTTTCCACTGTTGCCAGCCTTGGAAGCCGGTTTGGCCTTTGAAGATGTTGTTGCGGCCATGTTGCCCATGCTTCCAGGAGCTCGAACGGGACCCTTGGAGTAGTTGGGGGGTTGGCTAGACATTTGTATACTCGGGAGAGCTCTGAGGAAAATAAAAGGGTCTCTTTTCTTTTCGGCCTCTTATTTGGTTATACTCCAAATGTCTCTTACCACCACACACGAGGGGGGGGGGGGGGGGGGGGGGGGGGGGGAATTTCCCTCTTTTTCCTTTTTTTTTAAAATTTTTTTTTGGGGGGGGGGGGGGGGGGGGGGGGGGGGGTGTCACTGTGTGTCGATCCGGGAGAGAGCACTGTAAGGGTGGATCTTCTTTACCGGGACCACAGAGAGAGAGAGAGAGCAGCCACTGGCTGGGGGGAGAGGGTCGAGAGAAGGGAAATGCAGGATTTTTGATAGCCCCGGGTCTTGTCTTCGGGTTATCTCGCCTTCTCAGTGGTCGGGGGTTGAATTATGAAATTAATTTGGTGTTTCCTGGCGTACTTGGTCGACTTTCAATGCGTTGTGTGTGTGTGTAAGCCAACCAAGTCTTTGTATGTCGCCAAGTTCGAGAAGAAGGGCATGCAATATCGGCCGGCCGTAATATGTGAATGTTTCTTCTTCTTCTCTTCGTAAAACGAAACTGAACGATGACTGAGAGCGAAAATCGTAACTGGAAAAAAAATTATTATAGTAAAAAAAAAAAAAGTAAGGACTGGTTGTTGAGCAAGTCCAGCTTGCTGACTGAGTTGGAAGGAGGAAGAGAGATGAGAAGGGGGGAAAAAAGAGAAAAAGGTGGCAAAAAAGGCGACACTCTGGGACTCGACACCTTCTGATACGTGAAGAGGAAAGGAAAAGAAAGAGGGCAAAATTCGAGGCCTGGGTTGCAGGAGGCCAGACTTATATTTTGGCCGCTTTCCAAGAGACCTGTACTCTCTCTCTCTTACTTGTATGTGTTGACGCTGATGTCTTCAAGATTGTGGGTTTTGCTGGGGGGGTTTTTTTGCCCAAATTACCAATTGTTGCTATTTTTGAACCAACCTCATTTCCTTCACACTCTCTCTCGTGCACTAGAGCAGAGATCTTCTGTGAGCGTGAGTGAGGGAGGGGAGCGAGAGATGCGACTGCGCTTACAGAAGCCAATGAGCATGGGTCTCTGGAGATATCCTCCCTCTTGCCTCTTGACCTCCACCCAGAGGTGGTGTACGGATATGCAGAGGACTGCAGTCGGCAGGACGAGACAGGGGTCCCGTGGGGTGTACGTGTGCCAGAAAGGGAAACTGGGCCTGCAGAGTTGCCCTCGTACTCGTACGTAGCGGATGGCGGTTGGCCGGCCACCTACGAGTAGAAAGCTCTCTCTCCCTCTCTCGAGGCGACGGGAAGCCGAGCTTTGCTGCTCCTGCTGCTCCTGCTGCTCCTGCTGCTGACCTTGGCCGGCAACGGCGTGGCCCATCTTGGAACTCTCGTGACACTTTTCCCATATACTTCCGGGAACTCACCCTTGGACAGGAGAGAAGGTTGTGTGCGAGCTTGCCGTCCGCATCACACCATTCAAGGCTTTCGCTCCAGTCTGGTACACGGGGAAGAGGGAGAGAGAAAGGCCGGGCTCCCTCGCGCGCTCTCCCTGTCCCTCATCTGGACCCGCCCCAATCGTCATAGCCAAGGTCCTTCTGTGGATGTTTGCGCCGGTCAGATGAACTGACGGGATTCCCGCATGCGCTATAATATGTTAGCATGACCTGCCGTAGGTATCGGTAAGCCTTGCTGTAGCGTATGGAGGGCTAGGTCCGGCCGAGCTGATCGTACCGGTACGAGTAGGCAAGAAACAGAGCAATACGGCAGTACAGTGATAGGACTCCTAGAACAGTGCTTGCAGACCATCTGGCAAGCCGACTGGCAAGCCGACTGGCAAGCCAAGAGAGGATGGCCGATGATGATTACCAGTAGTGGTATGTCGCATTATGCTGTCTTGCATGGGTCAAAAAAGCCCGCCTGCAGGAAACAGTCTTCTCTGATTTGCTCAAGAGAGGAATCAAATGCACACTAGTTGTAGATGGTCATGTACCTTGGTAGCGACGGTAGTATTGGTACGTCCTAGTAGCATGCGTGTGTAGAGAGAGGGTTAAGGCGGCCGGCCCCTCACACGCACACACACACACACAAACACGCACGCATGCGCACGCACAAGTCAAGAGTCTGTCTGGGGAAGCACTGCATGCCATGGAAGGGGCGTCGATAGTGTCACCTAAGCTTTTCGTGGCCCTATGATTCTGGCCAACAAATTCGGTAGAGAGAGTCCGCATTGTCTCGGTGGCTCAGCCAACGGAAGAAGAAGCATGGCAAGCCGTGCCTCGTGGGAGAGATCAACAGCATGACAGCCCACGCGTACTCGTCGAAGCTGGCAGGAAGAGACAGATCCGCCGAGAGAGGCGAAAAGAGAAAGAATGCAAAAAAATAAAATAAAATAAAATAAGATAGATGGTCCGCTAGCTAAGACTGATCGGTTAGTTACTATATCCATACATCGGTTGACAGTTGCGGCCGCCCCAACGTGCCGTGTGACGGGTAGTACGTACATGTAGTCAGTCGTACGTATACTCTATACTCACTCGTATGGGGAGCAGGGGGGAGGAGGTGAGGTGGTGGTGTACCGGTAGAGAGAGGAGGAGCTAGGAGCTCTCTCTCTTTCCCTCTCTCACGCACGCACAAAACAAGAATACCATCATACCCCACCATAAAGGTACAGAGACCGGAGGAAAGGAGGGGGGTCGCAGCAATGGTGGTGCCTTCTCGCAGGTATTCATCAACCCGAGTACGGGTGGTGGTGTGATGATGGATGTGGAATGTGGAGGGGGGTCAAGAGAGGAGGGGGGGAGGAGAAAAAGGAAGGATTGAAAATGTGATGTCGTGTGCAGATCTGGCTGCATTAGCGGCGCAGTACAGAAAAGGCCTGTCATGACGGCTGATTGGTCCAGTCTGTGTGACAGAGGGTTGTAGGGTGCAGGAAAGCGGCAGGGACGGCGGGACCAACCGATTTGTGCCGAGCAGCTGCTACAGATAGGACTCGTAGGAGCCCTCCACCCTCCCCGAGTCCCCCCTGCTAGGCTGCCACTGCCAGTAGGCTGCTGGCCCGCCAGAGATGCCCGCCAGAGATGCCCGCCCACGTCCACGTCCATATTGCTCGGTTGGTTGACTCACCCTGTTAGCGCCCTCACGGAAAAGCAGGGATGGCTTCGGCTGTTGACAGTGCCATAGTCAACCTCTATTGGCTGCTGTGCCATTTGGGTGATGACAGGGGTTTGGGGTGGGGTGGGAAGACCCTTAGTCTGCTCTCAGGGCCCAAAGTCCTCTCCCGCTTCACCCAATGGCATGTGCCCGTCAGCTACGAGTCACCCTCGTAATACATGTATGTACTGCTGATTATGATGATTATTATTACTTCCTTCCTTCCCGGGGCCTCTACTCTCTCTCAACCCAGTATTACCCCATGTCTTTCCGGATGTCCACACGTGATGCCCGCTCGTCGGTCGTAATGGCCACTCGAGCCGTTCTGCCTGTCTTCGTCTTGTCGAGAACCGGAGGAGTCGTCGTTTCCTCTCCCTCTCCATCTCCACCGCTCTATCGTGGTCTCGTCGAGGTTTCTGCTGCGATGTGTCTGTCTTCATCCTGCCAGCAAGTGATGGCAGAAATGACCTCACGATGGCGGCACGTGCACGGTGCGGTACGTAGAGCCGTAGATATTCGAGAGAAACAGAACCAACATGTAAGCCCCGTTCGAGATGCGCATACGTGCTACTCTCCCGAGATGCATCTGACCATGTCCTGTCCCGAGATCTCCCTCTCCCTACTCTCCTCCTCGACTTGTGTCGCGGTCCCACACGCCCATGGACCGTCATCAGTGCCAAATTTAGCCCACATACGCTACGTCGGTCATGTCATGCCAGTGCTCTGACTGCTACCAGCTCAGCTCCCATCCATACCTGTCTAGCGTAGGGTTGCAGCGGCTTTGCAGTGGTAGTTGGTTCACGGACCGACCATCTCTGCGCAGCTCACCATTCACGTTCCTACCTGCTCTATTCTGGGCTAATTAGTCCAGTTTCTATTTTTATTTTTGCCCAGATTCCCTCAACACATACCTGCAGTATATGATGTACTGCTCCGTAATACCATCTTTCCATCTTTCCTATCTGGTAGTAGCAGAGTTGACCCTGCTCACCTCCTCCCCCTCCCCCGCCCCCAGCCTTCAAAACAACCTACCTATAATGCATGCTCGTACCTGTGCATTACGCTTGTGCATCGCTCTTGTGCATCGCACTTGTGCACGATATTGAACTGCGGCCCCACGGGTCGGGCCTCTCTCCATTCTTTCGTCCCCCCCCCCTCCTCTCGTCTCCGGATCCCTCCACACCATCCAAGCAAGGAGGAAACTTTTGTCGTGATAACGTCAGGTTTTCTCTTCTCCTGCTGGCAATACCGCTGCTAGTTGAATACTAGCAGCTCAGGTAACGATGGCAGTTCCCAAGATACCCGAACCGGCCCGTAACTCCTAGTAATCAAGTCCACGCCGTATCGGTCACTCCCATCCACAGCCGTCTCATCACATTATGTGATGAAAAAAAAAATTGAACGGGAGAAGGAGGGAGGGGTACCAAATCTCCCCCCTTCGCTGTTGCTATGCTAGTGCTCTCAATCCCCCTTTCCAAGATGTTCTCGTCGATCGGAAGAGTACGATACTGATACAGTCTCCTCTTTCCCTTCCCACTCTGGTGGCGTCAAGGTGCAGACAGCTCATGGACAATCGCGTTACATTGGGGGGGGGGGGGGCAGATTCGTCCTACTCCGGTACCTGATGCCAGTCGTTTTGACGGAGTGCTGCTCCGTACATTGTAAGCTATGCTCAATTGCTCAATTGTTTGTGTAGCATTGCAGAATACCATGCCGGGCTCGTCTCTCAATTGCCTGCCCTAGACCGTTTGCCAATCTTTCAGCCCTGGGGCAAGGGCGGGCGCCCCTCCCCCTTGATCCCGTTGTCCCCGGTACCCCGGTCGCCGCAGTCCGGGCCAGCCTTCATCCGCGCCGCGCGGATCATGCATACATAGTACATTGGCGTCGGTCGGGGTAGGGATCGCTGCAGGCAAGCTCATCGCTTCTTCTCTTAAATTAAAATATCGCTCCGTAGGAGGAAACAAAACAGGAACTCGAGGGCTGGAATTAGCAGCTGCAGACTTGCAGCAGTGCAATCTAGGCACTAGTAGCAGTAGCACTGCCAGAATCTTGCACCGGCCCGGACGGCTCCTATTCCAAGTGGCTGTGCTGGCCTGGAGCAGGGGGGGGATTGAATGGCGATTGAGATCAACCAAAAAAAAAAAAAATTGAGTCTTGAGAACGGCACAGCAAGCCTTTAAGACCGGTCTGCGATTGTTTTCTGCCGAGGACAGATTACAGATATTAAGACCAGGGTCGTGATATGATATTACCTATTGGAAAGACAAAAACCCATCTTCCCTTTGGTCCCCCCGCCCCCCCGTTCGGTGTTTACACTCGTACAGAAATTCTGACTGGTCACTTCCCCCCCCCTCTTCTCTTATTTCGTCTGTTTCTGAATAAAACATGAAGAAAGCGTGACGGCCTTGATGTGGTAGTAGCATGGAAGGATGCAACTCCTCTCCCCTCTCCTCTCTCCAATCTCTTCCGAAATGGTAACCACTGTCTCACCCTCGCACTTTTTTTTTCTTCCCTGCTGCAAGCGTGCGGCGTGGGGAAAAGAGATAGCCGATGTCTTGGGTTTCCCACGCAGCAGAGAAAAGAAGAGATGCCACGAGTTCCCGAGATGTAGTCTGTCCAACCCGCTGGAACCCCCGGATCAGACACATCCACGCTCTTGTTCTCGTTTATCAATACAGGTTAATCCATGGTCTACGATGTGACGGTCTCATTTTGTTCAGCTTGGCCATGCGGTGGTGATGGTGTGCTCGGGCAGACTTCAATCAATCCATCATCACACGTATACAATCTCCAACCCCCCCCCCCGGTCTTGACTGTACTTGGACGGAATGTCTGGAAGAAGTGACATTCCCAAAACTTGGTTCTCATCACAAAGCAAGGTTCTGTACGGGTGGTCTTCAAGAGTGCCGAAAGTTTATGATGGATGCACAGTATCATCACGACGAGGGGGAGGGGGGGCTTTTCTCCAGATTTTTTTACGATGCAGAAATAGATTAACTGCCTTCTGCCACACACTCGCTCAATCACGCATGAACATACATGTACTTGCTCGACATAGCAGACAAGCGTGCTCGATTCTCGCTACAATACTCGCTGACTCCCCCAAGTCATCATGCTATGTCGAGTCATCAACAGCGTAAGCCATCTGTCTATGCGACCCTCCTTTGGCTTCAGATCTAGTGCGTGGAGCAAGTCTTCTTCACTCCGGATGACTTCTCTTCTCCTTCCCTTTCTTTCTTCCTCCTCTAGATTCCCACAAACGACAAGTATACGACCTGTCGAGAGATGTGCAGATGCCCATGTGTGCAGTGTGTTATCAATTATTATGCGAACCTCGTGTGAATACGTCATGAGGAGTCAAATGTTGGGAAATATGGGGAACCAGTATTACTACGGGCACGCTATAGAACTCGTGGTAACGGCTTACACGACGTACGGGAATATTACCTCCCTCCCGTATCTCTCTTCTTTTTCCTTTCTTTTTTTTTAAAAAAAAAAAAAGAAACAAAGAAAGAAAAGGTAGATGGTCGGGAACGGGTCTCGACTCCCATTCGAGAGTTTTCCATTGCAGGAGAGAGAGGGAGAGAGAACGGGAGAGTGTATTGCACACCGCTGCTCGTACCCGAGACATGAAAATGTACCAGCCGTAACTCGTCAGTCGTAATACTTTCCCGTATTCCATAGGGCCGTTGAGAAGGCAAACGGTTGAGAGGAGAGCAGAAGCCGATCCGAATTGAGGGTATGTGGGTTTTTTTTTTCTTCTTCTCTCCCCCCTCCGCTCCTCTGAGTCAACGTTAACAGCGAGAAAGCGGGTGGAGAAGGTAAAGAGAGAGAGAGAGTGAGAGAGAGAGAACGGAGTTATGCGTCAAGATGGGGCACGATTTCACCGCACTGTGACTGGGGGGGGGGAGGGGGGTATATTAGCGAAATCCCCAGCCAAGAATCATTGGTTGCATGCGTGGAGCAAGGTCGGCCGATGATCCTCAAAGTTCAAAAGGCAATTAGCTTGTTCGACCCCGGTCATCTTGGACACGGAATTATGTGATTGATTGATTTCCTCTATAGTAATCTGTAATGCCTGCAAGTTGCAACCTGTAAGTCTACTAGTCCAGTTCTCTCTCTCTCTCTCTTCATCCTCGACCCCTGGTCTCTGATGGGGAAAGCCAGTGACACACATCCTCGCTGCCCAAGTTATTCAACCACGCGAGACGATATTATGACGATTAGGCCATGCAGAAATTGCCTCGCTTCTCTCTTCACACGAAGCAGCTATCGTCGTCTACTAGTGTATCGAGTTCACGTTACGGAGTGTACATGTCAATTGTAAATCCGTATCACTAATCCTTTGGGCGGCGGGTGGTGACATATGCGTGCACTCTATGTCGGTGAGGACAATGGGAGCAGCAGCACTTAAGAGTCTAAGACAAAGACGAATGCTACTATCCGCTAGCCTGCTCGTACTAGCAAGTGTTATTATCGATCTTGGTGCACGGGAGCTTCTGCAAAGCATTCGTTCTGTGCTTCTTTTTTTTGGGGGGGAGGGGGGGGGTTGAGTTCTTTTTCTTCTTCTTTTGCTGCTTTAGGGGCTTGCTTTCATCTTTCATTCAATATCAATATTCTGCTGCTGCGATGTACGAGCGGTATGCAACGAGTAGTCATGTTTAGACATTCAGCATATTTTGTATACCGTATGCCGTCAAGGCCAATACGCTGCTATCGATGCTGTAAAACCTGTAAGATATATAGATATATTACGTGGATAGTGTTTGCTACATGTTGGCAGTAATATTGCATGTGCGAGTACTATTCCCATCGTACCTCTTCTCGTCGTCGGCCGCAACGCCAGAGGTTCCCGCACACGTGATAGATGGGCAGGGATTTCCTGCAATGCTCGTACGCTAATATATATATTATCTACGATGTACCCGTACTCCGTATCACTGGCAATAATTGGCATCGTCAACGGATCATTACAGGCACCCCCTCCCTCCTATGCGGAGTATTACCGAGTATCATGGTCCCATCACGGATTTTGTTCCCATGACGGCCGAAAAGAAACCCCGCAAGGCATCATCTCCATTTGGACCAATAGACTGCCCAACCTGGTGCAACGCACAGCTATTGGATATGCCCGAGCGAATAGAGCGTCAGAGAATTCGCTTTGAAGAGATTGGAGACGGAGGACTCTCAGTCACCTGATGCTCTTATTTTATTTGGTGACGAGTCCCGTGGTCTACGGATAGCAGAGGCTTTATATTTATATATAACCTGCACATGTACATGTCTGTACGTACTGATACTAGTATTATAATGCTAGTCCTATCATGTACAGAAACTTTCCGAGAGAGAAGGACAATTGGAGGCTTCGTCTTTAATCTGCTCCTCCTCCTCCTCTATTCCGTCATGGGTAACATGTTTAAACGGCGCATGGCGCGCACTTTCCCATCTGCCCATCTTGGCTAGATCTCTCTCTCACAGTGTGTGTGCCCTTTTTCCTGACATGCACTCATTCATACATACACACCCCTCTTCCTCTTCCTCTTCCTCCTCCCCCCCCCCCCCCCCCCCCCCCCCCCCCCCCCCCCCCCCACACCACCCATCGGCTCGACCAACTTCTCCACCTCTTCTCTCTCTCTTTTTTTTTTTTGGTTGGGTATTGGTAGTAACCTGTACATGACCACCACCACCCCATAATACTGCTCTACGACTAGAACAAAGTACTCTCAAGTACAAATTTCCAATAACCATGCCCGGCGCTTAGAAAATATTAGCAGCATCTATATTTGGTCGACAGACAGTGGGCATGAGCAAGACGCCACGAATCACATTACCCTGATGGTTGCTGCATCGACGTTCTTCGGGCTCGAACCAGTCATCACCCACACTCCCAGTCTTCCTGCTGCTTTCTCTCCCCTGTCTCCAAAGCATGGCCTCATTGCCGTGTAAGAGCTTTATCGCCGACTGGAATGCTATCGACCAAGGGTCCTCATAGATGGCCGTGTGAGCTATCACTGCCACAATGCCAGTCGCTATGCACAGTCCCGCCGATGACGACGTGCGGGTACGTGAAAAGAGAGTAACGCGATGAAAGACCACCACCCCGACGTTATAGCTACGGGATGATGCTTTCGTACGAGAACTGTTTTAGCTCCGAGTACCGATGAATTGCCTGTCCGCCCCGCACGAGAGCTCCTGTACGCTGTACGCACTTCTGTATATGGGAGGGAAAAAGAAAGAGATGAGACCCCTGTCCTTGGTACTACGGCACTGGCCAAGACCCCCCCCCCCTCCATCTTATCCACCTGTATGCTGTATGCAACATGCATATGCATGGGAAGAGGGAAAAGCACTCGTCGAGGTCGACAGCAGTAGCTTGGTCCCCTCCCCGATCACCTCGTCCGCTCCTACACCCCGGCTCGGTCTCTCCCCTCCTCCCGTCTTGGCTAGAGGTGTAGGAGTACGAGAACACACACCTCCCTCACACCCGCAGCACAGCCTGTTTCGAAACACCCACCTATACAAAACGTCTGCTAGCCGCCGGACGGCTCTTTTTTCATCCTACTCCTCCAACTTTGGTGTCTCCCTCTCTACTGATCTTCTTCTTTTTCTCTTCTCATTACCATCTCCTCCTCTAGACAATCAAATCTACTACGGCTTCGCAGCATCGGAAAAGAAACCATCTTCATCGTCATAGTCATCGTCGTGTTTTTTATTTCATTTTTCTTCATTTTTATTTCATTTTCTCCTTCGTTTCAGAGACGATACCTGGAAACACTCTGGCAAGAGAGAGGGAGAGACCTTGATACACCAGCACGCACTTATATATGCGGCATACCCCAAGCATCAGAAGCATCTGACCACGTAAAAGTCCCACCCTGCTGGTTAGTGGGAATGGTGAGTTCTCTCTGCAAAGCAACAGCAATGTCTCTACTCCTCAGTTCGCCGGCTGACAGCAGCTATCAGGAGACACGACACTATCAGTCCGGCCAGCGCTGGACCTACCAGGAGATGAGGCAGAAGCCCGCTCCTCGCGACACCTTCTTCAGCCTCAGGAATGAAGCCCAAGACCTGCGTCCAGTCTCGGTAGCCACCGAGTTCGTCGACACAGATTGGGATGAGGAAACTTTCAGTGAGCCAGAGGATAACTCGCCCCGGGTTAGTCTGCAGTCGGTACGTGCACACTATCCTCATTGTTTCTCTGTTTGATTATAAGATTTGGGCTACCAGCGGGACCGCCGTGTGGCGTGTGGTCTTACCGGCGTCAGCCGTCAGCCAACACACACATACCCACTCCGTCGGTACACCATCGGGTTTCTTGTGGCTAACTCTCGTACAATAGTCGGGACAGCCTAGTATCACAACTCTATCTTCGTTTGAGGAGGCCATCACCCCCAGGTCAAGCCAAGATGTCAATCAGACGCAGTACACGTCGACGGCAAAACGCCAGGTCGAGGGCCCTCGGGGCCCTCACCTGTTCCGCAACTCGGCTGAGCAGGTCTCGGCTGACGGCGACATCACCCTGACTCTCTCTCCCATCACACCCAAGACTCCTCGGGATCTCCCCGACCTGTGGTACCAGTCCGAACTGCAGCCTCCCGTACCGGACCTGCCCTCTCAATGTAACACCCCCTTTCAATTCAGCTCTGCCGAGCTCGATGTCGCGCAGCTGGTCATGTGGACGCCTGAGATGGTGGCTCAGTCCATGCTCGAAGCAGGCCTCGAGCCCTCCGTCGCCGCTCGCTTCATCGAGAACGACATCAACGGCCCCATCCTCTCGACGCTCAAGTTCGAGGACCTCCGCGAGCTCGGCATCTCGTCCTTTGGCATTCGCATAAGGGTGTGGAACCAGATCCAGGTCCTGCGCGACAGCCATGCCGCCTCTCCCCGGGCACCCACGCCGATCGAGGAGGCTCCCAGCCGCGAGGCGCGATCGGAGGAACGACGCCACAACCGCGGCCCTTCGCGGTCCTCCAGCGCCCACAGGCGGACGCGCAAGAAGTCTTCGGCCAGCTCTACCTCCCACGGCTCCCACGAGGCCAACGCCATCACCCCGGGCGAGTCGGTGTCCATCATTGGTATCGAACAGGTCATCCCCAAGCCCCACATATGCTCCAAGGGCATCAAGTGCTCCAAGTGGAGGAAGCAGGTCCGCCTGATCGAGCAGTTCAAGCAGATGAACCCCGGCCTCGACATCACCAACAACAACGGGGGCACCGTCCTCATCGCCGGCGACGCGGGTAACCCCGAGACGGCCAGGGCCATCAACCCCGACGAGCCCTTCCGGCCCATGTCCGACGCCGAACCTTCGGTCGTCGCCTCTTCGGACATCATGGGCCCCGGAAACATGCCCGGTCCTATGCAGTACCTCAAGGAGAACAACCTCCGCTCCGTCCAGAACAGGGACCCCCAGGACAACGTCATCCGCTTCCTTCAGTTCCAGGACCACGGCGCCAACGAGTTCCCCCCTACGCCTCCCTTTGAGCAGCCCGATGCCCCTTATTCGCAGCAGCCTCACCAGGGCCTGCGCCGTCTTCCCAGGCTGGCCATCCCGGGAACGAACACGTCGCAGGCGGTTACCAACTCGGCCCTTCCCAGGGCCTCGACCATGCCGATACGCCAGCAGCAGCAGCAGCAGCAGCAGCAGCAGCACCGTCGTGCCAGCTACCAGCAGATGGCTAGGGCGGACGCGCGCTCCCCCGAACTGGACACTCCCCCGTCTGCCAAGAAACCGCAGGCTAGCCCTGACCGCTATGGGACCCCCTTCTCCGAGGTGGACGTTCCCGTGACGGCCGTGCCTATCGGTCCTGTCGCGCGCGACGCATCCCAGTCGGTGCCGCCCAGCATGAACTACTACTACCACGCCGACATCGCGGCGTCCAGGAGCATTCCCCTGAGCACGACGCCCGCACCCCGTGCTCCCTCGCGCCTGGCCCGCACCCCCGGCATGCCCTCTGTGGAGGAGCACGCCAGGCCGCAGACGACGTCGCCAGAAGATGCGCGCAGGACGTCACCGCAGCTCCTGAGTCAGCCTCAGCGCGCGCCTCCGCGCGGCGTCTACCCCTGGTCACCCGTTGAGCGCACCAACTTTGAGATGGCCATCCCGCCTCTGCCCTCCATGAATGACGGCTCGTCAGGCTCGTCGACGACGGTCAACATCAACGGTGTCACGCATCAGGGCCCCATGAAGCGACGCAAGGCCAAGCTTCTCCGCCACGAGTGGGAGGATGGCTACTTTACCCTCAAGGGTACGAGGCTCAACATGCACAAAGACAAGAACCGCGTCGACCGCACCCTCGAGTACGTCGACATTGATGATTACGCCATTGCCTGCTCCAGCTTGGCCTCATCATCCAAGCTCTCTGCCGCTTTCAAGGCTATGCGCAACTCATCTTCCACACACCTCCGTGACAGAAGCGACCCTGTCGGTGCCTTTCAGTTCCAGCTCATTCCGCAGGAGAAGGGATCCAACGGCCAAGGTGGCAACACCACCACGTCCCGCCTACGCAAGCGTGAGAGCGCCAGCCCTGCCACGCAGTCGTCGTCCTCTATCCAGGTGGAGGGTGTCAACGGCACGGGCAAGACTCATCACTTTGCCGTCAAGAGCCGTGATGACCGCATCGACTGGATGCGCGAGCTCATGCTCGCCAAGGCTCTCAAGCAAAAGGGTGAGGGATTCGAGGTCAGCGTCAACGGGAATATGATTTAGACTTCCTTCTATCCGTTCGACCTCACTCCTCCACACGCCTTCTATCCCTCCTTTTTCTTCTTCTTCTGCTCTATTCTCCTGAAGACTCTCCTTTGTTGCAGGATCATATACCCACACCTCACTCCTTGATTGTATTTTCTTTCTCCGCAACTCTCCTTTCGAGCAATGGCATGATGGAATGACTGTTTTGGATTTTGGGATACTCTTACCCCATAATAGCACACTTATACCAGTTGGGATTTTATATGTTTTCTTCCCTTCTATCTTCATTCGGGTTTAAATCTTTGATTAGGATACTCTTTTGTTTGCGTCTCGGGGTGAGCCGGCTGGTCGACCTCCCCCACACGTCTTGGGTATTTTTATTATTATTATATAGTATACTGCATCACTGCTGGTCAAATTGTACCAAAGGGAATCGTTGAATAAAAATCTAAATACTGTCATATCCCACTTTTCTATTTGCTCTGATGTATCGTCGTGCATGTTGTGTTGTGTACTATCAGATGTTGTTCTAGGTCATCCAAAGTTTTCAGTCTGCGCATTTATCAGTATTATTATTAGACGTTGGGAACGGATAAAACTGCCGATTATCAGAAAGACTTATAATTATATAAAAAGAGAAGAGGGGTGAGGGGGGAAGATCAATATTGAGAGGGGGAGAAAAAGATTGGGGTGAAGAGTATCAGAAAAAGAAGCAAAAAAGTATGTCCTGAGTGAGGTTCGAACTCACGACCTTTGGATAGCCCAATCTAAGGATTGAATCACAACAGAAGTTTATGAGACCAACGCTCTAACCAACTGAGCCATCAAGACATGTCTCTTTTGGCGGCATGAATCGGTAATTGAAGGTGTGTGAGGGGAGGAGGACGAGCCAGACAGCGACCACGTCCAACATGTTTACGCTGGCGTGCGATCTGACATGTAAGTGAACGAGCTTGACACATAATCAAATCAGGAAATCATGATATATCAATCAAGATCAAGATATAGGGAATATGAGAGGACCGTAGCTGATTTACGGACCAAAAAATAAATAGATTAAAAATTGATTCGTATGTTTTGTTGTTTTGCGCCTGTATATGCAGACCAGACCGTAGACACTATTGTTACAAAGGCGGACAAAATTATCCTCTCTGTCCCACCTCTCCCCCCCCCCCCACTTTCCCCTACTTTTTTTTCTCATATCATTGTACAGAAAAAGATACCAATGGCCTCAGTAGCCAAAGGAACAAGGTCATCCAGGGTAATTACTAAGCAGCAGAAGCAGAGGCAGCAGCATCCTTGAAAGCTGGACGGAGCACACCGGCCTTCTGGGCAACAGCCTCCCAGTCGATGACCTCCCACCAGGACTCAGCATAGGCGAGCTTCCCGCCGACGCCTCCGGCTCCGACGCCCCAGTCGAGGAGCCAGGCGTGCTCCCAGGTGTTGAGGCACAGTAGGGGTTCGAGGTCGATGCCGCCCGGGGGGAGCTCGCCGGTGCGCTGCTTGGCGCCGAAGAGCTGGTTGCGGAAGTGGGCGCGGGCGGAGCCGCCGGCGCCGACGGTGTTCATGTCGGTAGACTGGGTGCGCCAGTGGGCGCCAGGATAGGGCGAGCCGGCCAGATAGGTGGGCAGGAGGCGGTAGTCGCCCGGCCCGGCGCGGACGAGCCACACGAAGCCCGGGCCGAACATGGCGGACGCGGTCACGATGAACTCCCGCTTCAGAGTCTCCATGGAGGAGAAGGAGGCTTCCAGCTCACGGCGGAGGACGTCCGGGATGGGCGTGGGCGCGGGCGTCAGGCCGTCGAAGAAGAAGTGGTTGTTGTGCGCCATAGAGGCCCAGTTGAAGACGGGGGCTTGGTTGGGCTCGCGCGCCGTCATCAGCGTTATCGTCTTTGTATCCTTGTTTTCGAGTTCAGTTCCTGGTGGGGGGTTTTTTTTAATTAATTTTTTTTTGCTCTCGTCAGCCTTTTCTCTCCCCCTCTTGGGACGTGGGCATGGATATGGGTACAGTATGATACGATATGGTGACATATTGCCAAAAAAAAAAGTGTACATTGCGGTAAAAGGGGGGAAAACATCATACCGGCTGTCAAGGCATTCAACTTCTCCGTCGCAAGAGTCATGTAGTCTGACCAGGCGATCGAGAATCCGCCGGGAGACATCAGGTTGGGAACACCATTCTCAGAAAAGTCGTGTCGCAGCCTGGGCACGTTGTGAAGAGCCCTCCTGGAGCCCAAGAAGGATATGTTGCTGCTGCTGCTGCTGGTGGTCACGACACCCACACGGGGTACCCTTAGACGTGGGCGGATCATGGCGTCGGCATGTATGGGAAGAGGATCGTCTCTGCAGCGAGAGGATAGAGCGGTGAGAAGAACGGAGAAGAAGAAAGGATGGTGGTCGGGACGGAGGGGGCGGGAAAGGGGGAATTGGCGATGGCGTCGTTGTCGCGTTCGTCGTCCGTGGGTTCCCGTGGTTGAGAAGCTCTTATTTCCCCGAACATTTTTTTTCTTTGTTAACAAAACGAAGGTGGATTTCTGGTGGCCTGAGATTCGAGGTACAGAGAGGATGTGGTCCCTTTCCGTGGTTGCGTCCACCGTATCAAGCCATCAGATGATACGTAGCGACCAGATGGTCAGGGTACGTCCTGTATTGACGAGGATGAACAGAGTAGTAATAGTACTTGCAGAGATATATATATATATATATATATAATCATGAAATACGTGGAAATGTGTTTTTTTTCTTTCTTTTTTTTTCTCTCTCAAAATTCTTAATCTGTTAATGCTTGCTATCAATATATTTTCTTGTTTTCGTTATTCCTCATCGCTGACAGGATGCCTGGCTAGGCTGTCAGGTTGCGACCGGGACGGACCACCCCATGTTACAGCCACTGTACTCCGTACATGTACCTGTAAGGAGGAGCCGAGGTGACCAATCAGCGACAGCTCGAGAAGCTTGGGGGGGCTTGGGGGGGGACCTCCGCCGTCTCCCCCCCCAGCTGCCTAGCAGTAGCTGTAACGGGTACTACTGCCTGTACTTGTACCTGTACTCGTCCGTACGATGATTGTTGGTAGTGGTCCTACTACCTGTACTTACACTGCCCCTGCCTGTCTAAACCTCGTTTCCCCCACTGCAGGGCCAGCGCTTGGCACTCAAATACAGGCGGTAGGTAATACGAGTATTTGGCTTTAAAGTGCATCGTCAACTCGTCACAGGTTTTAACTGTCACAGGGCACTTCCACATCTTTCTCCTCCGTCTCTTCTCTCTCTCCCCTCTCTCTTTCCTTCTCCCCCCCCTCTCTACACACACTTACGCACACACGCATCGCTTGATAGAGGAACAACTCGTCCATTCCTTCTTCTTTGTCCTTCTCTTTCACCACCGCACTGAGACCAACCTCTTTTTCTCTCCATTCTTCCTGACACGACGACATACGCACGTACCGCCTCGCCTCCCCCCCCCCCACTCTCTCGGGGTCTCTCCTCATACATTCTTCTCTCGCCAAACGATCTGAAACAATAAGCCAAGTCAGGTTCCAGAAGAGAGGGAAGGAAGAGGAACCCAGCACAATCTCCTAATGCCTTTCTGGAAATAAAAACAAACGCGAGAAGGGAGGAAAAACAAGAAGCCCTTTTCTTTTTCTTTCGTCTCCTCTGAACCTGCATCCATCGCATCTGCGCCGGCAACTCGACCGACTCGCCACTTAGACCGATCGAACGCATCTCATATACATACTACCGAACCACACAGCAACAGAATGGACAGTCTCGCCTCGTTCATCGTACGGTCCGCCGTGGCCATGACTGCTCCGCCGCCGCCGTCCATGGGACACCCGCATCCCCCTCCCGACGCGCCTCCCGGTGATGGTGGTGGTGGTGGTCCCCCGGTGGGACCTCCGGGAAGCCAGGGCGACTGCCGACTCATGGGGCCCTTCTCCCTCTTCGTGCAGGCCGCCCTGGGATCCCTGGCACTACTATCGCTCGTGTTCAAGAGGTGGAGGGAGAGGCCGCAGCGCCCCGTCAAGATTTGGTTCTTTGACGCGTCAAAGCAGGTCTTTGGCTCCGTCCTAGTGCATATCGCCAACATCTTCATGTCCATGCTCACCAGCGGACGCTTCGCCATCAAGATGGACCCCAGGAGCGCCGGCGACGAGCTCATGGCCCGTCGCGAGGACGGGTACGTCCCCAACCCTTGCTCCTTCTACATCCTCAACCTCGCCATAGACGTGAGTCTCCTCTGCCCCTCTGCCCCGCTGCCCCCGCTGCCCGTGTACCTGCTCCGCGTATAGATGTCGGATATGCTGATAGGGACGTAGACCACCGTTGGCATCCCAATCCTCATCATCCTCCTCAAGATCACGACCGGCCTCGTGGCCCGCACACCCTTCGGCACGCCTCGCGAGTCCATCCAGTCAGGCTACTACGGTCAGCCCCCCAGCGCGTGGTGGTGGCTGAAGCAGTCGCTCATCTACTTCGTCGGCCTCTTCGGCATGAAGGTCTGCGTCCTCATCATCTTCCTCGTCCTGCCCTGGATATCCGAGATTGGTGACTGGGCGCTCAGCTGGACCGAAGGCAACGAGAGGCTCCAGATCGCCTTCGTCATGATGATATTCCCCCTCATCATGAACGCCATGCAGTACTACATCATCGACTCCTTCATCAAGGAGCCCGGCAGCGCCGACCATCACGAACGTCTGCCCACCGAGGATCCGGATGAGAGTGACAGCGGCGACCGTCGCCACCACCACCATCGCAACCGCGACGACGACGAAGCCGATCGGGGAGAGGAGCTCGTCACCAGCAGCGACAACGACGACCCGGACGACGACAACGGAGACGGTCAGGATTCCGACGACGATAAGAGGATGAAGAAGAAGGGCCAGGGGAACCAACGTGCCAACAATGACAGTCAGAAGCGACGCGGCAGCTCGGCAGAGTACGACCCTGCCAAGGATGGCGATGCGGGCACCGTCATCGGCAGTGTCGGCACTTCTAGTCTGACCAAGAGCTAATTATCAGTGCGCTGTCTGTTTCTCTTGCTCGTTCTCTTTATATTATCCTGTCTTATATCCTGTCTAAGCGCTACAGCCACCCTTGGTTTTTTTTTGTTCGTCTTTTTTTTTTCCCTTTCTACCTGTCTTGACTATCGGAGACAGCAGCGACTCCCATTTTCACACACACACACACACACCAACTTTTTCTTTCTGTTTGTTTTGGATACATTTGACTTTGGGATTGTACGGCGCAGAACTGTTCAAGCACTCGTTTCTTCTTTTTCTCCCCCCCTTTTCTTCTTCAAAATATCTCTTCATCTCTTCCATGAGTTGTCGGCGTTTTGGGCGATTCACTTTCATGTCACTATCCTATACCAATGGCCTGTCAACAACTCGTTCCTATCAGTACATAACTGTATTGTACTTGTCAATCCTAACCTTGGAAATGCATTCAATACATTTTGTCGAGTGCCTGGCATATGAGTAGCTTTCTGTGATTTGTGCTTTACTGTGTGTGCTTTGATAAAGAATAGCTGAATACTTTACCGGTGGTGATGTGGTTACCCATTCTATTACACCAGACACTACATGATGAGCAAAGTAGTGGTTCAGCTACAACAGTAAAACATACATGCCAATGTTGATAGGATACCCGTCATTAGACTGATTCATGTGTCGACACGCTATAGCAACGTAGAGATTTATTCTAGACACTTCACTCTATGGTAAATGTTGGAGATGAACTTTTCAATACAATGCATGAAATATATATATACATGGAATCTTTGTCAAGTGAGGAATTTTTTTTTCCAAGTGAAGAAAAAAAAAAGATCAGAAGAAAAGAAAAAAAGAGGTGTCATTTCTATATGTTGCACCGCTCAAAACTCCCCAACGCCATGATATTTTTTTTAAAAAAAATAACCCAATGTGTCAAAAAAAAAAAGAGAAATGACGGAATAAAATGTGGGAAACAAAAAGCAAAAGAAGAGAAGAAAAGAAAAGAAATTGATCAAGGGAAGATTAATACATGAAAAGAGAGAGAGAGAGAGAGAGACATGTACTAAGCTCTGTATGGTTTGTAACCAGGATAACTCTCATTCGAAGCGGCCCCCGATCCTGGAGCGAGGACGGCCGGTGTGGGAGCGCTGGAGGCAGCAGAGGCAGCGGCAGCAGCAGGTGGGCCAGGCGGCGTGGCGAACGGGTTGGCTCCGGACGGGGGTGGCGCATTCTCCGAGTCGCTCGTCTGCGGCCTGGAGAAGCCAGAGGTGAAGTCGAAGCCGCCGGTGTTGACGATGGGGGAGCCCTCCCGTTCTAGGTGGCCGCCCAGCGGGGAGGAGGGGGATGTCGGCGCGGCGCCTCGGCTGTTCATCAGGGGACGGGGAGATTGTCTGTCCGGACCGGGTGAGTTCCTCATGCGGGGGTCCATACCGTAGGGCGGTGCGGGACTGCTATTGCTGAGAGATCGGTCGGCCGTGCCGCGCGTGGCGGGTGTGCCGGGGCCGGCGCCGTAGCCTCGGTAGCTCCCGCCCGGACCGGGACCGGGGCTGGCCACGCGGGGGCTGCCGACGCGCGGCGGTGCGTACGGGTCCTGGGACACGTTGCCCTGGCGGGCCATGCCGTAACCCGAGAGGGCGGCCATGGCGGGTCCGGGCCCGGGGGACGTGGTGTGGCGGTAGGGGTCGGCCGGCGCGCCGTACTCGTTGTTGTAGTTGTTGTAGTTGTTGTTGCTGTTGTAGGTGTCGTTGCCCTGGGCGTCGTAGGCCTGGCTGCCGTAGGGCTGCTGGTTGCCGTAGGGCTGCTGGCCGGCGGGCGGGCCGTAGCCCTGATCGTAGTGGCTGTGAGCCTGGGCGTCGTAGGGCTGCTGGCCGCCGTAGGGCTGCTGGTTGCCGTAGGGTTGTCGGCCGGCGGGCGGGCCGTAGGGCTGGTCGTAGGAGGAGGGGGTGTTGTTGACCCTGTTGATGCCGTTCATGTTGTTGGCGGCGCCGTACATGCCGAAGCCGCCGGCTGGCTGGGCGGCGTAGGGATCCTGGTGGCGGTACGAAGGGGCGGCGTAGGGGTCCGCGCTGCTGCCGCTGGGGTTGCCGTAGGCTGCGGATGCGGATGCGACGGCGGCTCCGCTGCCCATCATGACGGGGAGGGTGGGTGTCTGCCGGCCGGCGTTGGAGGGGGCGCCCGGGCTGAGGGGCGGCTTCTCGGACGCGGCCGGCTTCTTCTCGAGGTTGTCGAGCTCCACGGCGCCGTCCTCGATCTCGATCTTCTTGGAGCTGGCGCCCTCCCAGCTGGGCATGGACGGGAGGGAGTCCTCGCCGCCGGCGCCGCCGCCCTTGTTCCCGCTGCGGGGCACGTCGAACTCGGCGTACTGGGGCGCGGTCGAGGTGATGCCGTACGAGGGGGCCTGCATGGCCGGCTCGGTGCGGTACCCCTGGTGCGGGGGCATGTAGGGCTCCTGGAGGTACTGCTTGTTGCGGCCGCGGCTGCCGGGGGGGTCGCAGCAGCCGCAGCAGTTGCCGCAGCACTTGAGGCAGGAGAAGCAGCTGCAGCAGCACGACTTGGCGCAGCAGCAGCACCGGGCCACGCACCACAGCACGCTGAGCAGGATGAGCCCGCCCACGACCATGACGGCGATGGCGGGCCACTTGCAGTAGTCGGTCGCCATGCAGTTGTCCCAGCTGGAGAAGGCCGTCTTGACGTCCGTGGCCGAGGACTCGGCGTCGTCGATGATGCTCCTGCGCGACGACGACGCGGCCAGCAGGCTCCTGGTCAGCACCGCCTTGGCCTGCTCCCAAGTGCTGGGCTGCAGGGTCCGAGCCATGGCGACGGAGATGGAAGGCATGATGCTTGCGGTCTTTTCCCTCTCCTCTCTTCTCCTCCCTTTTCCTCTGCTTCCCACTCTTGCCGGACGACTCTGATTCCCTGCTTCTCCTCCTTTTCCTCTTCTCTTCGGGGGTTGTGCCCCTCGTTCGTTTCCTCGTCGGTCAATACCTTCTCTGGTGAGTCGAAGAGGATAAAGAGAAGGAAGAAAAAGAAAGGGAAGGAATTGGTCGGATAGGATTCGGCAGATGAAACGCGAGACGCGTGGCGGTCTGGAACCTCTTGTTTTCGTCGCCGTGGCTCAGTTCTCGACTCGAACCCATGTAGAGAGGTAGGCCCGTCAGATAGGAGAACACGGAAGGATGTCGACGGAGAACAGGGAAGAATGGATGAAGAAGAAGAAGGATGCAAAGTGTGCGGTTCGTCTCAATCGTCGTGGTCGTTGTCGTGTATTGGAGGGAGAATATAGGATGTCGGGGAAGAGCAGGGGATGGTCGATCAGGTTCGGTAACCCAAAAAGAATGCCCAGACCGGATGAAACGGTACGAATCCAGAGTAGACAGGGGGGGGGGGGGGGGGAGGAGGGGCGCGTTGTGCTGAATGCGAGAGCGAATACTAGGGATGTAGTCGTAAGGGGGTAGTCGTAAGGGGGGGTCTTGACTCTCCTAGTCTCTCACTATTCCCAGACACGGAGCGAGTCTCTTCTTGTTGACGTGTGCTCTTTCTTTTCTTTTTTTTTCTTTCTTCGTCCCAGAGCTTTGGGGAGAGGCTGTCGCAAGCGATGGTCGAGCAGTCGTACGTTACATAAAGCAGAAGAGGGTAAGGATGCGTTCTTGTTCGTATTCTGTCGGGAGAATGGATAGGCGCATCGTATTCTCGTCTCTATCGAAGAGATGCGGAGAGGGGGAAAAGAAAAAAAAAAAGAGACGGAAGTGCAGCAGACAATGACCAAAAATAATGAATGACCGGCGCAAGCACCGCAGGGTGTATAGATTGGGGGGGGGAGGGAGAAAGAGAAAAAAAGAAAAAAAGAAAGGAGAGACAGGATGAGAGACAGAAAATCTAGAAAAGACAAAAAGAGCAGGAGGGCCCTAGTGGTGAGAAAGTGGATGACGGGAGGGGGGAGAGTGGATGGGATGGTGGATAGTTAATATGGAAGCATCTCCTCTTTTTCTCTTCCCTTCCCCTCCAGGGGTTAGACTCAGACTCTAGCCTCTAGGAGTCTGTCTGATGATACGATGTAAACGATACAATGTAAACGATACAATGTAATACGGTATCGATACGCACATCCCTAGGGAGGGACCATGAATAGCAAGACATGACTGTAATCCTGTACGGCTACTTCCTGTCTATGCCGAGTCTTCCCTCCTTCCCACGTGCGAGATGAGATGGAAATTACGAGCGGCATGGTGTAATCTGTAATCTGTAGAGGATATACAGAAAAATTTCATGGGAGAATGATGAAGAGGGGGGGGGGTCCATCATCGACGCTTGCAATCTGTACCTGCAGCAGCAGCTCTTGTCGGCATCGTGCCATGGTCGCTTCCGAGATGAGGCATTTCGGATGGTCACGTGAACGTTCATTCGTGCTGGACTGAACCGCCGTGCCACCGAGCAAAGACTCTAGGCCTGATTGCTCAGGTGGGCCTATGACAGCCGGTCATACGTCGTCTCTCGTCTCCCATGCAGTCCGACAGACTTGGGTGGTTTCACGAATGAAGCCCCGATCTCCTACCATTACGAGTATCGACAATACATCACTCACTCCGTGCATGTATGTGATCCGTATGCAGGTAGACCTGTCCATCTGTACTCTGTACTACGCAGATTGACGGCTCGGTGGCTTCTCTCCCTCTCCTCTCCTCTCTAAAGAGTCAGACGCACACAGTATGCACTTCTACTCGCTTCTATGAGTCCATGCCGGCATGGGTATATACATCATATACCAGGTTACGACAGACCGACACCACCCACCACCCACCCCCCAAGACGAAATCACCCTTATTACGGAAGTAATCAATACCACTAATCTGTAATCAGTAATCTGTACGCGCGCGGGGGGGGGGGGAACTCTGGTGTTGTGATCCGTCGATACGCTGGCATCTGCCTCTCGACAGGAATTGCAGATCCCTCCGACTCATCTGAGACTCTGTATCATTACTCTCTCTGTCCTCTCAAGACCCTCATCACCTGATCAATGCTGCTGCTGTCAGTCAGCAGGTCAGCTTCCGTATGCCGACAACACCTTGCATCATCAGCCTCGACGGTGGGTATCGGCCTGCTCAGAGCTGCCTCGTCTTCTACGCGCAGCACAGGATAGGACCGACCATCCGCAGAAGTCGTGCGAGAACACACCATGTCATCGATCGCTCTGATCAGACGACGGTATTTCTTCTGTCCGGTAGACACGGGATTCTAGGAGGCTCGCGCGTATTGCATCGGTTTCTCTCCGATGCCCACGTGTTTGTTGTATTAGTCATCGATTGTACGGGGGGGGGGGGGGGGGGGGGGCAGGTGACTGACGCAACCGAGACAAGAGGTGGACCGAGCATCATCGTGAAGGAGTGACAAGGCTGTTCCCACATCCCTCGTAGATATTTCTCTACTGCTACGCAATGTCCACAAACGAAGAACTCCATCGGATAATTGAGCAGCTACGTCAGGAGAAGGAGCAGGAGCGACGCGAAAAGGAGCAGGCCCGACGTGACGGGGAGCAGGCCCGACGTGACGGGGAGCAGGCCCGACGTGACGGGGAGCAGGCCCGGCGCCTCATCCGTAACACGACCCTCGAGGAATACCTGGCGGCCTGCCAGGAGCATGTCTTATCCAAGATCCAACTTGTCACCGACGGCTACCTCACGACCAGAGCTCCCACTACCAACCCTGCCCGAAAGCACTGCCCAACCCTTCTTGTGCCTTGGGCCGGCTTCATCTCGACGCAGATAGAGACAATCCGGCTCATCGACCGGGTTCTCCCTGACGATGGGCGACTCTTCGAGAGCCTGCATTTCCTCCAGGGCATCGGCCACCGCCTGAGCATGCGGCGGGTACAGGACGAAGCATCTCTCGTCTTCGTCCAGAACAACGCCATCGAAGATCCTGTGCGCATAATCTTATCCAAGATGAACGCTTTCCATCCCACGAGGTTCGGCCTCTCCATCCCCGACCAGGTCGAGTTCCAGACGACCGCAAGCAGCCTCCGTGACCCGACCGATCAGAGGGACACGGTAGAGCGAGACGCGAGGCTACGGACGGACCAGATCTGCGTCTTTCGAAACTCGGCTCAGAGAGACATCGCGTATGTCATCGAATACAAGGCGCCCCATAAGCTGCACACGGCACACCTCGAGCAGGGTCTCCGGCAGATGGACATCTTTCGCGAGGTCGTCAACAAGCAGACTATACCCACGGCCGACCCCGACAAGTTCAAGCACTATGCCGAACTCCTCTCCGCAGCGGCCGTCACACAGACATATCACTACATGCTAGAGGCTGGGCTGGAATACAGCTACCTGACCAACGGCGACGCAATCGTCTTTCTAAAGATCGACTGGGCAGACCCGGCGGTTCTCCACTACCACCTAGCGCAACCGTCACGCGAGGTTCTGGTAGACGGGGATGCTGCCTACAGCAATGCCATCTGCCAAGTTCTCGCATTCACCCTCACGGCTCTCCAATCGAGGCAGCATACAAATAGTGAACGGGTGGCCGCGACGGAAAAATGTCAGAAATGGGAAGTCGATTTCGGCTTCATCCTAGACCAGATTGTCAAGGAGGAGGAGGAGGAGAAAGCCAGGGCAGACCCCACGACACCCAGAGGAAGGAAGCACAGCCGTGCTACGAGCAGCCCAGGCTGGCTGCCGGCACCGATCAAGAAGACCAGACGGAACCCGCGGCAGCAGTCCCCGTCCGAGGAGTCGGACCGGGTGCTCCGAAGCCATGGACACGACAGGCCCGGAGGGGGAGCAGGCACCGGTGGGGGGGCGTCCGAAGGCGATCGTGCCGGCCGGCCGGACGGTTCTCCTCAGCGACACGGCACCGCTGCGTCGTCAGACCGAGCACCTACCGGCGGCGAAAGCACGTACCAGGGGCGAAGGCAGTACTGTACGCCGTCGTGCCTCCTGTCCCTCGTGGGCGGCCAGCTGTCGGATCAGAAATGCCCCAACGTGGAGCTGCACCTCGGTACGACGCTCCCCGAGGCCGGACAGGCCAGACAGGCCAGACACCCGGTCTCGTACTCTCAGTTCATGGACCTGCTGCGGCGGCAATTCGCTCAGGGTCTGGACGAGGGCGTCGTGGTCCTCGGAAAGGAGGGTGCCTGCGGTGCCCTGTTTCAGATAACGCTGCTGCGGTACGGCTACACCTTCATAGCCAAGGGCGTCACCGGAGGGCGCGTGCCAGAGCTGGAGAAGGAAGCGGCCGTCTACCAGAAGCTGCAGCCTCTGCAGGGCCACGGCATTCCCGTGTGCCTCGGCTCCGTCGATCTCAAGCCACTGGGCCAGGTGTTCTACTACTACTTCGACGTGCGTATAATCCGGTTCATCTTGCTCTCCTACGGAGGCACCGAGGTCCGAGCAGGCGACGAGGCGTCCAGGGCCGGCGTCGCCAATACGGTCACCTCCATCCTCGGTCAGATGCACAGGCTCGGGGTGGTTCACGGCGACGTTCGATGGCCCAACGTGTTGCAAGGTCCGGATGGAGAGATTACCCTCATCGACTTCGACCGCGCCACGTTTCTCCTACCGGACAGGAGCCGAGCCGCCCTCAGTGCGATCTCGCCTAATAGGCGGAAACGTCTGATGGAGGCCGAAGGGGGGGAAGACTCGTCGCCGGCGAAGAAGGCGTTCCTCCAGCCCGCAATTCAGCAGGATAACGCCGACGCGCAGAGCCTCTTCTCTCTCGACTGCGGCAGGATGATTGGTCGAGGCGGGCTGGGGCGTGATGGCGACGGCACGTGAGGCAGTCTGACTATCAATCATACCATGACCCGGGAGATGACGTCCAGATCGAGAACGGCGGTGCAGATGCCTTCATCGGAGGGGAGACGTCGATCTGCCGGCCCGCGACCTCTCTTCTCGCCGTCGTCCCATCCCATCCTTGGGTCCCACCGCAGAGCGCATCGAAGACGTGTCCTCGCAAGCCAGCTGCGTCTCGTACTTGCGCGGCCGTCGACGGTCATGCCCACGGGGGGCGGCGGACGGGCGAGATGATGAGAGGGGGAGAGGCAGCTCCCCCGCGGCGTGAGAGAGCAGCTTGCCAACCTCAGATCCTCCTCGTCCCGAATCGGAGCGTCCAGGAGAGCGGACAGCGTCATCGTAGGCCATTGTCGGAGTATCCCACGATGCCTAGCATAGCCTTTTTCTTTCTTCTCTCTCTTCTTCCTCTCTCTTCTCCCTACGGTTTCCTGCCAGCTGCCGTAACTCCGTGCTTGGTAGCCACGTATCTTGGCTTAGGCGGTTGGGTGTTTCCAGGACTGCGACACGATGCACATACTCTCTCCGTATTACGGCAGATTCTTCACCTGCTTGGCAATGCCATTTGCAGAGAAGATGAAGAGAGGAAGGATGGATATAGAATAAATCGTAACAGTATGAAGAGGTATAACAATGAGAAGAGGAAGAAGACGGACATGCCCAACTCCCCCCCCCAAAAAAAAAACAAATATCCTGCTAGCACATACACACCACACGCACACAACACACAACACACAACACACACACAAGTCATGACACATTCCTCTTGCACCCCCCGTACCTCCCTTCTCTAACACGTCGTCACACTCCAGAGAGAGAGGCCCCAGCTGGCGGCCTCACTTCCCCGGCTGATGCGTATTGGCCGGAGGCTGCACTCCCGTCTCGTGATACTGCTGCTGCTGGCCGTAGTAGGCCTGGTCGGAGGCGGGCATGGTCCCGGAGTACTGCTGAGGCTGACCCTGCTGCGGCTGGCCGTAGTACTGGTACTGGTACTGAGGCTGCGGCTGGCCGTGGCCGTACTGGGGTCCGTAGGCGGGAGGGGGCTGAGGCGGAGGGGGGTACGTTCCCGCGCTGGCGCCGGCGCCGGCGCCCGTCTGGGGGTTCATCTGGTAGTCGCTGCCGTGGTTGCCGTACTTTGGGGGAGGCGCCATCCAGCCCGTTCCGTAGTACGGTTGGTTTCCGCGACGGCGACGGCGACGAGCGGTGAAGCTGGACGGCGATCAGCGTCCGACAGGTCAGCCTCGTTCTCGTTCTCTTCTCTTCTCTCCTTTCTCTCCCACGTCTCATCTTTCCCAGACTTGGGGGAGAGAGATATGGGGGGGGGGGGGGAGAGAGTGTGTGGGCGTCCTTGTGTGTGTGTGTGTAGATCAGACAACATACCAGCAGCATAGGAGAAACAAAAGACAGGCGAGGATGGCGATGCCGGTCAGCACCCAGCGACCATAGTAGTACCAGTTGCTGCGGCAGTATCGCCTCCCGTATCGGAGGAAGCAGCGCGCACGCTTCTCGAGGTTGGCGACGCTATCGGCGTCCATCGTCGTGATGGCGGCCATTGTGGAAGGAGGTTTTTTTTTCTCTTCTTTTTCTCTTCTTTTTCGGAGGGGTTTGTTACGTTCTATCCGAGTGTTGTATTATCGGGAAATGGTTGCTTTCTTCCTTGCCTCTTTTTTTTTTTTTTTTTTCAAAGGATGATGTCTTTTGAGAAGATATGTATATGACGAGGAGAGAGGAAATGAGGAAAGAAGAGAGAGAGAGAGAGAGAGAGAGTAGAGATACAGAAGGTTGTTATCAATGACGCTGATATCGACAACAAGGGTAGTAGAGAATTATAAAGAGTAGTAAAGATTTTTTTTTTAAAAAAAAAAAAGATTTAATAATAAAGAAAGATAAAAAGAGTAGAAGTAATCCACCGGATTCGGAAGATGTATAGCTTTGCTTATGGACACTTGAGACAGAAAGGGGGGGGGGGGAGAGACCGAAATAAGCTGGTTCCAGCTGAAGAGGATGGGAAGAAATGGAAGCAGGCAACTTTTTTTTAAGGTATTTTAGTGTCAGGATACCTTACAAGTCATTACATCACGCCTCTTTTCTTTTCTCCCTCCTCCTCCTCTCTTCTCCCGACAGGTCAGTCAACGGTCACGACAGCAGAGCCAAGACCGCCAAAGTCCAGAGGCAAAGGTTGCAGGGAGGTGTGTGGGGGGGGCTGTGCTGGGCTGGGCTGAGTCGCGGAATCGTTACGTGTGGACTCGTGGCATCCTGTCCAGCATCCAGCATCTTTTATGGATATTCCCGTACAGGTTCAAAGGCTCTGCAGGCCCATGGCCCTTCATGGCCCATGGAGGGTGATGGTATGATGAGTAAAAATCATGTACCGTCCAGGTCACGTCGGCTCTGCTGAACATTCCGTCCTCTGAACATTCCGTCCTCTGAACATCCTGTAGGCTGTAGCTCGTAGGCTGTATTAGGCCGTATCAGTATTAATGAATACTCTATTACCGCTCACAGATTGACTGGATCATTACTAATACGATCATTACTAAGCTGACACCCAGAGGGAAGAAGAGAAGAAGAAAGAGAAAAAGGTGTACCTACATTACTGCTCGCACACAAGGTGAACTCGGCATCTGAGCTTCTCACTCTTCGATATGCGAATATGCGTGGCTCACTTAGTAGGAGAGGCTCCAGGCCATCCTGGCTTATGGCTTACATTCGGAGTAATAGTAATATATTCAAAAAAAAAAAATTCATTGGTAGGTAGAATAGAGGGGGGGGGGGGGGGGGGGGTGAGAAGATTCCATCGTCGTCGTCGCCGTCATCCGTCATATGCTCCTTCTTCCCCCTCCCCAACGCCACCTTGACAACGCCACGCCACTGCCACCGATTTCGTACGACTCTCTGTCAGAAGGCATCATCGAACCCTACCATCGTACTCGCGTCACATCGCACATGCGCTCCGTGGAGATATTCAATATATATATAATAATGATATATAAAAAAAACTTTCCATCAGCACCCGTTCTCCGGTAAAGAATCCTTCCCCACATAATTCGTTCGAGTGCCGTCTGCGCATCTCCGTCGTTCGTCATCGATTTTCCCGCACGTACACAGAGTTTGCGCAGTCACGACTTGAGGAAAACCTTGACCTTGACCCGAGGGGAGGAGAGGCCAAAGAAAAAATTGAATAAGAGAAAAAAAGAAGAGAAGGGGAAGAGAAGAAGAGAAGAAAAAACTCGTCATACGATTCTGATTTGACCCCAGGTCGTATGTGTGCATGACTTGATCAGGAGAGCAATGACCTCTCCTGACAGAGTAACTATCAAGCCCAGCATGCTCCGTTCCTCTCGACATCTCTTTCCTAGCATCACCGAAGACGACATATTTCGCTACACAGGACATGCGAGAGTACGAAGGGAAGAAGAGGAAGAAGTAGAAGAGAAAGTAGAAGAAGATTGCTGGTCAATAGGTGGATGATTAGGAAAGACGTAAAAAAGAGGAGGAAGAAAAATAAAAGATAAAAACACAAAAGACGGAGAAGAACAAAATTAAGAAAAAAAAAATAGAACCCCCCATAATGTCAAACTCCAGCCGTTCAGTCCTCGTTTTCGCTCCTTGCACCTTTTTCACGGCCTGCTGAAATCCCACAATGCCGACGCATAGAAATACAATATGGTATGCCTCTCTGTGTGGAGGCGGTCGAGCCTGTCTATGCAGGTCGTAGGGAAGATGTCTGTTCTGCCGACTGACTCGTTTTTTTTTTTCTTTC
>NW_023336192.1:485808-512006 GCF_012550715.1 Geosmithia morbida
TTGGCCTGCTCGCAGAAGTGCTCGATGGCGTTGTCGGGCAGGGACGAGTAGGCGACGCCGTTGGCGCCGCGCAGGAGCATCTGGAAGGGGATGTTGGGGATGAGCTTGCGCATGCGGCGCAGACGGTCCCACGGGTCCTCGTAGAGGAAGCGCATGGCGACGTCGAACGTGGCGCCGCCCCAGCACTCGAGGCTGTACAGGTTAGACAGGGCGTGGCTCGTCTCCTTGGCGATGTTGAGCAGGTCGACGGTGCGGACGCGCGTGGCCAGCAGCGACTGGTGGGCGTCGCGCCAGGTCGTGTCCATCAGCAGGCAGCCCTTGTTCTCGCGGACGGCCCTGGCGAAGGCCTTGGGTCCCTTCTCGACCAGGATGTTGCGCCACCCGACCTTGCAGGGCTCCGAGACGTCCACCTTGGTGCCGTCGGACCTGAAGACGTCGGGGATGATGATGTCCGTCCTGAGCTTGGGCTCGCCGATCTGGCCCTTGATGCTGCTGCCGTTGACGGCGACGTCGCCCAGGTAGGCCAGCAGCTTCTGGGCCCGGTTCTGGCTGCCGACCAGGTCAAAGAGCTGGGGCGTGTCGTCGATGAAGGTGGTCCAGCAGTTGCCGTCGATGAAGGTCGGGTGGGTCAGCAGCGAGGCCAGGAAGGGGATGTTGGTCTTGACACCCCTGACGCGGAACTCGATGAGGGCACGGAGGACCTTGCGGCGGGCAATCTCGTACGTGGAGCCGTGGCAGGTGCACTTGACGAGCATGGAGTCGTAGTAGGGGGTGATGACGGCGCCGGCGAAGCCGTTGCCGCCGTCCAGACGGACGCCGTTGCCGCCGGCGGAGCGGTAGACCTCAATCTTGCCCGTGTCGGGGGAGAAGCCGCTGGCCGGGTCCTCGGTGGTGATGCGGCACTGGATGGCGTAGCCGCGGGTGGAGATGTGGTCCTGGGTCAGGCCTAGCTGGGCCAGGGTGGCGCCGGCGGCAATCTGGATCTGGGCGGCGACGATGTCGATGCCGGTGATCTCCTCGGTGATGGTGTGCTCGACCTGGATGCGGGGGTTGATCTCGATGAAGTAGTAGCGGTTCTGCTGGTCGACGAGGAACTCGGCGGTACCGGCGTTGCGGTAGCTGGCCGCCTTGGCCAGCTTGACGGCGTCGGCCAGGATGGCATCCCTGGTCTCGGCGGGCAGGTCCTTGGCGGGCGCAATCTCGACGACCTTCTGGTGGCGGCGCTGTACGGAGCAGTCACGCTCGTACAGGTGGACGATGTTGCCGTGGTTGTCGCCCAGCAGCTGGACCTCGATGTGCTTGGGCTTGTCGAGGAAGCGCTCGACAAAGACGGTCCCGTTGCCAAAGGACGACTTGGCCTCGGATGTGGCACGCTCGAAGCTCTCCTTCAGCGACGCGGGATCGCGGACGACACGCATACCGCGGCCACCGCCGCCGAAGGCGGCCTTGATGATGACGGGGAAGCCATACTGGTCGGTGAAGTCCTTGACCTCCTCGTAGGTGGCGACGGCGCCCTTGGTACCGGGGACGACGGGGACATTGGCGGCGAGGGCGAGATTACGGGCCGACACCTTGTCACCGAGGGCGTCGATGGTCTCGGCAGAAGGTCCGATGAACTGTCATCGGCGATTCCTTGTTAGCGGTTGCCGCGGACGAGCGGAGCGGCAGCAGCCGAGCAGCAAGTGAGGGGGGGGGAGGGGCGCGTACAATGAGGCCGGCCTTCTCGACGGCGCGGGCAAAGTCGGCATTCTCAGACAGGAATCCGTAACCTGGAAGACAGATGCACGTGTTAGCCGAGGGAAGGAGGGGGGGGCGGGGGGCGGGGGGCGGAGGGTGGCGTGCATATGCCGGATATGCACGAGCTGAGGCATTGCATGGATGTGAAGAGGTAAACCAACCGGGGTGGATCATCTGGGCGCCATGCTCGACGGCAATCTTGATGATTTCGTCGCCGGCGAGGTAGGCGCCGACGGGGGTGTACTGGCCACGCTTTCCGATGACGTAGGCTTCGTCGGCCTCTGTTGAGACTGGTCAGCATCTGTTGCAGAAGGCACGTGCGGCATGCGCTTGGACGGCAGGCAGGATTGACCGAGTCCGAGAGGAGGACGGATGGTTCCACGTACTCTGCCTGTGCATGCTCAGACGGTCTTCGTAACTATACGGCGGTGGAAACTCGGGTCAGCACAAGCACAAGCAGGAAGGCGGGACGGGACGCAACGGGCTGGGGGCACGCATGCGGGAGGCCAGGAGGAAGGGGGGGTCAAGGCATCGGTCGGCGAGCCAGTCATGTCTGTATTACCTGAAGACGGCAATGGTGTGCAGGGACAGCTCGTGAGCCTAGCAGGAAAACAGGCTCGTCGTCAGTCATGGTGACAAGACAGTACACAGCCGACGTCACCGTGGCCGGAGAGGAAGGGATGGTGATTACTCACGGTTCTGAAGATCTATATGGGCGCGCGCAGGCAGATGCATCCCATTAGTATTTCCCAAGAAGCTCGTTTTGCGTCAGATGTCACTGGGGGTTCGTCATCTGTCATACACGAATAGCTATCACGCACCGTCAGCTGAATGCGCCCGAGGTGATGCAATCCGGGCAGGGACGAGAAGAGGACTTACGAATTTCACCACGATTGGCAACTGGCGGGAGAAGATGAAGTCTACGGTTAGCCGTCGGTCCGCCATGGTGGGTGGGGAGGCGAAGGGGAGAGAGAGGGGGGGCGTCTGCATCCCCCGGACAGAGGGGGGAGAGCAACTCACCAAGAATCTTCTTCACCTGCATGATGCTCGAGTTGGCGCGGATGCGGTGGACGGTAGGGGCGCCCTGCTCCTCGACATCGTCGTCGTCTTCGAAAACATCATGAAAGGTAAGAGGCTGCTGCGGCACCGAGGCCATGATTCCTGACAGTCTGCTGGAGAGGAGGTCGATGATGGAGGGGGGAGGGAGAGAGAGGTGGGGTGTGGGGTTGTCGTGAGCTCTCCCAGATGAGGGGTGATGGAGGAGGAGAGAGACGGAGGGAGGAGAGAAGACGACGATGAGGCTACTCGGACGGGAAATAAGAAAGAAGAAGAAGAAGAAGAAAGGGAATCGGAGACGGAGACGGAGCTAGGAGCTGGGTCTAGGCCTGACAGGATAGAGGGGAGAGGAGGCAGAAAAAGAGAAAGAGGGTTTTGTACGTCAGAGAAATGGCAACGGTACCAAAAGCGCAGAGCAGTTACTACTCGCGGCTGTACTGCCAATCTAGTGCTATCCCTCTTGAGTGCTACCGATGCTCGTAGCATGTACGCATACGTCGTAGTCTGCACAGAGAGAGAGAGGGGAGTACATGTACAAGGTCCCAGCAGGTCGAGGTCGTGTGGGGCTGACGGCACAACGGAGCACGGAGTATTGGGCGAGCAGTGACGGATGATGGCATGCTACTGGTATCATCATACTATTTCCAATGGTTTCTCCTCTCTCTCTCTCTCCCTCCCTCCCTCCCTCTCTCGCCCCCCTTCTCTCTCTCTCTGCGTGAGTGTGTGTGTGTGTGTGTGTGTCTGCATCGTCCCCTCCTTCTTGGCGAGTACGGAGTCGTCTTGCAGGCTTCAGATAGGTACTCACATGGGCTGGACTCCGCTGGCTGGGAAAGCCGCATTCGATCGACGGTGGGGTATCGATACCACGTTAGATGGGGCATGCTCGTGACAGCTACGGAGTAATACCTCTCAGGTTCTATAGGATATACATACATACATACATATATAGATAGATGGATAGATGGATAGAGATAGAGATATACATACACACATATCTTGATACGAATAATCCCACGTCGATGTGATGATGGATGATGTGACAGCACTGCCCGTGCGAGCACCTGCACAGCAAGGTCCATATGACTATGATTGCACTGTCATGGCAGCGGGAGGGAGGTTCACGAGACTAGCAAGTCAGTCACTGACCGAGAATCCACTCGTTATTTTATCCATTTTTTTTTTCATTCATTTACTCGTAGTTTTGAGTCGACAGCCCATCCGGGTAAATTTGAGGGGATTTCTTCTCTTCTCTTTCTTCCTGTCCCTCCCAGCCCTCGTCTCCGACCGTGGGCTTTGATCTTCCCCCTCTGACCCCCGGCCTCGACCAGATCCATGACTGCACGTGAGGCAGGAAAAAAAAAAAAAAGGAAGAATTGAAAAATAAAAAAGTTGTAAAAAAATTTTAAATTCTAAATTTTAAATCTTAAAAAAAAAAACGTGGTGACGCACCGATGGCCGAGGCCGGACACTATATTATATGTAACAGCATGGACCCATGCTGGAGAGGCTTTGGTGCTAATAATATCACCGCTAATCCACTGCCATCCACTGCATTACCACTAAGCTATTGGCGTTATCCACCACATCACTAGCCGTAGCACCCTGTCTGCAGCCTAGCGAGAGGCCCTATCGTACAACACAGATAATACCGCTCACAGACCACCAAACCACAAGACCCGTCCTCCGAGGAACAATATTCCCGCCTCGACCCTGCACTCGTTCGGTAACCTCTGCTGTGGGTGGGGGGGTGTGCAGGGAAGAAGAGAGGGAAAAGGTGGAAAAAAAGAGATGGGGAAAAAAAAAAAGATCAGATGCTGGTTTTTTTAGTCATTTCATACTTCAAATCATGCAAGGTTGTGTCTGACTTGTGTCCGATACAGGAGATGGAATTGGACCCCTCGATTGTCGTTGCTGTTGTTGTCGTTGTTTTTTTTTCTATCCTTCCGCGTGATGCTGTTTACTTTTCTCTTTTTCTTCTTCTTTTTTTCAAGGAGGGTGTCCCCTCGGTGGGGGGAGGGGAAGGAGAAGAAGTAATATAATACTATAATAGCTCTTTTTCTGTTTTTTTCTTCTTCTACCACCCACCCATCCACCCATGGTGAAGTTTCAACAACCCACTCAACCCACCCTGTACAGATGTGGGAGGCTCTTTAGTGGAACTGGGATGAGATATCATCTCGAGGCCTCGTATGAGTCGAATCAGAACAGACGAGTTTTTTTTTCTTTTCTTTTTCTTGTTCTGCTCATTGATTGCCAATTGCATCTTCCCTTCCAAGATTGATTCACTCAATTTACCGGCATTACAGGTAGCAAGCACTGTTAGTAGCTATTAGTAGCTATCAGTAGCTCGATGGCTATTACCCCGCCTCGACAGCTCTCACTCCTCTACCCGACCAATCATCCTGCTCTGATAGTGACCGCTTACGTCTTTCACACTCTCAAGCTTCAACAACAAGATCTGGGGAGGGGTTTTCTCTCTCTCTCCTCTCCCCTCCTCTCCCCTCCTCTCCCCTCTCTCCCTCTCCCTCTCTCCCTCTCTTCCTCTACCTCTCTCTCTCTCTCTCTCTCTCTCGGTGTTGTGCGTGTGCGTGTGTATGTGTGTGTGTGCGTCTTTTTTGCTTCTCCTCACTGCTTTCGTCTTCTCCCTGCTTTCTCAACATCTACGAGTATGTCGTCTTGTCTACTACTGCCCTACCTTCTACCTCTCTGTCCATACCTCCTAAGATCCAAGGTCATCACTATCATCTGACATCTGTCCCCGTCCCAGCCGACTCTCTGCCCCCCACCTACGACATAGGGAAGAGAAGACGCAGAGTATTGGACCAGTACCGGCTTACCAAGTGCGATGATGGCACTCGTACTTTTAGTGCAGCGGTATTACTAGAACCCGAACACGGGATGCTCCTCCTTCCGCGGCGATCATCGTATCCTTCCCTCGGGTCGATTTCCAACGGAGCGTGACCCTCCTTGCCTTGGGCTCAGACCATGTCGTTCCTGGATCTCCCTCCCTCTCTCTCTCTCCCCTCCCTCAACCATGAATGCATGCGTTGAGAGTCCTAGGCCGACCACTGACCACTGACCAGTACGACATCAGTACATATCATGTCGTCATCATGTCGTTATCATCATGACATCACTGCCAGTAGGTGCCCAGTGTAGCATGTATACGATCTCATCTGTAGCGTACTCAGACGTACATCGATTGGATTCTTCCACGCACCGCTCCGTTGTAGCGTCGGCTACCTGCCCGCACTCCGCCATTCCAGATTCCGTCCCGTTCGAAGCGGCCCGCTCTTCCCGACTCGTCTCCGAACCGGAAGGGGAAGGCTGCATTGGACGCATCGCCCCTCCGAGTTCCCCAAACACGACGGTGTACGATGCCCGGTGGCAGGGTGGATCGGCCCATGATACGCACACCACACGGATATCCCACGGTCCAAACAACCTGGCGGACGAGGAGGAACAGAAAAACAGGCACCGATGTGAATGCGATGATTCTCCATTCGTTCTCCCGTGAGGAGCGTACGATGCGGTAGATCGGTCCGACTTTCCCGTCGCAGCCTCCCGTCCTGTCTCTCCTTCCCTGCTCGTCAGCCTTGATATGCACTCGTACATGGCGCTCTCGTCTTGGCGTGGGAATCCTTCTCTTCCTTCGTCCGCTCTTCACCCGAGAATGGTTCGCCAGTTCCTCCATCTGTGGACTGATGCCTGGAAGTTCCTCTTACCCCGAATCTCTCATCTCTTTCAGGAAAATAGCCACCTTCGCCAACGAAAGATAAACACAAAAAAAGGGGAACAGCAACAGATGTTGGGACCGGGTAAAGGGGGCACGAAGTGTTGTCGAAATTGGTACATTCGCGGCCATCTATCAGAGCTCTCTTCCCCCTCCCTTCTTTCTTTCTCTCCATTTCTCTCTACCCCGGGGTATATATACATAGTTATACATGGTACTACGGGGATATGGAAAGAAAGAAACAACACATGACCATAACCTTTTTTTCTTTCCGGCATGGGACTCATTCTTTCTTTCCTTCTTCGCTGTGTCGAATTATTATGTATAAAAAAAGGAAAAGGTGGCCGAGTCTCGGTAAAAGAAAAAGAAGGAAGAGAAGGAAAGAAAAGAGAAGGGGGGGGAAAAGAGTATCCTTCTCTCTCTCTCCCCCCCCCCCCCCCCCCCCCCCCTCCCCTCTCATCCTTTCATGTAAGAGCCGGCAGGAGAGGAACTTAGTTCTTCTCAGCAGCCTTGATCTCGGCACCCTTCTCGAGAGCCAGCTTCTCCTTTCCGCCCCAGTGATGGTACGAGGCGTAGCGGTACAGCTGCGTCAGCTGCGCTCCCTCGTTGACAACGTGGCAGCCAAAGAGGAGCCAGTTGCGTGGCGAGACGGCCAGGGCGTAGCGCATGAAGGTGGCAGAGTAGATGACCAGGGCACCCGTCATCTGACCAGAGATGCTGTGAGGGACTTTTCGTCAGCACATACTCGTCTTCTCTCTCGTCTCTTCCCTTCCTCCCCCCATCTTTCCGTCTTCTCGTCTTCTCTTCTTCGTCTTCTTTCATTCTTCTTCTTCTGACACACGTATTCCTCCGATCCTAAAAGTGCATGTCCTGTCTAGGAGAGAAGACAGCAGACGGTCTTCGCGATATCGAGGAGTTTGGTGGGGAGGGGGGGAGGGGGGTGTATTCGCTAGGAAGCAAAATCTTACAGGTCGGGGCTCTTCTGGGTGTCGAGGACGGCAGCAAAGGGGATACCAAAGTTGGAGACGGGTCCCCAGAAGTCTGCATTCGCACCGAAACGTCAGCCTCTCATCCTTCCACTTCTTCCTTGTTATCCTCTTCTTCCTCCCTGCATATCCCGTTACGGCAACCTTCCATCACCGCGAGCACGCGGGACGTCCGGATTTTGTTTGCTCTTCTCTCTCTTGTCGGTGCTGATCGTATTACGCGCGGGCGCGGACGCGCGCAACCATCACCATCAATTCCATGCGCGCGTTCCGTCGCTCCCCGTAAGGAAAAAGCGCAAATGGAGATGGAACGGGAGGCGGCGGGAGGAAAGCACGTACGAGTAGAGCAGACATAGTCCAGCATTGGGTTGGACCTAATCTTGGCGTTGGCAGCCTTGATGAACGCAGCCATCTTGACGTTATATATATATATATATATATATATCTATGTGTGTGTGTGCGTGTTGTTGTTGTTGTTGTGGGGGAAGAGGGGTTTTCGGAGTTTCCAGAACGAACAGAAGAAGACAATAGGCTTGTCGTGATCGGAGGGGGGGGAAGGCAAAACGTCCGTGTATCGCAAGCTTGGTTTCCGCACGGTTCGTTTCGGGGCGGTTCGTTTTCGCTTGGCCCGAGAGGACTAGAGCAGCCAAGGATTTCATGTCACGTGCGTTGTTAGACAAAGATGGCGGCGGGTGCTGACCGGCGTTCCGTTGACCGGCGTCCGGCCAACTACTTTCATTTGTTTACTTTTTCGTGCGACCCTGCACAAGTTTCATCATGACATGTTACGAAAAGAGACGGGGACAGAGACGAAGGAGAAGGAAGTCATGTTGACTGCAAAAGCTGCTTTCTTAAAATTGAAATAGGCTATCTAATAGCCCGTGTCTGTGTAGACTCAATCATTCTAAATATTGCATATATAATACCAACTATCACCAAATATCGAATACAGTACTACCGGTCTTCGGCTTGGAGAGAGAGAAGATGTGTTCAACTCATCAGCCTCATCGCGGCGAGATTAAAAAAAAACACGCATCTCAATTAAGATGAAAAAGGTGTGAAATGCGAAAATTGATATTCAGGGGCCTCCAACAGCATATGGTCCTCCTCCTTCTTCTTCTTCTTCTTCTCTTAGATTTTATTTTTAGTTTACACCATTTTCTCAACAGATCTCTTCTCTCTCGAAACCAACCCCCCCCTCCCTTAGACACCTGGAAGTGTAAAGTCCCCTCCAGCAGGCCAGTTCCCGATCTTGCCAGGATCACCACCGATGCGCACAAACACACCCACGGCAGGGATCCCCCCGTCCAGCACGAAGAACTGGTACCACCCGGGGGTGCAGATGTACGGGCCGGGCGGTGCGGTGACGGTGCAAGACGTGCCCGCGCAGGAGACGGCGGGGAACAGGGTCCGGGCGCCCATCGAATTGCCGTGGGTGCTGGACACGGAGCCCAGCAGGGAGGCTGTGATGGCGCCGTTGCGCGACGCGGCGCCCAGGGTAAAGGGGACGACCTGCTCAAAGGCCCAGTCCTTATCCTGGACGGTGAAGGTCGGGCGCGTCTTGCCGCCGAGCAGGTAGGGCGGGATGAAGGCCTCGACGCGGTACTCTTGGGGGTTGACGCCGTCCTGCGGGTCAGACCCGGAGACGAGGACGCGGCCGTCGAGCAGCGTGATGGCCTCGGAGTGGTAGAGGCGCGGCACCGTGGTGTTGGCCATGACGGTGATCCGGCTGCCCACCGGCTTGGTCGGGTCGTACAGGAGCGCGTTGAGGTTGGGGTTGGTCCCCAGCCCGAAGCCGGCCACGCCGTGCTGGGCGCCGTTGAGGATCAGGTACGTCCCGTCCGGCAGCGGCGCCATGCACGTCATCACCCGCTTCGACGGCATGCGCTCCAGCACCCACTCCGGGTTCTCCGTGTCCGGCTGGATGGACACGCAGTTGTCCAGCGCGTTGCCCGGACCCTCGGTCGAGCCGCCGCAGATGAGCACGCCCACCGGGTCGGTGTAGGGGGCGTGCTGGGGCAGCAGGACGGCCGTGCCCTCGAGGGGGTACGTGCGTCCGCCCTTGGCGTCGTTGACGGCTCCCGGGATGTCTGGCATCGTCTTGATGGTGCTGAACGTGTCCTCGTTCAGGATCCGCGCCTCGTTCCAGTACGCCACAAAGATGCCGCCCGACGGGAGCACGGCCAGGAACGGGTACAGGTTGTTGGGGTCGGTGCGCTCCAGCCAGTCCATGTACAGCGGAGCCGTGCCCGTGGCCGGCAGGATCTCCAGCGTCGGTACGGGTGCGCTGTTGGACCCTTCCTCGCCGCCAACCACCAGGATCGAGCCGTTGGCCATGTTGAGCGTGGAGGGGTACCAGCGGCCGTCCTGGAGCTTGAGCACGTCGGCATTCTCCTCCCAGTCGTTGGTACCCTTGACTCCGGGGGAGCCGTCGGGCAGGTACAGCCGCACGCCAAAGGTAGAGTCGCCCGACCAGCCGCCCACGTTCAGCTGCCGTCCGGCCTTGTCCGGAAGGGTCACGCCTCCGGCGCAGAACAGGTCCGTCTTGACGTGCATGGTGCGCCAGGCGGCGTCGAAGTCATCGATGACGGACAGGTCCAGCTCGTAGGCGCCCGTCGAGTTGGGGGGTCCCGTGCCCCATTTCTCCAGGAAGGTCACCTTGCCAGTGACGGCCTGGGAGGTCATGAGGGGGATGACGACGCCGCCGATGAGCAGCTCGTACCGGCCAGCCGCCGCGGAGCCCTCCTCGGGAAAGGTCCAGGAGTAGAACGGGTCGCCCTCCCAGAAGTAGGTGGTCAGAAGGGAGCCGCCGCCGCAGATGGCGTCGCCGTCGCCAGCACAGGCGACGTTGCACTGCGAGTCGTCGACGAACTTGGATCCGACAGTGGCCATGTTGGCCGGGTCGCCGCAGTAGCACTCGGAACCGTACTCCATGCCGGCGGCCATGTAGCCGAACGCGGCACAGGCGTCAGTGCAGATCTTGGGCGTGAGGGTGTCTTGGTAAATGAGCTGCCATTCAAAGGTGCGCTTGTCGTCTACGTTGTCCTGGGCGCAGCCCTGGTAGGTCCAGTTGCCGACGTTGGCGGTGGCACCGGGGGCCGCCCGGACGACGGGCTCGCCAACAGAAAAGATGCTCATCCTGTCGGGACCTCCGCAGGTCTCGTCCGAGTCGCCGCCGCAGGGAGTGCTGCACTGGTCCTCGCTGGTGGCCTTGACTCCTCCGTTGACTATGTTGTCTCCGCAGAAGCACTGGCTTTGGTATTCGGCACCGGCTATGGTGTATCCGAGGTCTGCGCAGGTGTTGATGCAGGACTGAGTGGTGAGCTCGTCATCGTCGGGGGCCTGATAGTTAAGAATGCGGCCGGCTGCGCCGTCGACCCAACATCCATAGTAGTCCCAACCATCCGGGATGCCTGTAGGGGCAGTTGGGCCACCAGATGTCGTCGAGGTTGGCTCCACCTCGGTCCCGGAGGGAGGGGTGGATGCATCCCCAGCCGTGGTGTAGATCGACAGGCGGTCGCCAGCGCCACAGTAGTTACACTCGGATCCTCCGCATATCATCGTGCACTCTTCGTCGCCAGCCACCACCGAACCTGCATTGAGCTTGTCACCACAATAGCACTCCCTCGAGTATTCCACCCCAAAGTACGTGTACCCGGAGCAGAACAAGGCACACATGGCCAGCGTCATGTCGTCGTCGGCCAATGTCCCTGAGGACAGCGCCCGCGCCCCAGTCGCCTCGGTGTAGCACCCATACCAGTTCCAGTCTTGACCGACCGTCTCTGGTTGATACGGGCACTCCGTCGCAGTTGCTGCTGCTGCAGTCAGCGCAGACGAGGCCGTCGGGATCAAGCCCGTGGAAGATGTGACCAGACTCATTGGAATCGATGTCGAGTCGTTCTGTTGGTGAAACCGATGTCGAGCTCGCCAGGCTTGCACTTGGGCCTGCGCTTGGACTTGCGCTTGGGCTCGCATTAGAGGCCGACGTCGAGCTTAAGGGAGTTGCGGACGGGTCTGCGGCGCCGTGGAAGGCAGCCTCCCAGGCGTCGGCGCCAAGCTCGTGGCGCTCAATGCCGAGCTAGCCAGAGTTGCACGGTATCCATGTGGACGCTGTAGGGGCTCATGCAGCAGTATCAATGCGTAGAAGAGTCTCGTGTTGTGATTGTGGTGGTCGTCCCTGCATGAGCGGAACTTGTGGTAGATCGGGATTGGGCCAGGGTGGTAGAGCTTCTTGTTCAAGTGGCTTGCTTGTAAGCTGGTTGGCCCGCCATAGGTTCCATATTCATCAGTCTCGCTTCGTATACGAGCATCACGAGGATATAGTGTGCGGCGCCGATGCGCCCGATGCCAAGAATCGCAAAGGTCGGCAGGGGATTTTGGGAGGAAGGTTGTTCCCACGAGATATAATGGTTATCATCACCTTCGATATCGCCGAACGGCTGAAATACTCCGGTTCGCTATGGTAGATATCGTGTCGGCTGCTCCCGCGGAACAGTCTTGTCTTGTTCCCCTTGCGGAACATGTGATATTCTTCCTCGCCAGCAGGCTCGGTCTCGTTGCTAATGGTGTCACCGCAGCCTGTCGACGTGGAGGCATCCACAGAGTTCAGCAGGCTGGCTACTCGGGAGGGTGAGCCGCGTGTTGAGCCTGCAGAATTCACCGCCGTACACGAACCTGACGAGGATAAAATTAGCACCCATGCAACTGTCGGTGCAGCTTCTTGATGGCCATGTCGGCGGCGGCTACACCATGCACGCACGCGATGTTGCAAGCCCCCATAGTTCCCTGACTAGAAAACCACTTTCTTGACGGCTTGTTTTCATTGTCTGGAAGGGCGAGAAGGCCCTTGCATCCGGGGGTTACTTACGAGTAGCAGCCAATCGGACTCATGCGCTGTCCAGCCTTGGGTTTGGTACTCACCGTGGTGGTATACTTATCCAGACTCCCTCGTATGATATTAGACGATTCGAGCCACCACATGGCTGATCTGCGTCCCCGAGGCAAGGCGGCCCGACTTGTCAGTCTCGTAACCCCGCCGCCAATATGTTTGCAGCAGCATCCATTCGGTTCCAAAGTGCGAGTATCTCGCTGCTAAAGTCAAGGTCGGCGAGCATCTCATTGGCCATGTTGGCATCAGCCGTCTGCACCTTTCCGACGGTGTGTCCAACCTCAGTAATATGCATTGGTCGCATTGGCCCTCCATATCAGCACAACACCCACACACTTGACATGAGGAGCTCCGAACAAGGGTGTATCATCTACACATGGCATCTTTGGTGCTCCTGGTCATTGACGAGCTCCACAGGTGCGGCAAGGTCCCGCCTTTGGTAGGAGGTCGCTGCCTGGCAACCCCAACCCTCCTCCTCAAAGGAATATGGATAAGCTTGTCCACGAGATATGGTGGGGGGGGGGGCGATCGGGCAACCAACACGGATGGACGAGATGGTGTGTAGGTCGGATCGAGGAAGGGATCGAACCGCTCAATTTCCGGAGCGGATGAAATGATGTGTGAGTCTACATAGACAATGACTTGGTGTTTCATAAAAGAAGATTGGATGCCGGTTTTCTATACTCGTTGGAATCCTGGAATCCTGGACCTTTGGGTTCTGGAGATAAATATTGGCATTGTCAGAGTTTTCGGTGATTCCCGGCCGTGAAATCTACCGTCCAGCTAGCAAGGTGCAGCATGAAGATGATAATATTGATTCCTTCCCTTTTCGTAGGAGTGTTCCATGTCAGCACGACTGCCAAGCAAGGGCTATCGAGCATCCGCAGCTCGTTTAACAAGAGAGGTTCAGGCCAGACGGATGTGCACGTACAGACAAGCCGCAGACTGGCGGATTCGGTCAGAAGCGTAATATTGCAAGGCCATCCATCGCCTAGCCAGTATCAACAGCTCATGCCTTCCAATAACCGCAAAAGGAAGGGTGGTATCGTGCCTTGTTCTTGGGCCGCAGGAATACCCTGTCGTTGCTGTATCCGAGGCGGGGTCGCTAACGTAGATGGAAATAAATAACAGTAAAAGTACGATAAGAATGGAAAGAATACGAGGAAACAAGAAAGCCTATATCAAAACGGACGGGATTGGCCGGTGCCATGAGCGCGTATCTGGGCTGCATCAGCTTGGCGTCCATCCTTGCCGTACGTCCCGGGATACTGCGCGGTAATGTTGACAGAGCCCTGATGCTGTACGGGTACAGTTTGCAGCTCATCACTTGACGGAAGCCATCCGTCAAGTCCATACTATGCTGCCTGCCCTGGGGTATGACTTTGCCTGGTGTCCACATCGGGAAGCAATCCGCATCCAGACACTAGCTGCCATTCGGGTCAGATGAGAGTTGGTGATGACAGGCACCGAGGTAGAGTCGTCGAGGAGGCGTAGGGCCTAACTGTATTACTACCTGTATACGGCCTGATAACCTCTTGGTAACGTCGTACTCCCGGTCGTCCATTGGACATTGCATGGAAGACCTGATCGCTTGGTAATGGAGCCGTTGTTCCTAGGGCCGATACGACATTTCGATATTGGGGACCAGATGGATGTGTACTAACTAATCCTCGTAGGTTGCTGCGAGGACAGTGTAAAATAGCCCTTGGTCGCAGTTGCCCACGACTTTGATGTTGTCCTGAACTCCTGCCTGACATGGGAGGCTTTCTTTTCTTTTTCCTGCCCCCTCGTTCTCCCCTTTTCTTCCCTCTTCTCTTCTCTTGCCAGATCTTATCCGGGCTTTTTTTTTCTTCCTTTTTTTCCTCTTTCTTTTGTGGCGGCAGGGACAACCGGGGCTCCTTCCCCTTTCCCCAGTCGCCATTTCAAGAGGTGTTATATTGATAATATGATTATATTATCATATTATGTGTACACATATCGTGGCCGAGGACCTTTGATGGGTATCATCACGTATCATCTTAACGGACCTAAGTAATATATATAACTACCTTCCTCGATACTCTACTATGACGATGAGTAGGTACGTCTGATAACCCATTATCATGTCGTGCCTTCCCACCCTCGTGACATTCCTTGCCTCGTACGACTCGCCACACTTCACGCGTCCGCGGCGTGTTTGCATCTCACCGTACAAGTATTGATACTCTGTAGGATGGAAATGAATTGCCGTGCATGAGGAAACATGCCGCATCAATATTTGTTTTGGCTTATGAATCTTCATCGCAGGAGGGGGCGCCACCTCGTCTCTGACACGTCCGCCGTCTCTTATTTTTCCTCTCTTCCTTCCCAACAGCAATTTTTATTTGTGATGGCCTGGACCGATATCGTCCCCCTCCCCCCAAGTTCGGACGGTCCATCACACCTTCCACCTTGAACGAACTGCACAGGTGCTAATACGTGGCAGAGTTTTCAACGATAGAACGGAATAGAGAACGACCGTCTTACGTGCGCTGCATGGCATGGTTTGCTGCATCTCGTATCTGTCAGTGTTTCCTTGGCAACCTCACCATATCAGCATTGCTCGTAGTCGTCTCCTACGCCTTCTTGTACGGTGTCACCTAGGGAGAGCGTTTGATTCGCACCGGTCTGCTTGCGTGCAGACGGCTATCTGCTTACCCGTCACCTACGGAACAGCGCAAGTTTGGCGCTCTCTGCGATGTCTATCTATAGTCCATGTTACTTTATAAGGCTCTTGTGTCATGTACGAGTATGCAATCAGTCGTATATGTGGCCGGTCATCGTCATCTTTCCCTCGTCGTGGCCGTGGGTAGATTGCGAAAGTGACGCAGGGTAGACAAAATGGTGAAGATCCAGTGTTGGCCAGGGAGTAGGTAATGCAATGCACACATCCGTTATGTTAGCTTTGATTGTTAATATTGTGCGTTTCATCTTGGCCTTTCCCCGAGTCTTGTTGCTTGAACCTCACATCATCCTTCGAGACAGAACAGGAGATGACAAGAACAGCGTTCAAGGTACACCGATAGCCTTTACGAGCGGAAAGTGCTGCTCACATCGAATCCCTATAGATCCACATCAACGACTAGAACGGCTCAACGTTATGATGCAGACTGAAACGTTTGGCGCGACCGGTATTGGTGATAGAGACACCAGCTAGGTCTGTTACCCCATCGGCATTCGCATCGAGTGTCAGATATCTGTCGCCTTAAGGGTCGCTATATGAAAAAAGCGAAAGCGGTCTAGTGAAAGCGGGTGGTGATCTGGGAATGATGCCAGATCTTCCGAGGTCCAGGCACAGGGTATATCATATAACATAATCGAGATGATCTCCTATCGGGTCACAATCTCAAAATATCAAAAGCCAGCGATAGGAGTTGAGACGATGAGCTTCCAGGTACAGCCATTTCTCTATGACTCTCCGTTGCCCAGGCAGTCAGTTGGAATAGCTTCTGCAGCTAATGATGGCATGATGGAAATTTTAAAGTGACTCATGCTGAGGCATCGCCGACTGGCCTATGGCTGGTGTTTTTTTTTCTCCCCCCCCCCCCCCCCCCCCTTCTCTTTTTTTTTTTTTTTTTTTTTCTTCCACTGGTTACCAGCAGACTCTGCTATTGTGCTATTGCCACATTAGGATTCCAGTTCTGTACTATCAAAATTTCGTCCTCATCCGACATCTGAACGGTGGCTTGGATTGGATCTAGCAAAGGTATATCTAATTCCAGCTGTTTCTTCTTCATCTTTGTTTATTTTATTCTCTTTGAATCTTCGCTTGCCTCCAGCTCTCTCTCTTCTTCCAACGGCTGCGTTTCAACTTGTCGGAATTACGACTGCCCCGTTCTCTACGACGGATACGCAGAACCCGCCACAGATTTTTTTCATTATCAAATATATCGCCCACCATTATTCAACCATCCTCACTCATCGAATTCTGGCACCCACAACCACGCCATGGCAGACGGCGAATCAGGCCAAGTGCCTCGGGCTCGGCCCCAGCCCCGTAGAAACCGTGGCAGCGCATCTCGCGGTCCACGGGGAGGACGACACGGTCGAGGTCGAGGAGGAGCTGACAACAGCGCCAACAGCCAAAGGACGCAGCAGGACACGGCTGAGACAGGACCCCAGACTACGGCACGCAACTCAACAGCACCGGCACCAGAGCAAGCCAGCAGAGGGAGGCGCGGCAGAGGAGGAGCTGTCGGTGGAAGCGGAAACAGGAGGCGTGGCCGTAGCTCCTCCCGCAACACAGCCGTGACCGCAGCAGGCCCAGGTACGCGCAGGGCGTTTGGCGGTCATCTCACGACCACTGCGGAGGCTGAAGATGAAGAGCCTGGGACTGCATCAACGCCGGCAGCCGTTTCTCTGTCTGCCGACGCCCTGGAGTTCGTGCCCGGCCAAGCAGTAGTAGCACAGAGAGAGTAAGCGGGATGTGAGGACGGAGCCCACCTCTTATCAGGATAACTAATTATGTGCATGTAGGAACAAGAAGTCCGCAAAGACGCAAAGGTCCGCGGAAAAGGTGTCCAGATCACTGGCAACCGATCTCGGCACGCGTATCCATGATGATATCAGCACGGGCAGCTACGAGTGCGTCATCTGCACCGAGGACGTTGTCCGATCCTCTAAGATCTACTCGTGCCCCAAGTGCTATACGTCACTGCACCTCAAGTGCGTCAAGGCCTGGTATGAGACCCAGATCGAGCAGCGTTCAGATGGATGCTGGCGCTGTCCCGGCTGCAACTCTGTTGTCCAGGACGTCCCCTCGTACCACTGCTGGTGTGGCAAGGAAGACGACCCCAGGCCCTCAAGCAAGGCTCTGCCTCCTCACTCGTGCGGACAGACGTGCTCCAAGACTAGAAAGACGTGCCCTCACCCCTGTACGTTGCAATGCCACGCCGGACCTTGCCCGCCCTGCGATGCCATGGGCCCCCCCCAGGCGTGCTTCTGCGGTAAGCACGAGAACCGCAGACCCTGCCGAGAGACGGACTACCAGGGCGGCTGGAGCTGCCAGGAACCCTGTGAGGATATCCTTCCCTGTGGGTCCCACACGTGCACTAAGCCGTGCCACCCTGGCGTCTGCGGCGAGTGCGATATCGTGAGCGATGCCCGGTGCTACTGCGGCCGTGTGAAGAAGAAGGTTGCATGCTACCTCCAGGCCGATGCCGAGCAGTCGTACGATCCGAACGACGAGGGATGGTTCGAGGGCACCTTCACCTGCGATCAGGTATGCGCGAGAAGCCTGGACTGCGGCATCCACAAGTGCACACGCACGTGCCATGCACAAGGTGAGCTCCCGGGCCACTGCCCTCTAGCCGTGGACGTTGTCTCGCACTGCCCGTGCGGAAAGACGCTCCTGAGTGAGCTCTTGGATGAACCTAGGCGATCGTGCGAAGACCCAGTCCCCCACTGCCAGAAGCCGTGCGACAAGGTCCTCGACTGCGGCCACCTGTGCAAGGCGAAGTGCCACGAGGGTGAGTGCCCGCATTGTGCCGAGCCTACCACCGTACCCTGCCGGTGCGGCCGCGTCACGGCGGATACCGTGTGCCACCAGGGCCATGTCGAGAATCCGCTGTGCATGCGCGTGTGCCAGGCCAATCTCAACTGTGGCCGCCACCGATGCGGCGAGCACTGCTGCCCTGGCGAGAAGAAGGCCTCGGAGAGGCAGGCGGCGCAGCGACGCAAGAGGGGCCCGGTGCCCCAGATCGAACCCGAGCACATCTGCATCCGCACCTGCGGAAAGCTCCTTAAGTGCGGCAAGCACAGCTGCCAGCAGATGTGCCACCGCGGCGCCTGTGAGAGCTGCCCCGAGGCCGTCTTCGAGGACATCAGCTGCAACTGCGGCAGGACGGTCCTCCAGCCCCCGCAGCCTTGCGGGACTCAGCCGCCTGAGTGTCGCTTCCAGTGCCCTCGGACGCCCCGATGCGGCCACCCGGCCGTCGATCACCACTGCCACCCGGACGAAGTCGAGTGTCCCAAGTGCCCCTTTCTGGTCGACAGGATCTGCGCCTGTGGCAAGGATGCAGTGTCCTTCCACCCCTGCCACCTTCAGGAGGCGCGCTGCGGCAAGCCCTGCGGCAGCAAATTGGAGTGCGGGTCTGTATTGCCGAAGCTTTGCTACCGCGAACGAACACATGCATCTTTTGATCGTTGCTGACACCTGTTACAGACATACCTGCAGAAAGCTGTGCCACAGGCCAGGCGAGTGCAGCGGCGCGACCAACCCCAGCAAGACTTGCGGCCAAGTATGCGGCAAGGCCAAGCTTCTCTGCGGCCACCCGTGCCAGAACCACTGCCACGGAAAGACTCGTAAGTGCGACCCAAGAATTCTCCGCCTCCGTTCACCACAAACCGATACCGTCCAGACGGGTGATGCTGACGAAAACATACAGCGTGCAACGAGTCATCGCCATGTCAGGCCAAGGTGACGCTGACCTGTCCGTGCGGCCAGCGCAAAAAGGAAATCAGGTGCCAGGCGAGCAGCTACAACGACGGCGACGACGACGTCGTCGTCGTCGTCGACAGTACGATGCCGCCCGCAGCGCACCCCCGTCTCGACTGCGACGATGAGTGCCTCCGTCTGGAGCGCAACCGCCGGCTTGCCGAGGCGCTCAACATCGACCCCAACTCTGAGCTGACGGACCACGTCCCGTACTCAGACACGACGCTCAAGATGTTCCGGGAGCTGGGCTCCTGGGCCGAGGACAAGGAACGTGAGTTCCGGGTGTTCGGCGCGACCAAGAGCGAGGTGCGGATGCGGTTCGCGCCCATGCCGACCAGGAAGCGACAGTTCCTGCACTCGCTGGCCGAGGACTACCGTCTCGAGAGCCACAGCGAGGACTGGGAGGCGCACCGGCACGTGGTCATCAGCAAGACTGGCACGGGCTTCACGGCGGTGCCCTCCAAGACGCTGGGGCAGTGCATCCGGATCCGCGACAGGCAGGCGGCCGAACAGAAGGCGGCCGCCGCCGCCGCCGCCGCCGCCGCCGTGGCCAAGGACCCTGGTGATGGCGACGCAGCTCCGCCCTTCAACGCTCTCCTCCTCACGTCCACGGGCTTCGGGCTGACGGTGGCGGATATACAGGCAGTCCTGGAGCCCGTCTTCGCATCGCAGTCCCTCAGCCTCCAGGCCATCGAGTTCCTCCCCACGACCGAGGAGGTCCTCCTGCGCGTCGTGGCGCCCTACTCCGCGGCCAGCGGCCTCGACGCCACCCTCAACTCCCTGAGGAACAAGGTCGCCGACGCGGTCAAGGCCGGCAAGATCTCGACGGGACCCGTCGTCCTCGTCGCCGTAGCCAGCCAGCACGACGAGATCCTACGTCGCGAGCGCCTGACCACCACCCGACCTGACCCTGCGGGGTGGAATGCCGTGGCCGGTCGGGCCACGGCCTGGGCATCGCCATCATCATCGTCATCTAGGCCGGACGGCACCGCTGCCGGCAGTCTTGGGGATGACAGCAGGACTCCGGGGAGGAAGATGCTCGGTCTGAGGAAGAAGACAGCCCTGAGGGGGGGTACGGACAAGACGTGGCGGTTGTTGGATGGGGATGTAGAGTGTTGAAGCTGGTGTTGGGCCAAGTGCAATATCATGCCCGGCCTTTCTCGGATGGCTGTCATCTTTTGTCTTATTCTGTCTTCTGCCATGCTGACCATCATTGGACTCTGACGCATAGACGTCTTGATATATAGACATATAGACATATAATGTGTATATATACATATATATACTCCGTATACACACACACACACACACACATTGTTGCTATCGCGACGAACATACCTGCTGGTGGAGACGACCGAGTATCATGATATATCATGACCTCGCTATCAACTCGTTAAGCATTTGCGCCCAGTCCTTTTTTTTCTTCCATCCTCGTTCTACCCCATAAACACTCTTGAGTAATATCATCACATTGCAATCTTAATAAGAGACAAGAACAAAAACAGACAAAAAGACAAACAAAAAAAACAGCACCCAGTCTCTTCATCCCCCGATAATACTAACGTACGACTACCCTAAGCACGACATCCTGCCGATAATTTTCCTTTCCATCGATGGCAGGATTAAGACAGATCACAAAAGGATCATTCCCCGCTCTTTTTCTTCCAAATAGCTCAGCTCTTGGAGTTCTATATGTACTCATACTCGTCTCTGCTCTAATGTGATTACCCGTGCTCATGTACTCATACTTGTATACAAATAAAGAAAAAAGGCTCGCATGTCTGTTTTTTTTCTTGAACGAATGAATCTTTATGAAAAACAAGATATTTAGTTCTAATCCCTTGTCGCAGACATATACGTATAAATATATATATATAACACCAAGAAAAGAATATATATATCTATATATAAATGAAATAAAATAAATAAATATCATTACATGGGATGCTTGCGTGCTCAATTCTAAGATAACAAGGTCTGCCTACTCGCACTTCCCCAAGCTGAGAAACAAAAATGAATAAACAAAGCCCCAAGGATGATTAAAAAAAAATGCCTGCTTCGAAAAATAGAAAACTATGTAAAACATTGGTTTGGGGGGGGGGGGGGGGGGGGGGGGGGGGGGGGGGGGGGCACAGGGTCAACTTAGATCCCGTGGTTCGAGGAGGAGGAGGAAGAGGGGGGGGGGATGCAACGATGCGAGTTCTATGGAGGGGCGGACAATTTTCTCGGCTCTTTTTTTTTCTGCACGGATTAAAAAAGATAGAATACGGTAGTTCATGGGTGGATGAGTGGGGGATGGGTGTGCATCTCTCCTCCCTCATGTTCCATCAGCAGAAGGGTGTCTGTCTGCCTTGGGTCTTCTCGTATGAACGGCACGTGGTTTGACCAACCCTCGTCGATGGAGGCGAGTTGGGCTCTATAGCGGTGGTGGTTCGGATAGATGGTATACGAGTTTGCTGGCAGGTGGGTTGTGCATATCCGATCTGCGTCGCCGAAAAGTTTTCTTGGGCCGTCACGGGGTTCGTCTCATACGGAATGGACTAGAGCCCTTACGGGGCAACCTTTTCGGTGGCGGCGTCGCTCGTGACGTCTGCGACGAATTCGGCGATGGCTTCAAAGTAACCCTCCTCCAGGACGCTCGAGTTGTGGTCTCCACCTGGGAGAGGGCGCCACACCTTGACGGGGGAGACGCACAGGTCGTATAGTTGGCGCATGTGACTCGGTCTGTGGCGAAGGGTTATGCACAATCGTCAGCTTTCCGCATGATGTATATCGAAGAGAGGTGAAGCTAGGAAAGAGCGGCCCGCAAGGCCGATTGTGCAAAGGAGGGTGTTCATCAGAATATTCTTTGCTTTATAATCATGAAATCTGCTCTAGTTCGATACCCCCCTCTCGAAGGACGTCGACTAGAGAGAAGGTTGTTTCAGATTTTGTGGGTGATGCAAATTTGATCATCACGAGAACACGTATCCGCTCCGTACATATTGGGGGGGAGGAGGGGGGGGGAAGGGGGGTTAAACCTGAAGAGAGAGGGAGAGAGAGAGAAGACTCACGGTACGATCTCGTCCTGCAACCCACTGATGAAGAGCACGGGAACGTTCTTGATGGTGGGCAGTACCGACTCACTAGGCCAGACCTGATGGCATAGGAGGGTGACGTATTTTGCGGGGGGGATGACGGAGGGGATGAGCTTGCGCATGGAGAGGAAGGTGTTCTCGAGGACGAGGCCGACTATGTTGCTGGTCTCGGGGTCCTGGTTCCTGGCGACGAGCCTGATGCTGACGGCGCCGCCCAGGCTCTGGCCGTAGACGACGATGCGGTGGCTGCGCGTCTCGGCGCGGGTCTGCAGGTAATCCAGGGCGGTCTGGGCGTCGACGGACAGGCCGGCCTCGTCGGGCTCGCCCGTGGACGAGCCGTACCCGCGGTACTCGAGCATGAAGACGTTGCACCCGACCGTGTTGACGAGCATGCGGGCTATGGGCAGGCGGTGGCCGATGTTGCCGGCGTTGCCGTGGAACATGAGGACCGTCAGCGACGAGTTGGCGTGACCGCGCGGCCCCCGGATGTAGTAGGCCGACAGCTTCTCATCGTCCTCGGTGGGGATGGAGAGCTCCTCGAAGTCGTGGATGCCGAACTGAGACGGTCTGGGTATGTCTGTGCGGGCATTAGGGGGCATGTGAGAAGGGTAGATCAGGGCCCTGTGCAGGAGAGTTGACTGTCAGCAACTGAACGCCACGCGTATGGCATATGAGACACACAATCGGATGTGATGTTTGTGCCATTCATTCTCAATCAATGGGAGTAGGACCACACATACTTTTGCTTAAAGTAGAGTAGACCAGTAAGGACGGTGGCAACACCCTATTTGTGACGATTGACATGGTCAGTTGGGATCGAGAATGAGGGGGGGGGAGGGCTGCATGATGAGAGGAATTAAAAAATAAAAATAAAAATAAAAATAAAGAAAGAAAAGGAAGAAAGAGGGCGAGTGCTATTAGGGCAGGAGAAGAAGAAAAGACAAAAAAAAAAAGAGAGAAACCGTACAGTAGACGCTAGAGCCGGTAGACGCATGTAACTTCCCACCGCGCTCAATGCCGAAGTCGTCTGCTCAATGTAGGAACTCATGGTAGACGATAAGCGTGGCGATGATGTAGGAGGGGCGTTCTTCCTGGAGCCGTGTACGCTCCTTCGCCCCGACATGGAGGGCAGAAAGGCATCTGGCGGGGGAGCGGGCGAAAATACTCTAGTGCCTTTCTGTTGGCAGCACTTTTATTGGAGGGAGGAGAAGTGTGTGTGGGTGACGAATCTGAGAGAGAAAGGAAAGAGAGAAGAAGAAGAAGAAAGGAAGAAGAAAAAGAAAAGAAAAAGAAAAAAACCCGTTTCTGCCTCCTCTTCGTATCATCCCCTTCTCCTCAAATTGAGGAGAAATAAAATAAACACGTAGATAAAAAGAAGGAAAATGAAAGAAAAGAAAGGAAAAAAAAAAAAGTCGATTTGATCCTCCGTCCATGTCAAGGCGGTCAGGAAAAGGGCCTCTCTTCTCTCCCGCGGTGAGCCGTCGGGTTCCGGTCCATGGTCTGCGAGTGACGGCCCGGGACATGTCAGTATTACCCGTAATACACCGCGTATTTGGCTACCAGCCCGCCCGTACAGGGTGATGGCGATGGTGTTATTACGGTACCACCGCACCAACCCGCCCGCCCGTTTATAGGGGAGGGGGGCCAATCCCGAGGGGTATTGCTCCAAACCGGGGATTGAAATGAGGAGGACCTGGTCGTGGTCAGCAGAATAGCCGTGATTCCCATGGCCATCAATCATCACTCTTATGGACAACCGTCAACCAGAGTCGAGTGCTGGCTTTGTCTGTGGTCAACTGATGCATGATGAATTCCGTCAACTCGATTACGGACGTGCTTTTGCCGGGATCTCTGCCGCGGATGTGTTACGTAAGCATCACGAGTAGTAGGTCGTATTAATAACAGCAGTGATATTACAGGTTACTCGTAGTGGTATTTATCACTCGTCGCGATACTTGTAGTGATACCTGTGGCGTTACTCGTAAGCGATCCTCCCTATGCATCTTCACAGAGTCGGCAAGTAACGTGGATGCATGCACTTGTACGGAGTATCGTAATGCGTATGTATCATGTATGGGTAACGATGCCAGCTAGAGCTTGGTAGTGATGATATCAATGTCGCTCCAACCAAGAGCCCAGAGAGTGATCCTGTACGAGCACCGTGATGACAGGCACGCGGAGATGCGTGCGGGGAAGACGGCTGGGTCTGCACGGGCAACCCGTAGGTAGACCTACAGCAGTGCTATTACCTGTCGAGTATCATCAGTGCTTGATGCCATCACCGTGGTGGATATTGACGGGCTACTTACTAATCCGCACAGATTACCTTGGTACTACTAGTAGCGGTGATAATATTACCTGCTCCCCGTATGCATCACCATTGCCAATGGAGATTCAGCACATCCTCAGCATCAGTCCACAGGCATTGCACCTACGCTACTCCGTGAGACTACCGACACCACAAGACGACTTCCTCGCATCCAAGCAGCCGAGGTACAGGGCAGCACCCGTGTGCTCCTGCATCCGCCACGTCTCCCTACAGGTACAGGTGCTCGTACGTGGAATGGAGCTAAAGCAGTTACAGGCTCGTCAGCTCGCACCCGCCAAGACAAGAGATTCCAAGCGAGATTCGAGAGAGGAAGAAGCGGGAGGGAGAGGGAGAGGGATCTCAAGGATGAGACTTGGGATGGAAAGAGGCGGGGAGAGGCAATCATGCATTACGCCGTCGTACTCGCATCCGAGAGTAAATCATTTCCCCCCTCATTCATCAGCCCCATCTCCGGGGGGCTTCTCTTCCTCTTCTTCTTCCGTACAGATTGCTCTGTGTTTATTACGAGTGATAGTCCGTCATCTAGAGCGGTTATTGACTCTCGTAATGATACCTACTTATCAACCGAGACATTTTCCACCGCCTATTCGGATTCTGGACGACGGTCTCCAGTCCAGCTAGAGAGGACGACGGGGGAGGGGGGCGATTGGGGCGAGCCACGGACAGGATATAATATAATATACTCGTAACCTCTCTCATCACATGCAATCCCCCCCCTCGTCATGCTTGTGTGCACACTCGTACGAGTATGGATACAAATCACGTACCTTGTGCGATGTGCTGATCATGCTGGCTGGAGTCTGCTACCAGGTATTATTATGTGTGCAATGCGCGCGCCCGTGTATCTCGTTCACGTATGCAGGCGCGTACGGTTACGGTCGGTGCGGAACCAGGCAAGACGAGAATTCCGTCAACACCTCTCTATCGCCTCGTCAAAACACCGACATGCCTCACATGTGGTGAGAGCACCTCTTCTCAGAGAGCGGCACCGGATAGGGCTTTATCTGCCAGCTGCTACGAATCATCATCGCGTCCAGGCCTATCGCGACTCTTGGCTTCACCAGCTCGCAGGAATCATTGAAGAGCATGATCCACAGACGCGTACTTGCACGTGCGTCCCGCAGAGGGGAATAGATCATGGCTCGGACTCGTAGAGTCTAGACATGGCCATGTCTCATCATCATCATGCTATCCTTGGAGAACCCCGCACTGTCCAACGTGCTGCCGTGCTACCAGTATTGCTCAGAGCCTCTGTCCTCTTCTTCTCTCGTAGGAAAAGGAGTCTTGCTGACTAGCAGCTGGTGCGTATCATGTCACGTTGTAGCAGATGAGGACATGGCCACTGCCATGATGAAGAGCCGTCATACATACACGAGGCAGGTGGCAGAAAATCACGCGCACGAGACAGCAAAGGAAAGGCAGGTCTTCCCATGCGCCGACCTCGTGCGCCTCACCTTTCTGCCTCGCTCCGGTCTCCTACCGAGGGCCCAAAGGGAAACACACCCCCTGAAACATGGCCCGTCTCGGTCCATAGATGGGGCATTCGGGCTCGCCACATCGAGCAGCAGCATCGAAAGGGTTCTCCCGCATCGGGTAGCGTGGAGTTGATTCCTGTTTTGGACTTTAACGGGAAGCCCGAGAAAAGGGAGAGAGAAGACTGGAGAGAGAGAGAGAAGAAGAAGAAGAAGAAGAGAAAGACGAGAATAAGGCCTGACGTAGTGTGCCGCCACTGGTTGCTCGCTTCAATCTGGAATGAAAACTCTGTCTGACAGAGTCACAGACGACACTCACTGCCCAATCTTGGGCGGCTAGGGCTGCAAGTTGAATGACAGAGAGAGAGGGGGGGGGGGGGGGGGGGGGGGGGGGGGGGGGGGGGGGGGGGGACGAGACCTGTCGCATGCGGGTTTCAAGGGGGCGAAGAGAGCAGTTGGCAGGTCG
>NW_023336192.1:512501-517476 GCF_012550715.1 Geosmithia morbida
GGGGGGGGGGGGGGGGGGGGGGGGGGGGGGGGGGGGGGGGACGAGACCTGTCGCATGCGGGTTTCAAGGGGGCGAAGAGAGCAGTTGGCAGGTCGGAGTGGAGAGGTAAAGGATGCTCTACAGGTACAGGTTGCACAGTACTACTCCGTACATATAGGTGGGTACAGAAACGATGCCATGTACGACAGATATTATATAAGCTCAAAACGCGTGATAATAATTGTTCGGATAAGAGCATGGATAGTACAGGTAAGGTAATACTATTATTACTACGGAGTATCATACGTTACGGATATCATTATTGCTATTGCAGATAGCGGTACTAGCAGCAATACCAGCAGTAGTAATGCTGAGGCGATCCTGCTAGGGGCTGGATCTATGCCTCATGTGACCCGACCAAGATGATGAGTCCGACGCAGGTCGACAAATGGGCCCGAGGCCAATCATGACGCGTCGTTTGGGCGGGCAAGGAGCTTCTTGGCGCGACCTCGTTGCCCACACAGGAGACGTTTTGGGCGGCGGGGGAGGGTGTGTACGTGCTTGCGTGTGTGTGTGTGTGTGTGTGTGTCTGTTTACGGTGGTGTATGATGTGTGGTGGTGGTGTGTAGACACTAGACAGGGAAGGAGCGAGGGAATGGAGACTTACCAGGTTGGGACGTGGCTGGCAGTTACCTTGGCGCATTAGACACATTCTTCTACGAGTGCTAGTACAGACTACGTACTCCGTACAGTCAGTAGTACATGTACTTCTACCAGTAGTGGTGATGATACATACATCACCTATACAGATAGAGAGGCGTAGAGTAGTTGCAGCGTACCCGTACTCGTTACGACGTACTAGCTGTACGAGCAATGTATCGGCGATACAGGGAAGGAATAGCCTTTTGGGACCTGACTACGTCGCATGTACAAGTACCAGCTGGCAGGTGCTACCCAACGTGTAAGTTGCTCTTTCCAGCATCGTGCACGATAGGGCTATTCATTTGTTCCTGCTATACGAGTCATCTATAATCTGTACTCGTACATGTATCGCTCGCGTGGTTGGCGATACTGGCAAGTCTTGGAACCTCAGCACCAGCCAACCGCTAGTAGTGTTATAGGGCAGGGAATCGGAGCAGAGAAGAAGGTTGTTTCACCCGTCTACACATGGTCCAGATCAATCGGCCAACAAACATGACCCATCCACCACCAACCTTGGTGGAACGTGCAACGCATGAGAATAGTCGTTGTTGATAATAATAACAGCAGCGACAGCAGACCACGGCCCTGCTTGCTCCTTACGGGCGCGCACGCACGCACACACACATGGACATACACACACATGGACATACACACACATTTATCCTTATTTGATTTTTTTCGTTTTTTTTTCTGCGCCCGATTATCCTATGATCTGGATCCTCCCGTACGTTGTAATACATGTACACCGTACAGTCAGCCCCAGGTACGTCGTAAGCCCTGTCGTCGTCAGGCACGACCAGCCAGCCAGCATCACGGCGGCATCAGGATCAACCAACCACGACGATGGCCACCACACCACCCATTCGATGGCAACGACGTAATTCATTCTGTTCTCTCCTTCTATGCGTGCTACCGAGAGGGCAGTGCCATGCGAGTAACACGGACGCCGATTCTTATGACCAAGAGTAAACAAAGCCACCACTTCCGAGTCCTCACCATCTCGGGCATCTGCCTACTCTCTCTATCGAGTAATAATATATTACTTGTATAGGGTCACTACATACACGACAACAACAAAATCTGCCACAGCACATCCCCTACTGGTAGCATTGACCCTCGCCTTCCGTATTACAGTGGCGATCTGCTCCTCTGCTGGCGCCCAGACCCTCTTCCGTTCTCTCCCTCCCTTCTCCCCCCCCCCCCCCACCGTTCACCTACCTACCTTCTTTAGCACGCGCCGTCCATCCGTCGGCCCCTCCCTTTCATCATTTTTCTTTCTAAATTTTTTTCCCACAATTCTCTCCCACCCTTTCCCTTCAACATTTCTCGCTGCCTTTGTTTCCCTTCTTCTGTGCTCACCATCCTCTCCTCCTCGCCTGATAATAGCGCCAAGACCAGTGACCAGAATTTCCCAAGACGTGACCATCTATCAGTTCGGTTTGTCTGGTCGTCGTCTGTCTGCCCCTCACTTATCTGTTGCGCCCCCCCCCCCCCCCCCCCCCCTTCGTTTCGACGCGTTCCATCGTCGCCGTCTCAGAGGCACCAAGTTGCGCCTTCACCCCGGAATAAGGTGGCTCCTCCCGCCCCTATTGCAAGCTTCGATTTTTTTTTTCTTCCTCTCCGTCGCCTCGCGAATAAGCATCTGCTTTGCCGCCAGCCCAACGTCGTCCACTCACAATCGAGCACATCTGCAAAGCAGCAGACACTTAAAAGGGCTCCGTTAAATACCGCCGCCACCTTATAACAGCCCAAGCATACGCCCAATCATCAGGACAAGACGAAAAAAAATTTCCAGCATCACAATCATGGTCTCCTTTTCTTGCGAGGTACGTTTCCCTTGGCTGATGCTTCCTGCTAGTGCTGCTGCGCCGAGCACACACACACGGCATGGCATAGCATAGCAGCAAGCAAGCAAGCAAGCAGCAGCATCTCTCCTTCTGTCTCCATCCCTCCCAGTCTCTATCCGATCCCTCGCATATCCACATCCATTCTCTATTCATTCCCACCTCCACCAACCCACGCCCCACGGCGTCTGAGCCCCCCCCCCGGCCTCACTGTCGCGAATCCTGGTGCTACTAAACCCTTGCCCCCCTCACACCACTACACCCCATACCATCCATGACGGAGCACCCTTGTCATTAAGCCCAATGATACGGTTATACCCCCAAGTGGTGGTACCTGCTATCATCGCTTGCTCCTTACCGGTACTTACTATTCGTACAGCTACGATTACATGTACCGGACCTCCCTGGTACGGTACAGGCTGGTAATAGCCTCAAGTACTCGTAGTAGTACTACTCCCTCCATCTTCCCCCTCCATCAGCTCCCATCATCCATCCCTCCCACTCTACCCGCCTGACATCACGCACCACCACCACCATACCCACTGCATCTAATAACAGACATGATCCCTCCTGGTCCGCTGATCGCTTGGTCCCACTCCCGCTGTCTCTGCTACTCTGCCCCTGATCAAGATACATATCGATATACATTCCATCACTCCACCACATACCTCTCAGCTCCTCTTCTCTGTTCGACTACATTATTACCACATCCCCCCTCCACCCACACCCCCTGCCCACTATCTCTTTCTCTCAACCTCTACACCCTCAATCCTGAACCAGACCATACACGCTCCATCATCCAACACTATCCGACCTCATCCGACTGCAATTCCTAATACAGCAAACTCTCTACAGTCCTGCGGCGACGTCCTCACCAAAAAGAAGCTCGACCCCCACCGCAACCGCTGTCACGGCGCCACGTTTACCTGCATCGACTGCATGGTATACTTTCCCGGAACTCAATACCGATCTCATACCGTGCGTTCCCACTCTGACCCTCACTCTCCACATCTTCTTGACCTGTCTTTCCCTCCCCGCTGACCTCTGCTCACCCCGCCCTCTGTACAGAGTTGCATGACCGAAGAGCAAAAGTATCAAGGCTCCCTATACAAGGATAAGAACAAGAGGCTCAAGACACACGATAACCCCGACGACGCCACCAAACCCACCGAACACAGCAAGAGAGGCTCCAACATGGCGCCGCACGCCTACGTCGAGGACGCCGATGAGACCTGGAAGGACTACCAGGGCCCCACCGATGACGAGCGCTCTCCTGCCAACCCCCTGCCGGAGGCCCCGACGCCCCCCGGCGGCGACGACGACGGTGTCAACGTCTTTGACTTCCTCGTCGCCACCGGCCAGACCCCCAACGCCTCTACCCTGGGTCTACCTGGCGATGAGCACGACGATGGCAGCAGGTCGCTGGTCCCCTACGAATACGACCCCGAGGAGTACCTCGATCCCGCCAGCCTGGCCGACCGTGAGGATGCCCTCGGCCCCTACGAGACCCCCGCCGCGGCCAAGAATGACCGCCGCCGGGCCAAGGAGGGCGACATCAAGACGGACAAGAAGAGGAAGCGCCCCCACCCTCATCTCGAGATCCCCCGTGATCAGATCATGACGGATGCGCCTCCCGTCCTCCACTCAGGCCTGACCGGCGGATTGAAGGGCCTCATGCGTCCGATACTGCCTCCTTCCCCCGACTACTCTGGCGGCGACGTGGCCGAACCTTGCCCTGCCAGCCCGCTCAAGAAGACCAAGCATTCGAAGCACCACAAGAATGGCCAAGTCAGCAGCAGCATATTTGGCATGATGTCGGCCGCCGGAAAGTCCAAGTCTTCGTCCAAGAAGCACAAGTCCAAGAAGCACTCGTCGCATCATCGCCGCGATAAGAGCCCCAAGCTCATCGAGTACCGCCCCCAGTCCAAGGACGTCAAGGATGGCAAGACTGGCGAGGAGGGCCAGATGGTCGTCTTCAAACCCCGTGCCGACGTCTTCTTCGACTTTGTCAACAAGGGCCCCGAGAGCGAGCGAGGATGCAGCATGAACAAGACTCTCAAGCGCTTCCACCGCGAGCGCCAGGCAGCTGGTTCCAACTTGGCCAAGCAGGTCGAAGAGAAGGAGCTCTGGCGTGACATTCGTCTTCGTCGCAACGACCGCGGCGAGATTGTACTGTTCTCCATCTGAGTCGTTCCTTTTTTTTTTGTCTTGATTTCCCCGTTGTATTCGTCCTTCTTTTTCTTCCTTGCCTGCAACGCGCAAGGGATATCTTTTTCATCTTTTTTCATCTTCTTTATATACACTTTCCTTGGGAAAACCTGGAGTTGAGCGATTTGTTTCGATTCATGTGTTTTGGATTTGTCTCTACACGTTTCTTTCTTATTACTACAATTTATTAGTACCGCTGCTACTTGGAGCATCTGTATCTCTCACACTGTACAATTCGGAGG
>NW_023336192.1:517486-542437 GCF_012550715.1 Geosmithia morbida
GGGGGGGGGGGGGGAGGCGGTAATGGAATACGGGAGGGGGTCTCATTTTTTTACTTCTGTTGCTCTTTGCTGGGTTGGAGTGTTGGAGTGGAGGACAAACAAACATGGCTGGACCAAAAGCTTGTGGAGGGATGCTATGTCAGGAAGAGGTAATGATGTTTGCTTATGAAATTCAACGATCTTGTGTATTACTTATCCTTTTCTTTTTCCTTTCCTCTGTATTACTCTGTGATGTATGTAGATTGGCAACGGTTGCGATGGAGAGAAAATGGCCATTATGTGGTGGTATACTCATACTATAATAGACTCTCGTGGTATGCACACCGGTAGAGGATGAAGAGGGGACGGGGCAGACAACGGCTGGTGATGTATATTACATGGTAATCTATGCTACATGACACGACAGGAGAGGAACGCCTTATCTACACGGCTCTCAACGGCAGGATATGTTGGACCATGGCGTCCCTCCTGCACAGCGGACACTCGGGCTTCTCCCTGACCCAGTCACCGATGCACTCCCAGCAAAAGACGTGGCCGCATTGGGTGGCAGCCGGGTCCTTGAGCTCCTCGAGGCAGAGGGTACACTTGCGCTGCTGAGCGCCCGCGATGTAAGCCATGACGGCGTCGTCGGCGAGGTCATGACGGGGCGTCCCCGCGACGGGGGTGTTTGTGGCGGCAGCGATGTCAACCTTTGTCGTCTGCGTCGTCCTGCCACCACCCGGGAGCAGCAGTTCGCCCGAGCTGTAGTGGACGTCGTGGCTGTCGACGGCGTCGTCCGCATTCTGCAAGGTAGCGCGCAGGTGGAGGTAGGCCTGTACGGCGAGCTGGAGGACCAGCAGCACGCCCAGGACCTCGTAGCCCGCCCTGTCGGGGGTGTCGGGGACGGAGCGGGTGAAGACGTAGCGGAGGGAGAGGAGGCGCTTGCTGAGCTGGTAGTACGATCCGCGAAAGTAGAAGACGGCCAGGGTGAGGGCCTGGACGGGGGAGGCCGACGTCACCGAGGACAGGTGCCTCAGTATGTACCCCCAGAAGAGAGCCTCCCTGCCACGGACGGATCCGCCGGCCTTGCGGTCGCCTTCGCCCTCGCCTCCTCCGCCGGGGGAGGAGGCGCGCTCGAGAGAGGCGAGCCTCCGCTCGATCAGGGCCCTGAGCCGCCTCCGCAGGCCGGGGAGTCCCCTGGAGACGAGGTAGGGCAGCAGTATGGACCCGGAAATGTACGCCGCCCGGCGGCGCAGGGAGGGTAGGCGTCCGGTGTCGGCCTCCAGCTGGACCAGGTCGCAGTACTCCTCGCCCAGGGTGCGGTTCCCCGGCAGCGTCGTCAGCGCAAAGTACAGGAGCGAGGCGGTCGTGCGTATCTCTGCGGAGAGCGAGTGGGCCGAACGCGCGCCCCAGATGCGTCGGTGCACGTCGCTCAGCGTGTCGGACAGGTGGCCGGTGAAGTAGGCGTCCTTCTGGTGGGAGCGGATGATGTCCGGAGCGGCCGCGAAGGCGTATGGCGATACCGATACTGTTGAGGGGACGGCGGTGGTGGTGGCGGTGGCGGTGGTCATGTTTGGCCGTGGGGTTCTGTTTGGGGGGGGAGAGGGACCTTGTTCGGTGGGTGTCGGTTTGAGGGAGGAAGGGGGAGCTTGCCGTCGCGTGTGCTTGTGTCTGGAGGTAGTGGTGGTAGCGGTAGCGGTAGCGAGTAGCGTTGAGGCTCTGTACGGAGCATTACAGATTAAGATGGGGTTAAGTATCAAGATGATCTATTATCTTTACATTGGGTTAAAGCCGAAGTCGGTCGGAGTTGGAGTTGGTGGAGTTGGGCTGGGACCTCGGGACGCGCTGACGAGCCCCATGTGCCTTTCTGTCGCCGACACTTTACGTGCATATTATCCTATCCGTACGAGCATCACTACTCCGCAACGCATGTATTTGTCTCCATTTCGCAGCGGAGACATTGGCAACGTCATCTGATCATGAATCAAATAATTCATCATTTTACGAAGAAGAACTCTGCGGGACAAGGCAAGGAAGGCCATGCTAGTCGCTATGCGCGGAATGACTCATCACTACTCCCTGACGACGCATCCCTAGGCGTGTGGTAGGTACGCTGACCATTCGACCTGGACAAAGGCGGAGGCGTCGATCTCGCGCAGCCCGGTGAAGCCCCCGACAAGCTGATAGAGACGCGCGATGGTGTACAGCACAGCGATGGGGGCGGTGGACCAGAACTCCCAGGGCAGCGGAAGGGCGGACATCTCGCGGGATCTCTCCTGGTCGAGGCGGAGCGTGGTGCGGCGCTCGAATGCTGGCAGGCTGGGCCTGTCAGAGATGCGGAGGTAGAGCCGCGTCCAGCGGCCGAGGCGGTGCCACGAGGCGACGGTCTCGAGGACCCAGAAGAGAGCGGTGACGGCGAAGAGGATCAGGCTGGCGACGCGCCAGAGCACCCTCTCGACGCTGGTGGGGAAGGGCAGGTACCAGCCGGCAACGTGCAGGCCGGTGAAGACGAGGGTGGCCAGGCAGAGGAGGTACTCCTGGGCTCCGTGGGGGTCCATGGGGAAGCGGTCGTTGGGGATGGCCTGGATGGGGCGGGTGGGCGGGATGACGGGCAGGCCCATGAAGGGCTGGACGTTCATGGCCCACCCGGGCCCGTTCTCGTCGACGAAGTCGAGCGGCGTGGTCCGCCAGGCCCGCCCGCCCGTCATGGCGTCGACGTCGTAGGCCGAGTCCACTTCTCCGGGTGCATCCTCGTGGCGCCCTTTGCCGACGTGGAACTCCTCACGGCCAGCTACCGCGTCGCGGGGACGGTGCCGCTGCTCGAGCCGCTGGTCAAGTTCCCGCGCCTCATGGCCTTCCTCAACCACTTCATACATGACAAGTGGCGCTCAAAGGACCGGCTGGCAGAGTTTGTGCGTCTGCATCATCATCAGGACGACGACGGCCAGAGCCAGAGTCAGAGGAGACGACCCGAGTACCACATCTCTATCCTCCACGGCGAGGACGACTACGACATACCCTGGACGCACAGCGATCAGCTCTTCTGGCACGCCGTTAGCGCTACCGAACCCACCGGCATCACGTACGAGGAGCTGGAGAAGGAGAAGTCCGACACCAGGGTGGACTTGGGTGCTGGCGGGTGGATGGTGGAGCGTAGGTCTTCGAGGGGCGTCATCACCGAGCAGATTCTCAAAAACGGTCTGCACGACAGGATCATGGGGTATCCAGTCGTCAGCCTGGCGATTTACAAGGCATTCAACCACGAGTGACGTCTTCTCTTCCCCATAAAAACCATAGCAACCATAAAAAAAGAAACCAAGGGGAAGAGAAGCAGATATAAGATGCTATGTTACGAGAGTAAACAAGAAGTAAAGACGTAAGGAGATCAAGACAATCATGCATCACAAACTTACATGATGGTTCCAAAGACACTGCAGACCGCCGGGAAGAGAACAGCATCCCACCCCCCCCCCCGTTTATAGTGTGTCCAATCGCCCCCCTCCCCCCCGTTCCCCCTAATCGACGGTAGTTAGGGGGGGTAGACCCCCCCTAACTATGGAATTGGTAGTACAGATACAGGTGCCGATTTGCCTAGAGGCCAGATCGGCGGCGATAATCTTGATTCTACTTGGCCTTCATCACTTTCAACCTTTCCCTTCCACACACACACACACCACACACAACCGTCTCTTCATCGCACGAGCCCTCCCTCCCTTGATTGAGACGTCGCATCACCCTCCTCCGCCCGATGTTTGCATCCACAGCGCACAATGGACGGTGACCCTGCGGTGGAGCCGGAGCTTGACTCCTTCAGCCTGACGTTTCCTCTGCCTTATCGCGTGGGCTTTCTCTTCACATTGGGTAGGTCTCTCTCTCTCTCCCTCCCTCCCTCCCTCCCTTATGCATATATATATATATATATATATATACAAGTGTGTGTGTGTGTGTGTGTGTGTGTGTGATGGGGAAATACAGTGACATGCTAACGTCTTCCTTTTCTCTACCGTAGCCGTCTGGGGCTGGGGTCTAAACCTCCACTACCTCTACTTACTCAAGATCGATGTCCCCTCGCTGATACGGTACCCGGGTCGCACGTCGGTGCACCGGGTGCCTCACCACTTCTCGACGTACCGGCTCGCGACTGTCCTCTCGGGCCTCCTCGGCCTGTCCATGCTGCTCTTCTGGCTGCTGACGTGGCGCGTGCCGTCGCGCGTCATCGCCTTCGACTGGATGCCCATGACGTACCTGGTAGCCATGGTGGTCGTCTTCCTCGCACCGCTGCGCAACCTCCCCTCGGCCGGCCGGCGACGATTCTTCTCCACGCTCCGGCGCATATGCCTGGGCGGCATCGCCGAGGCCCAGGACGGAAAGTTCGGCGACATCCTCCTGGCCGACGTGCTCACGTCGTACGCCAAGGTCCTGTGCGACCTGTACGTGTCGGTGTGCATGTTCGCCACGCCGGGCGGGTCGTCGACGCTCCGTCCGGACCGCGAGTGCGGCGGCGCCGTCGCCGTCCCCATCCTCCTGGCCGTCCCCAGCGCCATCCGGTTCCGGCAGTGCGTCGTCGAGTTCTTGCGCGTCCGCCGCGCGCCCTACCGCGAGTCCACGGGCTGGGGAGGGCAGCACCTCGCCAACGCGCTCAAGTACTCGACCGCCTTCCCCGTCATCATCGCCGGCGCCATGCAGAAGGGACCCGCCGCGGCGAGCTCGGACGGCGGCGACGCGGGCCCGGGTGCGGGTGCGGTTGCGGGTGCGGGTGCGGGTGCTGCGCCGGCCCTGAGCAAGGCCTGGCTGTGCGCCGTCCTCGTCAACTCCCTCTACTCCTTCTACTGGGACGTCACCAAGGATTGGGACCTGACCCTCTTCTCCGGGAGGAGGGAGCGCTCGTCGCCCCACCACCCCTGGGCCCTGAGGGCCCGACTCATCTTCCGTCCCGTCAACGCCTACTACGTCGTCATCCTGCTCGACCTGGCCCTCCGGTGCACGTGGTCCGTCAAGCTGAGCGCCCGGCTGGACGCGTACAGCCGCTTCGAGGGCGGCATCTTCCTCATGCAGCTGCTCGAGATCTTTCGACGCTGGGTCTGGATCTTCCTCCGTACAGAGGCCGAGTGGTTCAGACACAACCCTCCTGGTCTTGGGGCCGATGACATTCTCATGGGCAGCTATCAGGATGACGACGACGACGACCTTGATGACGACAAATAAAATCTCTCTCCCTCTCTCTCTTCCTTCTTCTTCTTCTTCTTCTTCTTCAGCTGTGCCGACTATTTCTTTCCATCTTGCTTGTTACAGACTACATCTCACGCACTTGGGTTGTGCGGATATTGCAAAAGGGAGTGGGGGGGTGGGAGTTATATGCTTGGTGTCCTTGTCTTGTCGAATCTATCATAAGAGGACTCTTCTTAACTCGTGTATTTGAGTCTTTTCTGTTCTTCTCTCTTCTTCTTCTCTTCTCTTTGTTGATATACATATTTGGCGATAGACTGTTTGATAGCATATAGAACTTGGAATTGGTCTCGATATTCCCCCTCCTTCGGCCTTTGCTGCTTCCCCCCCACCCTCCTTCACTTCACCACTCCTACTTCCCCTCCTGTGAAGTCAGGATGATGCGATCACTCTCGACCCCTCGTGACACGGCAATGATGAAGGAAGAGCATGGTCCATCTTGCTCCCACATGGAACGAGACTCCTTCATTCGTCACATATCTGAGGGCGGAGGGCTGCCTCGGTATACACAACATATCAAGATTCATCATCGTCGTCATCCTCCCTCCCCCTCCTTGCTGTCTACATACTGTCGATGAGATGCAGCGGTTCACACTCTGTTTCTCTATTTCTCTTAAACAGGTTCCACGTGTCTTGTCTCCTTTTTTTTTTCCGTGACACGGGTTTTTTCTTTTTTGTATCCTGTGTGTGTGCGTGTACCCTTGATCTTCTCCGCTTATTCCTCATGTCGTACAGCTTGGACAACCGGCAAGGAAGAAACGATGGGAAAACCAGAGGCACTAGCTCACAACGCTACCTTATTTCTGACCGCTGGTTCTGTGAGAGGTGGGAGCGCGGCAAATGAAGAGGTAAGGGAGAAGTATAAAAAGCTTTAGGGGTTTGTTGCCTCACTCAAGGGATCCATGTGAAGAAGAAGAAGAAGAAGAGGGAGGGAAAACAAAAAGAGAAGGGAAAGAAGAAGCCTGTGCAGCCTGATTGTATGTGGTGCCTCTCTCTCTCTCTCTCTCCCTCTCTCCCTGACCTTCTTGTGATGCCCAGAGGGCCTGCTTGAGGCGACACCAACGTTCGAAACAGCAGACAAGCTCGCTTAGCAGAGTCGCTTACAAGAGCCTGAAAGAAAAGAAGAGAAAAGAAGGAGGGAGGAGAGTCGCCCTCTATCTCGACCTGGAAGAAGAAGTGGAAAAGGGGAGGAAGGCTGTCATGTTTTCGCTGTATGTTTGACTCGGTCCTCACAATTCATCTTCTGCCCTCTCTCTTCTGTGCCACTCTTGCAGTGACGCACCATCACTTTCTGCTTCTTCTTCCCGCATCCCCAGATCACATGCAGCAGGGCAGAAACTCCTACTGTGTTCTCTTCCTTTCCTTTTTTTGCTACATCTCCCCCCTCTTTATCTCTGTTGCCGTTTCTTGTTTTCTTCTTCTTCTTCCTCTTTCTCAGACATCTCACCTCCTATACAGCAGGAATCGTAAGCGAACGGCGCTTGGTATCATCATCACCATGAGCCCCTTCCGTCTACGCATGCGTCTGGCCAGACTGCGCAGACAGCTCGCCCTGCTATTTGCCCGACGAAGGATGGCGGGCAGCAAGAGGAGAGCGAGGCTCCGTCGACGATGCCAGCCACTCCCTCAAAGGATCGTCGGTAACATGGCCCCTCCGACTCGAGAGAAGCATGACGATTTCGAAGGAGGAGCAGGAGGAGGAGCAGGAGGAGGAGCAGGAGGAGGAGCAGGAGCAGGAGCAGAAGTAGGAGGACAGGTGAGGAAAGTGACCGACCCCCAAGCCACGGCGGTCCGAGAGATCTACGCCAATCGTCCTCTACCACCCATCCCCAACCACACTCGACGAAGCACCTCCTGCAGTTCAGAGGCGCCTCCGTCACAGGCAATGGCACCATGGCAGATGAAGCCCCTGCCGCCATGCCCTCCCCCAGAGCGGCAGCACCGACACACCCCGATCCCGAGCGTGGCCGGCCATCGCCGCCGCTCGAGCTTCCCCACCGGCCGCCAGACCGTGCACAAGACCCACCAGCTCACGGGGTGTGACGTAGACGTGCAACAGTATGACGGCCCGCTACTGTCTCCGCGGCGGCGCAGGGCAAAGATCGGCTTCAGCGACCGATGGGTAGCTTGGGACTATCACCACTTCGCGACGGAGCTGGCAGCGTGCCGCGCACCCACCTCGTCGTCTTCGGCATCCTGGTCGTCCGAAGCGGCGGCGGCGGCGGCATCAGACAACTACTACCATCACCGTCACCACCACCGCCATAACCACATGTACTCGGGTCCACCGCCGTCACTGAAGCAGTCTACCGCCTCATCCTATTCCTCCCGGTCGTATCCCGGGCAAGGTAGTCGTGGTAACAATGGTACCATCGGTGGTGACGATGACGGTCAGGCTACCTGCGGGTATCCGTCCCGTCGAGACGGGACGCAGCGTCCGAGTCTGGGCAGCGCGTTTGGCAGCGACTCGGGTGACGGTGGAGGTGATGATTTCGGCAGGATCATCGGGTCGATACGGGGCCTCGTCGGGGGCGTGGCGGCGTCGACGACGATGAGGATCAAGCGCTGGAGCCGTGGGCCGTTGACAAGGTTGCACTCTTCGCCGACGCCCAGCCCACTCGGTGTCGTCTGCGAGGGTGTCATCTCTACGGCCGGTAGTGAGAGGAGCAGCAGTGAGAGCAAGACTGCACGGTGTTGAGATGTCCTTCTTCTTCTTCTTCTCCCCTTCTTTTCTTCTATCCTTTTTCTTTCTCTCGCTCTCATCATCACTTCGCTTTTTCCATTTTGAAAGATGGGCGCACCCCGAGGCACTTGCTATTTTATTGTCATGTTGCAGACTTATTTACTTATCTTCAGTCTTTTCAGACATATCATAAGAGAGAGAGAAAAGACAATCGAACCATGGGAACAACACAGCATCATATGATATTGAGATGCCGAGTCTCGCTAATACTGTATATAACAATACGTACAATGTATTCTTATATACACATACACACACGCACCCACTCACCATGAGTTTTCCCCACCCCCGCAGATCCCGCTATCGATAACGAAGGCGTCACATCCCGATACTCGGCCCCCTCCAAACCCCCACCAGGTCTGAAATCCGATTTCCCCTTGCACCAAAATTCCCAAATAAGTTCTTGATTCTCCGTTCTCTCTTCCTGATCTCTCCCCCACCTCAACCCCCCCTCCTGTCCATCACGTCCTCTTGGCTCCTGTGATCCAGAAGGAAAAGAAAGAAAAGAAGAGGAAGAAAGAGAGGAAAGAAAAAAAAGAAGGAAGGCGAGAAAGAGGAAGGAGAAGGGGACAAGGAGAAGAACGATGACGACCATCCAGACCGCCTCCTCCTCGGATGCAGAAGCAGCAGCAGAAGCAGCAGCAGCAGCAGCAGCAGCAGCAGCAGCAGCAGAAGGAGAAACACCCAACCTTGCGACTCCAGACATCGAGGCCGTCCAGGCCGCCGTGCGCGAAGCCCTCGAAGCATCTTCGTACTATGACGCATCTACCATGGCGCCTCTAAGCCCATCATCAGCAGTCAGTCTCTCTTCCCATCTCTCATCTCTCTCTCTCTCATCTCTCTTTGCCATTCTCCCGCAGTGCACACCTCCTCTCATCTCCCTCTCAACACATCACACACACACACACACACACACACACACAAACCAAAACAAGACAAATCAGCAAGGGAAAATAAAATAAACAAATATATATATCTATATATCTATATATATGTGCATATATATAAAAGATTGCCATTTCTCGTCTCCGAGCCTACAGACCGCCGCCTTTCCCCCTGTGGGATAAACTACCGGCTCGTAAACGCGCGGCCGTCCTGATCCTCCTGTACGCCGATCGATGGGGCGACCTTCGCGTGGTCATCACCATGCGCGCCGCCAGCCTACGCAGCTTCTCCGGACATGCGGCCCTCCCCGGAGGCAAGGCCGATAGCACACAGGAGACACCATGTATGCTTTTTCTTCTTCTTTCTTTCTTTTCCTTTCCCCTTCCTCTCGGTTCACTCCATCTCTGGGGTCTGACACATGAGGGCAAAAAAAAAAAAAGACCAGATTGCTCGTCGTGAAGCTTCCGAAGAGATTGGACTCCCCCTAGACGATCGCAACCTCCCGAAACCCTTCCGGGTCGAGCAGCTATGCTGCCTCCCACCGTCCCTGGCACGGACGCACCTCGTCGTCACGCCCTGCGTCGCCTTCCTCCACGCGGACCGGACCGCGGACACCGTGGCTGCCGACGGCACCGGCGGCGATGGCGGCGGCCGCCGCGGCGGGGGAGTAGGAGGAGTAGAGGGAGTAGGGGGAGAGTCCGACGAGGTCCGGGTCCAAGAGTCCATGATGCCACACCTCGACGCCCGCGAGGTGGCCGCCCTCTTCAGCGCGCCGCTGTACAACTTCCTGCGCGACAGGGACCTGCCCCCCCCCGCCGGGAGCGGCCAGACCCTTCCGGACGGACCCTTCTACGATGGCTACTGGAAGGAGTTCAAGGACTATCCCTGGCGCGTGCACAACTTCTACGTCCCCGTCAACAACCAGCGCGTCATCAAGCCGAGACGCAGGCGGCAGAGCAGCGCTGCCAGCGCCGCTGCTACCACTACTCCGGCACAGGCGCAGGACGGCGCCGGAGCGCAGGAAGCCCTGGCTGACAAGCTGGATGAGGGCGGCCGCTTCAAGGTATGGGGCATGACGGCGCGCATACTCGTCGATGCGGCCAGGATAGCCTACGGCGAGGAGCCTGACATGGAGCACAACGACAGTTTCGGGGACGCCGACATCATACTGGCTGCCGAGAAGGAGGGTGTTCTCAGAGACGATCCTGGTCGGGGGAAGATGTAGCTGTCCGTCTTGGGTAAAGGCTAGGCCGCTGATCTGATCTACCCGTATATCCTACGCTTCGACGATGCATACATATAGATCGCGGTTTCCAAAACACAAGCTCTTTTTTTTCATCGGACCCTCATTCGCCATCATGCTCATGCCTGTGGGATGCCTCGTAGCATTCCAACAGCATCATGGAAAGACCAGAGAGAGATGCCCCTAACATTGGGTATCTCCCGAGGTGGCCGCAGAGTCCAGTCTCGGCATTTAATGGCACACTTCATCCTTGGTAGCAGACGACCCCTTTCCAAAGACGACGTACCCCGCAAAAGCGCCGATGGCGACGGCAATCATGATCCAAGCATTGTACGTCATAAAGACGAGCCTTTTTTATTTGGGGGGGGAGGGGGGTATCAAGACGATATTAGCGTGCCACATAGGACACGGAGACAAGGGGGGAGGACGACTCACATCAGCATCAGTCCGTAAAAGTTTTGTAGAGCATACAAGACTCCCTTGGTGATGTGAGCTCTGTTGTAGGCGTCTTCCTGGTTCTGCCCTGGACGGACGAAAGGTGTCGTTTCAGTAACAGCGTCGTCACCGGTATCGTGGACTGATGGAAGCGGGGGGGGGGGGGGAGGGTCAGCTGAAGGTCCGTCTCGAGGCCGAATGGGTGCCGCAGGTTGTGGACTCACGTTCATGTTGCACATGTCTTCGTCCATGCCGCCGTGGCCGCCGTGGCCGTGGTCCATGTCTCCGTGGTCCATGCCTCCATGGTCCATACCTAGGTGATCCATTGTGTGGGTGGGGGAGTTCGATGTGAGAGAGTGCAAGAGATGGGGAAGCTCCGACGATGTAATCTGTATGTCTGATAGATATATAGAGGCTCTGATAAGCAAGAAGAAGAAAAAGAAGAAGAAGAAGACAAGAGAGGTCTCTCTCGGGTCAGGTGGTTAATGCTGGTGGTGATGATGGAGGCAGCGATGATGATGTGATCCCAGGAGGACGCAAGAGATTCAAGAGTGGAGAAGATAGCCGACCTGAGGCTCAGCAGTGGTTGGGGGAGGGAGGGGTGGGGGGGGAGCTGTTAGCTGTCTATCATAGCTGTCGCACAGCTGAAGCACTGTATTATATAGCATCTATACAGCTGTGACACCAGAGCTGAGAGCTGTAACGTCGACGGTAACGGGCCAAGGCCCGGGGGGGGGAGGGCGCACGGATAAGCGGCAGTCATCAGTTGCCCAACTTGCTCATCATTGATTACTGCCCACTGCGCCCCAGTATGATTATTCATGTATTATAGGGGAGATTCAGATAAACTTGCTCATCGCAGCATGATGATGAGTCTTGCCCATCCCTACGAAGAGAAAAGAAAAGAATACGTTCAACGCTGTCTCATGAGCTGTCTTGAAAAATCGTGGCATACATCTATTTTTCCTCTCCTCTCTTCTTCCCCGTCCTCTTCTCTCATCGGTTCCTACGGCTTCTGATTGAAAGTTCAATCACACGAGTACAGTCTACGGGAAGTTGCACACGCGGGGAAAGGCGCCATCACACCCGTTACATGCTAGCAGGAACGCTCTTGGATGACTTTATAGCCCGCTTCAAAAGACCGTTGATGATCGGTCTTGACGGGCTCCTCATCACTCGAAATGAGTGATTTACCATTGATCGTCGAATGCGTGGTATAGACATCAGCCTTCCCGAGAGCTTCTCACGAGGGAGAGGTAGTACTGTAATGCATAACCTGGCCCCGAGTTTAGATCGGTGGAGAGGCTCACCGACGTGGAGGGTAGACGTATCATCAATAGAAGTCTTCTGTCACATGTAACCAAGAGTATCATAAGATGCCAGCGTTATACCATGAGAGGATGAGTAATGCATCTTGATGTCCTCGACGTCCCAGATCACATGCGCCATCGTGACAGAGTGAAAGAGGCTTGTTCCCCCCCCCCCACGAACGAGCGTGAACCTTTTCCTCTCTTGTATCGAAGCAATTAGTAATCCACCTTCAGGTTCGGGTAGATCCCAGCCAAGCCGCAACCGCTCAAGAGATGTCTTCCTCTGACGCATCTCATGTATTGTTCCCCTCTGGGTATCGATTGTGATTGCATCGACCGAGGTGAGAGCCGCGAGCATCATCATAACTATTCATCATGCTCACTCCGCCCGTGAATCTGCCCAAGTGGTGAGTTTTTTTCTTTTTCTTTTCTCTTCTTCTTTTTTCCCTTCTGCTCTTTTCTTCTCTTCTCTTCTTGTCTCCTTCTCTCTTCGCCCTCGACTTATCACAAAACGACGGGTACCACAGGGGCTCCCCAAGGGCGTAACCGAATACTAAGACCGAGACCAAACATAGGCTCGAGGAAAATTCTCACCTCCTCCAACCGCCCATCAACAACTACTGCGTCTGGAATGATGACTTTACCGTCATGGTGGGTTAACAATCACCCAGGGGATACCAGAAAAAAGAAAGGGGGGAGGGGGGGAGAGAGGAGACATCAGTATGAATGGGATGCATGAGAACAGAAAAGACGAGAGAGAGAAGGAAGAAAAAGCGAAAACTTACCATGAATTGTCGGTAGATTGTCGGCGGCCCCAACGCCCGCACAGACTACCACATCAACCAGACGCCCGAGTGGTTCTACCAGCACAAGGGCGTCATGATGCTCAAGGTGGTCGACGACGGCGAATTCCGCGACATCCTCATCCGCGAGGGCGACATGTTCCTCCTGCCGGCCGACACGCCTCACAACCCCGTCCGCTTCGCCGACACGGTGGGCATCGTCCTCGAGCAGCGTCGCCCGGCCGGCTCCATCGACCGCCTGCGCTGGTACTGCGCCAACGCGGCGTGCCGCAGCATCGTCCACGAGGCCGGCTTCCACTGCACCGACCTGGGCACCCAGATCAAGGCCGCCGTAAACGACTTCAGGGCCGACGTCGACAAGAGGACGTGCCCGGCCTGCGGGGAGGTGGCTGACTCGGCCCCCAAGCCTGGGTCGATACAGGATCCGAACCTGGATCGAACTTGATGAAGCGAAAACAATAGCCAAATAGAGGGGGAGGGAAGGCGAAGAAGAAGAAGAGTGAATTGAGAGACGATTGCAACTGTACATCTGTGTACCTGTGTTGTATATACGTATAGATCTCGTTCCTTTTCGATTTATTTGATGATGCATATGATTTTCCTCAGTCACGCACACACACACACACACATAGAGAGTATATATATATATATATATATATATATATATATATGTGTGTGTGTGTGTGTGTGTGTGTGTGTGTGTGTGTGTGTGTGTGTTTGTGTGTGTATTATGTGTGTATGTGTGTATGTGTGTATGTGTGTATGTGTGCACGCACGTCTACAAATGCAAATGTAACCTCAAGTCTCGGCAAACGAATAAGAGCTAGGTGATTCCTCGACAGCAATCTCAATCTTGCCCTCCTCAATCTCCTCGCCGCCAACCCTGATGCCGGCACGCATCACGTCACCGGGTACGACGGACCCGACACCCTCGGGCGTCCCCGTGAGCACCACGTCACCCGGGTGCAGCGTCATGACCTTGGAGATGTCGCTCAGGATGCGCGGGATCTGGTAGATCATCAGCCTGGTCGAGCCGTCCTGGCGCGTCTCTCCGTTGACGTTGAGGAAGAGCTCGGCGTCGTGGGGGTCCGGGATGGCCGACTTGGGTATCACCTGGCTCAGGGGGAGGAAGGTGTCGAAGCCCTTGGCGATGGACCAGGGGAGACCTTTCTTCTTGGCCTCATCCTGGGCGTTGCGTGCCGTCATGTCGATTGCCACTGCGTAGGCTTCCCCCCCCCCCCAGAATGTCAGCATTTTCTTTTCTGACCTTTTCTTTCCCCTTCCCCTTCCCCATCCCCCCTAACACAGAAGAAAGCACCTCACCCCCAGAGAGAGAGGGGGGGAGAGAGGGAGAGAGAGAGAAGAGAACAAACCTTGAATAGCATCCAACGCTCCCTTGGTGTCATCGGCCTTGAGATCCCTCACAAGCTTGCCAATCACCAGAGCGAGCTCAACCTCGTAGTGCAGGTCCGTGCCCTTGGGCCTCAGACACGGTCCCTCACCCGGCAGGACCATGGAGGACGTCGGCTTGAGGAAGAAGAATGGCTGCTTAGGCTTGGTATTGTTGAGTTCGGTAATGTGAGCACTTATATATATTTCACATGTCAGCATGACCGTAAACCGTATGATTGACGTGATGCGCTGCAGGAGAGAGAAAAAGAAGAAGAAAACGACAATCCATTGATTGCATCCGGAAAGAAAATAAGAGAAAAGTAAAAGTAAAAGTGAGAAGAAATAATTGAAGAAGAAAATAATGGAAGAAAGAGAAAAAAAAACTCACGCATAATTTCGTCCGATGCAAACCACCTTACCAGCCTGCTTCAGAGATGAAGCCTGCGCCGAAGCCGAGGACAGAGTAGCCATTGTTCTCCTGATTCCAAACATGCTTTACGTCCAAAGGGGGGAAGGAGGAAAGTAAAGGGCGAAGAAGAGAGAGAAGAGAGAAAAAACCTCAATGGAGATTTGACGTATTCGAGGGTTGGTAATGTCTGATTGATCCGGGATCGGATCTTGGTATATCGAATTCCGATTGCGCTGGTCCTCTCAGATGAAGATTGATAGCATGGATGAAGGAGGAGGAGGAGGGAGGAGGAGGAGGAGGAGGAGGAGGCTGGCAAGAAGACACTTTCTCCGCGACGTAATTATTGCTGACCGAACGACGGTAAATCCTCCGAAGTTGGCAAGGCCAAGCCCCCCCTCAGTGTCCTCATCCACTTCGGATACGTTCCGCTCAGCTTATCAACTACACATCTACTCATCCGAATATGTCATCATTATTAGGGGAAAGGGGGGGGGGAAGACTTTTTTTTTGGAAAAACATTTTTTTGTTCAATTCAAAATTCATTTCACTTTTTGTATCATGCCCTGTTCGCTTTCAATGTTATGCGACTTGAAGGTGCGGGGTGGGGGGGGGGGTATGCCGTCTAAATCGTAATATAAAAAAGCATCAATGGAAACCCGAAAACGACGAGTTAAGATAGAAACCTGATAGGTAACGAGGCCGTTTCTAATTGATTTCATCGCCTTTTTTTTTTTTAGTCCTTGGGCTTAGGCAACATATCGGTACATGGATGGTGCGCCGTCCTCGTCTGGTCGCTCGAGATATTCCCGGACAATCAGGTCCTCGATCCGTTTCTTGATGAGCGACACCTCGGGCTTGAACCGACCGACGAGCTGGCCTAGCACTTCGTTGACGAGGTGCATATGGCTGAGCTCCTTGCGAGATCTAGATCTTCCGTTAGATACCACCACATTCTGCTGCTGCTGATGATGATCCTCAACGTTGAAAGAAGAAGAAGAAGAAGAAGAAGAGAAGAAGAAAGGCTTACTTCATGATCCTGACGATGGCAGCGTCAACCACGTGAGAGCGGGTCTGATTGTTCTTGCTCTCCGTCGTCTTACGCTCCTGCGTATCCTCCACCTTGGACACTGCGTTGATGATGGGTGCCTTGATGCGCACCATCTTGCTGACAAACGAGGCGTTGAAGCTGAACCTGTCGCCCACCTTGACCGACTTGGTCGGGGGCTCCTTGGCGAGGACGCGCGATTTGGGCGCCACGGCGATGGCCATCAGCGTCCGGATGAGGTCGGGTGTCGAGATGTTCGTCTTGGCCTGAATCTCCTCAAACGAGAGCGACTCGTCGTCGGCCAGGTCGTTGAACAGTTGCAGGACCACCATGCCAAACGTCGACACGTTGAGCTCGTAGCGGCGCGGCCGGGAGAGGGGTCCCTGCTTGCCGGGGATGGCGGGGAACGTGCACTTGATGTCGGCGCTTCCCGTGGTGCCGATCCAGGTCAGCTTCCTGCCGTTGCGGTTCGAGAGGTAGAACTGCTCGAAGCTGGCCTGCAGCCGCGCGATATCCCGAGGGTACGTGCACGCTCCGCGCCACCCTTCGCCCATCTGCGTCGTGCGGCCCATGACCTCGGCCGGCCAGTTGTTGGTGGTGAGGACGCTGATGCTGAGATCGATCGTCTTGGCTTCCTCGTCATCGGCAGCCGCGCTCATATGGTCCCGGTATCCGGCCGTGAGTTCCGTCGACGTCACGAGATCCCGGAACATGCCCTCGAACTTTGTCGTAAACTGCTGCCCCATGTCTTGCTTCATGCGTGAGATGATTTGCTTCTCGACGTCGTGGCTCTCCGACTTGCCGTGCAGCAGTCTCCGCGCCAGGTGGCGCTGGTAGTACGTCTGGAAGAGGTCCTTGTCCTGCAGGTACCGGATGAGAATGATGGCCTTCTCCAGAACGGCATCGACCTCGGCCTCGGTCTTGCCCTTTATCCCCCTCTTCAAGTTGTCGTCGATGAAGAGAGAGACGTACTCGGATGACCGTCCAAAGTCGTTGATGAATTCAGAGAAGCTCTTTGTAAGCGCGCTCTGGATCATCAGGTCGTCGTGGAAGCACTGCCACGACAGGTTGTCGAACTTGTCCTTGAGCCGCAGAACATCATCCACCCACTTGATGGCCGCGGCGGTCTGCTGCGCAGCAGGGTTGAGCGTCTTGACCTTCTCGCCCTCGCCGTTATCCTCTCCGCCCGGCTGGGCGATGGAGAAGTCCGTGTTCTTGAGCGCCTTCTCAACTTCCAGCCCGAGCTCTACCACACGCTTCTGCAAGATTTGCCGGATGGATGTCTTGTCGGGCTCCACTCTTGCTATGAGGCGATAGAGGATGGTGAGGTCCTCAATCTTGTCGTTGTCGATCATCCACCTCAGCCCACTTCCTTCCAGGGCCAAGAAATCGGCCAGGTGGCGCTTTATGAGCTCGTCCTCGATCACGCCGCACACCTTTGTCAGCGTCTCGAGCTCGATGGTGGTGCCGCAGCGGTCAATCTCCTCTGTCAGACGCTTATCGGTCTGCCGCAGCCATGAGTTGGCGTCAGACTCGCGCAGCAGGCGCTCGCACTCCGTCGCGTAGAACTCCCGGCTGCGGTCCAGGAACCTGGGTTCGAATTCCAGGAGATAGAGTTTGTCGCATTCGTTTTCGTTGGCGTCCTTGAATAGGCAGCTGAGCATGCGGCTGCAGCTCCGGATGAGCGCCCTGTCGATGACGTCTCCCTCGCGCTCCATATTGATCTGATCCAACATGACGGAGATGAGCGTGTCCATGACGAGGGCGTCCGAGCTGGCGCTGAGTCTGGACTGCAGGATATGGTCTCTGAACAGCGCTATGGTCGTCGTAAAGATGGGGCTCCGTTCGGGGTTGTTGTGCGAGAAGCCCCGGTCGAGGTACATGAGGATGTCGGCCATCATGTTCATGGACATGTTGTGGTCGTTCCACGTATCGCGAAGGCCCTTGAGGAACCTCTCTCCAGTCTGGCGCCGCTCGTTCAGCGACGTGGGAGCGGCTACCGCCTCGTCGCCGATGCTGACAAGGCTCTTGGTGACGAGCTGTTCGATCTTGGGTATGACATTGATGGCGAACCACTCCTCCTCAAACCTGGTGACCTTGTCGTACAGCTGGCTGCCTTTCTTCTTCAAAACTATTTTGTAAGCAGCGCGGTAGAGTTCTTCGAATGACAGGCGGCTGCAGTTCTTGGTGTGTATGTCTCGAAGGGCTTCCTCTAGCAACTCCCAACATGCCTCGAAATCGGCCGCATCGTTGGTCTGTTTTTCCAACCAAACAAGAGTTAGCAAGAAGATCCTCTCTGTTCATTCCCAACGTTCGTCGGCATCTTGGCAGGTCGCGCATTCTCCAGCTCTTCGGGCCGACACCGGGGCGTCGGGCACATGGCGATGCCGTATTGCTTCTCCATACTCTAGTATGCCCTAATGGTAAGGAGAGTTAAGGGGGGTGACGGGGAAGGATATGACAAGATGGTTGGGTAGGGGGACTGTAAAGCGAAGAACAGCAGGTCGCATGTTTGTCACGGTATAGAGGCGGGTGAATGCAGACTGAGGGTACCTACCCGATTTATGCGGCGAGGCGGGCGGATGCGGCCACCTCGTGCGCCCGCTCCCCCTCGCCCGGATATCATTTCGCCCCGTGTATGGGTATGGGCAGCGGGTCATGTAGCTTCGCAGCGGTCTGTTTGAGATTTCGCCGGTGTTAACGGTTGGGCATGGTTCGTCGCGACGGAAGACGCCGGGATCGAAGATGGAGGGGTAGTCGGGTTCGTGAGGATGCAAGCTCTCGGCACGAGGATGAGTGATTGGATGTTTGCGTATACAAGACAACTCCAGACGTGGGGATTTGTACTATAACCCAAGAGTGTCCTTCCAGACACGAGCCTATCGGAAAAACTAGCCCGCAACTGAGGTCGAGGGGGTATAGGGGGAAGGATATATATAGCACAGCAAAGACGGCCGAGGACTTCTATCGCGAGGGATGGTTTGAAGACTAGTCCCGCTTCCCCAAATGAGGCCTTATCGATAACATCAGGCATTGCCCCTCAGCAGAAGCTCAAGTCAGTTCAGCAGCACCGGAATAAAGTTGATCCAAATCGGCAAGTCAGTCCCGGTTCCCGCTGCAGAATCAGAGAAGCCAAAGAAAGAGCGCGCCCATCCGCAGCTCGTCACGTGCATATACGTATCGAGCAATATGGGCGTGAGCTAGAGTCAGACGAATACCGACAGTTTCAAGCTACACCCAGCCTCTCGCGACGGACCCAAAGCCTTGTCGCGACACCGACAAACAAAAATCCGCCTTCGTCTCCCCTTCACCACTTTCCCTCCCACCGCATCCAACACGCACGCCAGATACACACACTATACAAGAGCTTGAGTCTGCAGCTTGCAGCCCGCCGCCCAGGATGAAGCTCGTGCGGTGAGGAAAATCGGAGGGTCAACCCCGCCAGTCTGGATATAAGACTGACTTGGACTTGTCTTCACAGGTTCCTGATGAAGTGCACCAACGAGACGGTGACGATTGAATTGAAGAATGGTACGCAACCCTGTCATACACACGATCCCTAGGAGGAGGATAGAAGAGGGGTCTACGGTCAAGACTGACATGGGGTTTTTTTTTTTTTGGTAAAAAAAAAAACAGGCACAATTGTCCACGGCACCATCGCCTCCATCTCGCCGCAGATGAACACGGCCCTGCGCAACGTCAAGATGACGCCCAAGGGCCAGGACCCCATCCCGCTCGACTCGATGAACATCCGCGGTTCCACCATCCGCTACTACATCCTTCCCGACTCCCTCCCCCTAGACACCCTCCTCGTCGACGACGCGCCCAAGCCCAAGAACAAGGCCCGGAAGGAGGCCGACCGTGGCGGTCGTGGAGCCCGCGGACGTGGTCGCGGTGGTCCTCGTGGCCGTGGAGGTCCTCGTGGAGGTCGCAGGGGTTGAGGGGGGATGCTGCTGTGCGCGAAGCGATGATGACAATGACAAGAGACCAGGGTGTTTCTGCAACTGGTGTATTACATTGCAGCAAATGATAAAAAAGAAGAAGAGACGGTCAAAGACGGTATCTCGGCGTTTTTTTTTTCTCGGGACGTTTCATCTGCCATGAAAGGAAAGGGTGGGGGGGGGGGGGGTTAAACTGATCTGTGTGTTCATTACCAGCTCAGGGCCTTGGCAGCTGGTTTGGGATATGTATCTGCATTATGAAAACAAGGCCGCCGGTGCCAGTGTGCGCCAAAGAAATAAAGAAGGGGAAGGAGAAGAAAAAAAAATCACAAAAGTACCCAGATGATGGCATCAGTCATCCGTAATACATTCTGTCTATGATGCCCCTCATCTTCCCCCCCCCCCCCTATGATACGTCATGAAAACCCCCGAGTCGAGGAGAGAAGAGAAGCAAGGTCGCTCATCGTCCCTCCCTCCATATCCGTACAATCTGGAGCTTCTCCCGCCCAGCCGTCTTCCCACTCGACCCAACCGTCACGGCCGTCCAGTGCCGCCCGAGCCTGGCCGGTATGCTCTCCTTGACCTCGTCGGGCTTGTTCTGCGCGCAGAAGAGGATGTAGGCGCACCCGCGCGGCGAGAGGATGTCGGGCAGCCCGTCGATGAGCCTGTCGGTCGTCTCCATGCCATCCCTGCCGCCGGCGTACGACAGCGAGAGCAGGTACGAATCGTGGTCGAACGAGGGCGTCGCCTTGCCGTCCCCGTCCGGCCGGGAGCCGTCGGGCCGCAGCGGCATCTCGGACGTGGGCACGTAGGGCGGGTTGAAGATGAGCACGTCGACGGCCCGGCTCCTCAGGCAGCTCGTCAGGTCGCCCATGGACGTGCCCAGGAACCCGAGGGCGTGCGTGGCCGCGTTGTCGGCCTGCGCGCGCCGCACCGTCTCGCCCGTGGCCCGGCACGCGTAGGCGTTCACGTCGATGCCCGCCGTGAGCACGGCCCGCGTGCCGAAGAGCGTCCGCGCGTGGGCGTGCACAAAGGCCAGGACCACGCCTGAGCCCGTGCCTACCTCGACGGCCAGAGGGGCCGGGCATCCTTCGTCCCCGGAGAACCGGCCCGTCAGGAATGTCGTCTCCGTCGTGCTTGATAGTGTGTCCAGCAGGAGAAAAGAATCTTCAGCTGGCTCGTATACCCTCTCGTAGGGGACGTGTGATGTGTCTGGTGTGGGCAGCATGTTTCTTGTCTCTCTCCCTCCCTCTCTCTCTCTCTTGTTTGAGTCTGTTTCTTCTCTCGCGATTATCTCTCCTTTTCTCCTTTCATTTACATGGCCAGCAATGCCGTGTTGGTGAGATGCGTACAAGTTGAACGAGTAAATGTTGAAATATGTTTACTTTTTTTTCTTTTGCCCACTCTTCCACTCTGTCCCCGCCCTACACCCTCCTTTCCCCAGCCTATTACTAGTTCGACACTCTCTGCTCTCTGCTCCTTTTCTTCTTTTTAGGGGGGAAAAAAATACATCGTCGCTCACAACATGGCGAATAGAGTAGCAGGACAGCTCTACATGATAACGCACCAATTTCCACTCCCAAACCTCATCTCCAATCCCCAGTCCTCCATGGCCGGTCCGGTCCCCCACTTGAGCCCCCATCCTCTCTTCTCCACCATGCGCACCGTGTTGACATCGTACTGGTAGCGGGTCAGAGCGGCAACACCACCGCCGCCGCCGCTACCGGGAGGATTGCTGGCAAGATTGCGGCCCTCACACCGGGGGCAGGGCCTCGTCATGGTACGGCATATACCGGGTCGTGGCTTCTCGTCGATCGTCCGGCCGTTTGCCGCGTAGAAGATATCGCAGGTGACGAAGCCCATTCCTGGACCGCAGGGCTCGCTGATGACGGCCCACGTGTGTTTGCATTTTTTGTGCTCGAACATCGTTGTTCTGCACATCTTGCCCTGCTTTCCTTCTCTTCTGCCTTGACTGATCTTTTATCTTCCGTCTCGTCTTTCCAGCTTGAGCTCGATCAGGGAGATTCTGATGTCAATGAGTCTCAGCGGTCGCATAGCATGGGCTCAACTATGGCTTGTCTGTAGGACGTGTGATATGGCTCAAGATGTGGGTGAATCAGTGGTCAGACTCGGACGCGATTATTCCCTACACCATCCATCTACTTACTATTCATACTAATATTTTTTTTTGATGAATGCATCCTCCGCCAAATGCAACGCTTTCTATTATCCTTTTTTCTTCTGGTGTATGATGCCTGCATAGAAACAGTCGAAAGGGGGAAGATATGAAAAAAAAAAAAAGAGGGACGGTATACACCAAGCCTTACTCCTGCCCTCTGAATGACGATTCCACCGCGAATCCAGACTCTTCCATGCTCCCCACCGCCGTATCTTCTTCCTTCCTCTCATCTTCCCCGGCAGCCTCGACGCTGATGCCGTCTCCTTCCCGCGACGACACGAGTTTTGCCATGAGGGCCTCCATCCTGGCCATGGACTTCTTCATGGCGTTCAGCCTATCGGACAGATTCTCGTAGTCCTCCGTCTCGGAGAAGGAGCCACGCAGTCTCTGCCTGATCCCCGGGAAGGTAGAGTCGCGCCTAGAGAGTTTCTTCTTGGGATCCGGATGGGGGGAGGCGGTACCGCTGGCACTGGCGCTGGCACTGGCACTGGCACTGACGTTGGTACTGGCGTTGGCCTCGGCCTTGGCTTTGGCCTTGGCGTCAGCATTCCTTGTAGCGGCAGACTCCGTGCCGGGATCGGTGCTCCTGTGCATAAACTGCCTTCGGATCAGGTGGCGCGTCATCTCGTCATCCACCGCGATATCGTCAGCCACATCATCGGGAGGGGGCAGCTCAAAGACGGCGCGCAGGCTGTTCTGCGCCGACAAGTTCCACCGCTGGAAGAAGGCCTTGGGCGATACGGCCACCTTCATCCCCTGGGGCCACAGGAGGCGGCGTTCGGCGACGGCGATGAGCAGCAGGACGGGGAAATTGACCACCTTGACGGTGGCGACGTGGATCTTGTGGAACCAGCGCGGGCTGACGACAAACTTGAGTGGCAGGAAGACGAAGACGGCCAGGATATTGAAGGGCGGCGGGTAGGCGAAGACGGCGTCGGCCTTGACGCCCTCGAGGGTCAGGACGGCGTGGCGGAACTGCATCTCGGCCACTGCGTTGGACGAGATGGTGCTGAAAGTGTTGGACAGCATCGACACCAGGATGGTCAGGAAGAGCGTGTTGCCGAGGAAGGCGAAGGTGACCATGATGCCCGGTCCGAGAACCGGGTGGAATTCCGCCTAGGTGTGCATGAGGTCAGCCCCGGCTGCGTCCTCACGCACCGTACGCTCGACGGGGGTCTGCGACATACCGAACGATGGATGCCGACGCCGTCCAAGCCAAACCAGATGTAAATCATCCACTTGGAGATTGTCCTGAGCAACGACAAAGTCAGCATCACATGCCATCGATATCCGGGGGTCTCGATCGACACTCACACCCACGGATGCGCCCCCTCTCCGAGCCAGAGCAGAGAGAGCAGGAAGCCGAAGAAGCACCAGGCCGTCAGGGCCGTCAAGGCGAAGAAGTCGGACATCATGGACCGCAGCGACAGAAAGATGAGGTTGTCAGACAGTATGGTGAAGGCCAAGCGGGGCACGACGACAGGCGCACCCAAAGCCAAGACGTCGAGCGACTGTTCGGCCATGTGCCAGTCGTCGCCGAGCCAGCCGTATAGCCGAGCGACGAGGTACACGGAATATATGATGATGAAGGCGACATCGAGAAAGGACCACAGGTTCTGCGAATAGACGTTCCTGCATGGCAAGTCAGCCGCGGTGCACACACGCATTCCGTGACGGAACAAGACGGATTGACGGGCCGACAAACCATCCGTGAGCGAGGATAGTAGCGAACTGATCAAGACCCCATCCGAAGGCGTAGATGATAAACATGGCCTCCCACCAGCCCAGATCAGCCTTGTGCCTGGAAATCATGACGCCGACATACAGGGCCAGCAGGACGGCAAACTGGATGGCCTCGAGGACGTTCCTGTTCCGCGGCACGATGAGCCTGTACTGGTTGAGCAGGGGAGAGTCGCGCGGCTCGTACAGGGTGATGGGCTTGAGCTTGTAGTGGTCGGGGATGATGTCCCAGATGGTGGAGGGCGTGTATATTATGTGGCCGTGGTAGATGGCCGAGACGACCTTCTGGCACGACGTGGAGCTGAGGAAGTGCTTGCTCTCGGTCAGGATGGCGACCTCGAGGGAGGGCAGGGTGCGCTTGTACGACCACGACGTCTTGCCCTCGACCGCCCGCAGGATATCGGCCGGGGCGTTCTGGAAGGGCTCGAAGCTGGCGATGAGGATGTGCGCCAGCAGCAGGAGGCCCTCGGGACCCTCGTGGTCCTCGTTGAAGCGCCGGAGGATGCGGGTGGCGATGAGCTCGCATATCGTGGCCCGCGACCAGTTGACGTTCTGCCGGTTCGTCAGGTGGGCCTGCTCGTCGAGGAACTGGGCCCGGTTGACGAGCAGGCAGTAGACTATCGAGATGTCGTCGAGCTCGTAGAACTTGTCCACCAGCGGCCGCACGACCGTCACGTTGATCCTCACGTCCGTCAGCTGCTTCAGGCTGAGGTAGTCCTCCACCACGCTGATGATGTCACGCCGCACTCGGTGGATCGTCGTGTACACGGGCAGGTGACTGTGGGGGTCCGGCTGGCAGCTGTAGATCGGGTCGCCATTCTCGCCGTGGTCGGTGTAGAGTCTGTTGAGAAGGGGTCGACGCTCGTCGGGGGGTGTCGAGAGGACGACGCGCCTCTGGGGCGGAGGCGCAGACATGCGTGGTGGTGTGTCTTGCTCCTTCGCCTGTTTGCCTGTTTGCCTGTTTGTTTTTCCTTACGTGTTCTCGCGGGATTTGGGGGGTTTTAGGAAAGGAGCTGATGATGAGTTTTTCCACCCCTACCAGCTGCTATATGTATGTGATGACAGTGATGTCGATCGTCTTGTTTGTGCTGGTATCGTCTTTTTCTTCGTTTCTTTTTTTGGTAGAAAGGGGAGAAGCACGTTGATGTCAGAGAATGGAGAGGTACCGGGACCCAATGACGACGGAGCCACCACCACCACCACCATCACTTTTAACGGTCCCTTTTGACGGTCGGCTCATGGTATTATTACAGTATCAGCGTGTTCAATACACATACATCTTGGATCTGCATAGAATTGGTGACAGATCCAATTTATTCATTTCTCAAGAAAAAAAATTCTTAGCAACTCATATCTATCTGCCGTGGTTTCTTTTTTTTCTTCCCTTTTTCCTTTTTTTTTTATACCTCAATAGCGTATCTTCTTTGACCAGATTCATAGCTTCGCTTTATCTACATCGCTCTCCTCGGCTGCCCTCCGCACCAATCCCCAAGCATACTCGGCCGAGGCCCCCCTCGTAGCAGCATGACATCTTGCCCTGTCGCTGCCGGGCTGACGGAGAGCATACCTGGCCGCGATGCCCCGGCACACACCGGCGAGCTTCCATATGTTGAAGGACGTG
>NW_023336192.1:542472-544304 GCF_012550715.1 Geosmithia morbida
CCCCCCCCCCAGGCGACGTCTTCGAGCGTCGGGTCCCCACCATCCCGTCCCCGTCGCCTCCCGGTACCGCCGAAGGATCTGGTCCGGCTGCGGCAGACCGTGCGTGCGGCCCGGCAGGAACCCCGACGAGTCGTAGGTCGACGCACCGGGGTACCTGGCCGTGTAGAGGTCTGTCATGAGGTTGCACAGGTCCGATAGTGGGCGACCGACGGTGGAGATTTCCCAGCTTTGTATGTTTTTTTTTCTGGTTTTCTTCTTCTTTTTCTTTTCTCGTCAGATATTATCCCCAACATACCTGATCTGGGGGAGGGGGGGAACGATATTGGACAGGAAAGAAGAACAAGAAGATAGAATACAAAGCAGAGGGACAACAACATCAACAACAAGAAAAAGAAAGAAGAAAGAAGAAAAAAGAGAGATGAAGCAAGCGGGCAGGGGGAGGGTGAGGGGAGGAGAAGACATGCTCTAGGATACCAGTGACCCTCGCCTCCGTCTTATGCAACACGACATCATCAACCTTGTAATCCCCATGGACGAGACGAGACCGATCGGCCGGCTGGCGGGCCTCGTCGCCAAAGAAGCGCACCGTCGTCTCGTCGAGACGCGGCAGCTGCCCCACCGCCTCGCCGGTGTCGACGTCCAACGACCTCGGCCTGCCCGGTGGCTTCCTGCGCATCACGAACCGCCCCCCCCCCCCCCCCGTCGAGTCTGTCATCTGGTATGCTGGGTTGGATTGGCCGAAGCCGAAACTGCGGGACCGTGACGGTCAAAAAAACAAAACAAAAAAACAAAAAAAAAGTCGATTATCGGGCTTCGACGCAAGAGGGGATGACCCTTACCAGCCTCGGCTCAAACCGGAGTCTTGATCTCGGGAGCATCCTCTTGGAGAGAGATGCGGCTCCGATGCAGCCTCGTCGACGGGTCGACGCACCCTTCCTGCCATGATCCCTAGCACGTACGTATCCTGTCCATGTGTCTATCTGTCTGCGTGTGACGAGGTGGCGTGAGCTGTTGAAGCTTTCGGCAGACGACTCGACGTCGTCGTGCCTGGTCCGATCTCTTGAAACATCCCCCCATGTAAACCCTCCGTCCCTCTTCTCCAGACACGTCACGATTCTGCTCCCGTTCCCGTGGTACGGACATCGGTCCCGAGGTTCCAGCCGCGGTTCCGGCTGCGGGCGGCGGGTCAGCACATCCGCGGGATGCTCCGTCATCCAACCCCGGCTTCCTTTCCCCGCATCCCCACATACCTGTCTGCTGCCGTATCGATCTGTACAGGCTACTCTCCCTAGACGGTCGTCACCTCGCTCGTCCCCGTCCAGGACAGAGGCTTCTAGGCCGGGCCAGGAAGGACAGAGGATAGATATCCTTGGGCTTGGCTGCGGTTGCGGTTGGTATATATGTATATATACTACATACTAATAATATATAATAGCATTCATTTCCCCTTCATTGACGCTTCGTAAATCACCCATCGACCCACATAATAAAGGGACCTTCTCTGCATGATGTATCCTGATGCAAGTCATGGTTCGTGGATCTCCAGCTGTTGGTTCGCATACATTCTGTAGTCCTTCTTTCCATCAGTAATTCGTCGTGTGCCGTATGAGCATCTTGGTGCCTCTTCTGACATGTTTTTTTTTTTAATATCTTTCCGGTTTTATCTTCGCGCGCGCATCGAAACAAACAAGGGGAGGGGGAGGGGTGGGGTGGGCAAGAAAACTGAATTGCCCGCACTGTTGCCAGTCCAAATGCTGTATTAAAAAGCAAGCAAGAAAGAAAAGTTCATCAATACCAAACGGGGAATCAAAAAAAAAAAAAAAAAAAAAAAA
>NW_023336192.1:544359-546490 GCF_012550715.1 Geosmithia morbida
AGGGAAAGAGAATCGTCCTTGAAACAAGCAAAGAAGAGTGCGAGTCCATGGCAAAACCCTCGTGGATATGGAAAGAAAAAGAGGGGGGGGGGGGGAAGAAAGAAAGAATAGAAAGAAACAAGACAAGAAAAATCAAGGAACCAAAGAAAAAAGGGGTGAGGTACTGTCCCATATCCGTCCGAACCCGGGCTGCAAGAGAGACTTGAGGCTTTGAACAAAAGGAAAGATAGGAGAATAAGAGAAACCGGAAATACAGAAAAGAAAAAGAAGAAGGAGAAGAAGGAGGAGGAGAGAAACGCTGCCATCCCTTCTCCCATCAACAGGTAACGACTCCTTCTTCAACACGTGTGCAAGTTCAAACATACAGAACTCTCGCCCATACACATGAGAACAACAATCTCCCCCCACATAGTCGATCCTTCTACCATCGTGACATCGTTAAGATCCCCCCCTCTCGAGACTCCCCTGCTTTCTCGAACCGGGAGGGGGGGTAGGTCTCTCTCTTTTTTCTTTTCTATGTGCAACAGAGGTCAACCCTCCTCCTCACCAGTCGGGTTCTCCTCTTCGGTCTTGGCCCTCTTGGAAGAGGTGGACGGGTCAGTCTCCGACTTGCGCTTGCTGCCAGTGCTGGCCCCGTCGTCAATCTTGGCGTCGCCGATGTCTTCCTTGTCCTTGTCCTTCTCCATGGCTGCAACCTCGTCGGCGGTCAGGAAGCGACCTCCGGGACCGCGGGGCCGCCGCATGGCGTGGTTGTGTCGCGACTCGTGGAGGTACGGTTTCCGACCCTTGGACGTCAGCCGGAGCTGTTCGTCTAGGCGTTGCCGTGCTACCCTCCTCTTGAGGATGCGATGGAACTGCTTGGCATTGACGTACAGTGGCGACTCCTCGACCGGTGGCGCCATCTCGGGCGACTGCGGGTGCTGCATCTGCGCCGCCGGCATCTGGGGCGGCGCCACGCCCTGTCGGTGGTTCATCATGGGTCCCTGGGGACTCGCCACTTGGCTCATGCGCCGGTCCGGCATATGCCCCATGTTGCCCATCCGCGGCGACTGGTGATTCTCCTTCTTGGACCCCATCCGCGGCGACGTCTGCGACATGCTGGGGTCTGAGTGCATGTAGGGGTAGTTAGTCCCCGACGCGGCGGCCGTCGCGGCCATGGCGGCAGCCTGGATGCCAGGCATACCGTAAGGGACCTGCTGCATCCCCTGCTGGGGGACACCGTACTGCGGCTGATACATGTTGTGGCCTTGAGGCGGTTGGGCGCCGGGAGGTTGCTGCGATCCGATGATCGGCGAAGTCTGTATCGCGTGCTGGGCGTTCTGCTGCTGGGGATACTGCGCGTATTCCATAATCTCGGAGACGATGCTCTAGAGAACAAGAGCAAGCGTCGTCGTCGTCGTCGTCGTCGTATGATGCTATTCGCTATCCCTGTCGTCTCGGCAAGGCTGATGGTGCGTAGAAGTTGACCCGCGACGCGTAGAGGTCGATGAGGGGCAGAACAGCGTCAGTAGCGAATCGCGGTGCACGGTTCCCCTGGAGAAGCTTAGGAGGGGGGGGGGGTTCAGAGCGCGATATATGGTTGGGCGTGTCCAGTGTCAGGCGTCCGTCTGTTTTCGGGCTGGCGCCGGAAGTTGGGTGCCAGGGATTCCGGCTCTGCTAGCGATGCAACGTGTGCTGGCACGAGGTCCGAGTGGGAGGGGTGATGCAACCCCGAGAGTCGATAAGCTGGGCTCGACGTATGCTGATTGCGGTCGACAATTGCCAGCCTAGCTGCAGATCAGGACAAATAGATCTATCGATACCGCGCCAATGTTAGATGACCGTCTGCCTCGCCAACCGGAATAGAATGGAGGGGCACTGAACATGGTGCCATGCCGCAACGGCTCGAAGGAGGGGGGGGGGGGGGAGTGACCAGGACGATAGAGTACATCAACATGAGTGGGGTGCTTCATAATACTCCACGACGGCGCTCGGAACGGAGCCATGAATCGGCCTATCCGCGCGCATCTCCCGGTTAATTCAGTGTTGGGAGGAGAGGGGGGGGGGGGGGGGGGGGGGCAGAAAAAAAAAGCCGGCAGAGAGTGGAGGAACATACCAAGACGGATGCCGAAGCGATGTAAGCTAGCGCGCG
>NW_023336192.1:552840-564990 GCF_012550715.1 Geosmithia morbida
GCGACTTGGAAAAAGCGTATGTGAAAACGGGTGGTACCTCTGTGAGAGGTAGAGTCACCTGATGGGGCAGCGTATCCAATGGACGCGACGAGGGAGAAGCTGTCGATGATGATAGGCCTCTTCGAACGTGACGATATGGTAGGAGGATGTGAGAGGAGCGACGCGAAAGAAAAAAAAAAAGAAAAAAAGTATTAAAAAAAAAAAGCGAGCTGATTTGCTGGGGGGAGGTGGGCGGGCGGCTGATTTTTGGGGAGGCAAGAAGCCCAGTGCCTTTTGGGGGAGCCAGAGCTCAGGGCTGCTTCTCTCTGTCGTTGGCAACTTTCGGGGCGGCTGGAATGGGCTAGAGCGCCGGACCGGGGTGGAGGATCCCTGTGGCGCGACTTTTTTTTCTTCCTCTCCTTCTCTCCGTACTCTTTCTCTCTCTCTCTTGTTTGTGCACGCGCCTATTGTGCACACCGCACTTGTGCAGCTGACGTCGCTGTGCCGAAGAAGTGGGGTGAAATGGTACCGAGGAGGATGATGTGTGGAGGCTGGGAAGGATGAAGAGTGAGTTAGAGAGCATTCGTATACCGGCACCAAATCAAAAGGCAACAAGGCTTTTTTTTCTCTCAAGAGGCCCCGACATCAATAAAGCCGTTTTTGTTCTCACGGGGATGTCTGGTTGGCTGGCCCTTTGGCTGTGCTTGCAGGTCTCATAGCGTTCTTGACTGGACGGCTGACGCAGTGCAAATGCAGAGAGGCACGTGGAAAAGGTTCCCGGACCAGAGGACAGGTCGGAGCGAGAACGGCGGGCAGGGAAAAAGGAGCGGGGTGGGTAGACATACGCTGCAGGCTCTCCTCCCTCTCCCTTCTCTTGCTCTCCCAGCAGAGGAGAGGGAGAAAAAAAATGAGAGGATGAGAGCGACGGGAGATGCTGACGGTACAGCTTACGAGTTTGGGGGGGACAGTGATGCGAAGCGATTCTGCTGAGCGAATAGAATCAGTCGTGTCGATGGCTGCACAAGCTGTGAATGGTCAGCGAGCGCTTAAAGATCAAACAATGCCGTTTCTTGTCTCGTCGCAGGCGGACGAATCTGGTTGCCTTTTCGCAGTGTCAAGTGGAGGAGCAGAGAATGTGGGTTGATTGGCCGTAGGAGAAGAGAAGGAGGACGAGATGCGATAAAATGATTTGACTCTTGAGGGGCGGAACCAGAGTCTTTTCATACTTGTGACTGGCTGAATCAGCCTTCGACAGTGGGGCGATACTTGCCCCGCCCACGTCTCTTTTTTTCCCTCTCTTTACGAGTATATGTAGGCTATACATATATCTACAACGGTGCCATACACTGTATCGAAGTAAGGTCGTAATGACGGCAGAGCCAACAAGCACGTATGATCATATGTACCATTGCTGTTTTTATTGTATCTACAGCTACTGCCGCTAAGCATATATGATACGGTCCGCATCGGATAGAGATAGTGTCATGTACGAGCACCCGTATACAAGCACTGCTCATACTCTCACTGCTCGTCGCAACTATGAGTAAGCTCGTGTTGCTTGATGTACTCGCATGTAATCTGTACTCCGTACGTCGTATGTGACTTGACCCAGCCGCGCGCCCTGATTCGTTGGCCTCTCACATGACTAAAATCCGGACATGTCTCTCGGGTAAGAATACAGGAAAAATGGAGATTTTCCTTTCTTTTTTTCTATTTCCAACAATAGCGGCAAGCCTGCAGAAGTGGAAGTGCTGAGCAATGCTGGAGGGTCACCACTCGAAGGCCGTCGCAGTGATGTTACTGCAATGATGATAGTACGAGTATCAGCATCAGGGGTAGTGATCTTCAACCGTGGCACGGCAAAGTTCAAAGTTGTGCTACCATCGCATCACACAGCCAGAGTCATGCCAGGTCTCCGTGCCGCACGCCTCACTGCGACGTGCCTCTGCTCATATTACATGTACAGTCTCACCCCCATGCAATCACGGCTGTTTTGCCTCTTTTTTTTTTTGGGGGGGGGGGGGGGGGGGGGGGGGGGGCAGAAAAAAAAAGCCGGCAGAGAGTGGAGGAACATACCAAGACGGATGCCGAAGCGATGTAAGCTAGCGCGCGNCACTGCGACGTGCCTCTGCTCATATTACATGTACAGTCTCACCCCCATGCAATCACGGCTGTTTTGCCTCTTTTTTTTTTTGGGGGGGGGGGGGGAGGGGGGAGTTGGAATGTATGAGAAGAAAATAAGTCGAATACGAGAGGGAAACGGAAAACGGAAAAAGCAAAACAAGACAAAAAAGGAAAAAAGAAAAGAAAAGAAAAGAAATTGTACGATGGAGAGAACGATGGAGAGAAGAGAGAGAGAGAGAAATAGAGAAGAAGAGTGTTGGTGACGTCCATCAGTGCCTGCTGGGCAGGGACTGCCAAGGGCAGATGATGACGACAACACCCCTCACCAACTTCCCTGCAATGTGATGATGATCCGGTGTGCGCCACGGGATGGATGAGCTGGCAACTTCTGGGCAGTGCACCATGTATATCGTGCATGTGTGCCCCGTTTATTACCGCGGGACGGGGCGCGCCCTGCCTTCCTTCATTCCATGGTTGCCCCTCCGGTCGTCCATCCCATGGGAAGTCCTCCGGTGATGTGAGTCCGTCCGTGTGGCTACCTGATCTGCTATCACTGCGCCATATACGTCTCCAGATCCAGGATGTGATGGCTGCTATATGTACGCATACATGTGCTGGCTCTCATACGAGTAGTGTTATTATTCACTGCTACATGTGCAGATGGGCGGGTAGCACCCAGTAATAACCTGCAGTATTATCACTCATCACTAAGTAGCCATCTTACATCATGATACATGCTCCGAACGGACCCCTACTATTCTCCGACGGTAATCTGTACAGTGACTGCATCCGTAGAGCAGAGAAGGAGGAGACCAATAAGAAGGTCATGCGCGCCAAAGTCTCGAGAGGAGATGGAGAGGCCAGCCAGTATATTCCGCCTCGCATCGTTTATGCCTTTCTCCTCTTCGTGGCTCCTCTTTGTCGATACCGAACGCCCGCACACGTGATTCATCTCACTGTCGGACTTGTCCAGGTTATGCTATAACCTCGGTTAAGCGTGCGTCTGAGAGTTGGGTGAGATTATCCGATATCGAATCCGAGTAATCAATTAATTATTCGAGGTCAAGAGAGAGGAAGAGTGCTCTAGTGGAAAGCGTTATTTGCGGCCTTGATATGTCTAGTCCTTCTATGAGGAATCATTCTACAAAATATGCTATAGCCTCTGTGCTGATCTCGAGTCCCTGACTCTTCTCTGACCGAGACAACGTTCCTTCCGACAGTCCACATCTGACTCCAGTCTTTGTCTCTTCCCCCCCCCCCCTCCCCCTTCCCCCTCCTTCCTCATTCACGATTGTCCAACACGGCTCGCCAAGTGGGATCCAGTTGAAAAGACGATTGTTTTCTTTTCAATCATTCTCCCACTGTCTAGCTCGCCATATTCTGTCGCCTCCTTCTTCTTCTCCTTCTTCTCCTTCCTCTTCTTCTTTCAAGGGACACTATCATCGCAAAAGTCGGTGTACTCTGAACTAATGAACCCATGCCTCGTTTGCATATCTGCGGCACGGACTGCGGCTAGGCGGAATCGCATTCGTATGCTTCGCCTTTCTTTTCCGACTGCTCCGTCTCTGTGTCTTTTTCTTTCGGCTTTTTGTTTTCCGGCCTTTGCCCTTTGTGTAGAATCTGACCCACAGAGAGAGTCCTGGTATACATGTATGCCGTTGGACTTTAGAAGTGAGAGAGGTGCTGGTCCTCTTGTTCCTCTCTCTCTCTCTCTCTCTCTCTCTCGGCATGTCGCACTTCTTGTCTCTGTCCCTCTAGCGTCTCCCCGAGCGGCTTATGGCCGACGGGGGAGGCGAGAGCAACGGCATTCATTGCGCGGCGGTTTGAGCCATCTCTTCAACTCTGTGACGGTATGATGTTACGTGTAAAGAGCATCTATCTCTTCATTTCGCCGGATTCCATCCCCACCAAGCCGCGCGACCTTCTGCTCCATCACAAATACCCTGTACTTCTCACGCAAAATCGATCATCACAGGCCTGCCAATGTTACGTCTCGAAATCTCCTATCATTATTACTGCTGATAATGGTGGGTGCTTCTCCCGTCTCTCTCTCTCTCCCTCTCTCTCGCGGAATATGTCCTTTGCGCATATTGAGGTTGCATGTATGTGACCCATTTACACACCTTTAAGCAACGTCGATCCATACATGACTATTTGCACCACCAAGACACCAGAACTGTTATACATCACATACCACGTCCGGTCTCAAAAAACACCCGCTCACAAATTCCACAAGAAGGCAAAAGCCTCACAGCATGCTTCTAGCAATATGGCCTAGAACATGTATAGCCGGACTTGGCGTTTTACACAATTTGTCCGTCATCGGTTTCGCTACGCACATAGACAAGCAGGAGCAGCGCAGCACCTCCGGCCCCATTGCTGCTGCAGGCAGCATGCTGCGACTAGAGGTGGCGCTACCACACCAGGAGGAGTATCGCTCCTCCTGACCATCTGGCTTCGATATCTATGATCACCATCACCATACTCCATAATTTGGATCACATCTGCTCTGCATATCTGTGTGGTCCTTTTCCTCTCCGCCGCATCCTCTTATTCATCCATCATCGTAAGCTGCCAGCTCCCTCCCATCACATGCACGCACATGTCTCTCCAAGAAGCACAGTTTCCCCGCTTGGGTGACCGCAGGAGAGGGAGAGTCGCAGATGGACTACTGACCTCGACATGTTCCATCCCGCATAGGTGCCTAATCATGGGCTGCGGTGGTGGTCCAACATTGGCTGCGGTGGTAGGCCGTCCTAGAAAGTATTGACGTGTAAGCAGACCACCACACACAAGGCCGCTCTCGCCACCCCATCTCTCAGCCGGATCTGCATCCTCGACGACGGAACAGAGGGGCATGATGGCAAAGAGAAAACGGCGAGATGAGAAGGCGCCGAGGAGACACGCCAGACCGCTACCCGTCCACCAGAATCCTGCTTGAGGGGGCAACGAGACCATGGTTCTGCGACGGGCAACCAGAGCCGTTCCCAACAAGATGTGGGCGTCTGCAGACGACGGCGACACGCACACGCACACACACAGACAATATCATTCAGGGAAGTTGACATGTTGCGTGTAAGTGCCCGTCTTGCATGCGCAGACAGCTTTCGCACCTCAACCCGTTACAAGGCAGCACCCGAGCCAACCGGGGACCACTGCTGTCCCATTCGCGACCTCGGTGTTGGGAGGGACAGGAAGAAAGGAGGTCGGGGGATTCCCCGTCATCGGTTTCTTCTGCTATGCTGGCACGAATAGGTAGGGCTTTTCCATCTTGTGCGCTGCCTGTGGTACGCCGCGAGGGAGGGGGCGTGTGTGCCTTGTTGGAGGGGCGGGTTGGCCGTGGGTCATGTACGACGTCGGGCATACCTCATTGCTTTTTTTTCTCTGATTCGAAACGAATCTATGAGGCTTTTAAGGGGCAGCATGCGCAATGGGAGAGGGTTTGTTCGCGTACATGAAAGAGGACCAATGGTCTGCCGACAGTGGCAGCGGTGGAATGGCTGCGTGTGGTTGATGGTCCGCCAGAATTCCTGCTTGATCCAGACAATGAATGTCACGCTTGAGAGCCTGTCAATAGAAAGAAAAAAAAGACTAGTAACATTGAGGGGATACCTCTGCCGGACTAACCTGAAGGAGACAACGGATACGTCTGGCCTGGAAGAAGCCGACGTTGGCCAGATAGCCGCGCTGCAGGTGATAAGCGACGGAAGCAGGCTGCAGACGAAAACAGGCGCGATGTCACTACTCGTATGTGGCTATGGGGGAGTTTTCACTGCTGAAAGAACATGACTGGCCCCATGCAAGACATGGTCAGCATCTAACTTCCCTGTCCAAGCAGAGGAGGAGCGCCGATGCCCCAGCTAAAGACTAAAGCATGCTCTTGCATGATGGGCGAACCCACTGGGGGGGGGGGGGGGGGGGGGCTTCTCCCAAGGGATTTCGTGGTGGTCAGACTAGCACTGGCCGTGATTCGTCGCATTTTGCTCTGTCGAAATGACAAAAGGACGCCATGGAATCACAGCGCCGGGGCTGACATACATGGCCGGTCGCTTACCCAGGCGCATTCTGTGGACGAGGTCAAGGAGTGGCGGCAAAAGCCGACAGACATGTGTTGGTCCGCAACGCCACTCGGAGAGAACCTGGAAAGGGTTGGAAAATATGCTTGGTCGCTTTGCCAGGGGGGAGAGGGAATAAGATACGGCGAGGTGCTGGGTCGTCTATGTAAAAGGTCAGACAGGTTCCAGTGGCCAGAGTCTACGATGAACAGCCCCGGACGCGAGTTCACGATCTCTACTCGAAGCAGAGCCCCGACTCGAACCTGCGGGACTGGAAGCGCCAGGAGTCGGCCTCGAGAAAGCGTGCTCTTTCTCATTGGATCCCATATCCTACACTACCCATGATGATGCATAGTCATCGAGGGCGGCTGGAGAGAGGAGACGAGTGTCTTGTCTGAACCAGAGGAAGGAGCAGGAAGCGCTGAGGAGAAGCCTGGCCGCTTGGGGAATATCCCATCTCTCTTCTTCTTTCTTCCCAAACTGAACGAAGTGAATCTTTCAATCCAATGGACGGGGAGCTGCATATTTCCCGTCGAGTATTGCAAGTGTTCTCGGCGCTTACACATCAAGCATGGGCGGTGATGACTGGCAAGCATACCAAGCATGCAGATGCGCCCAGGCTACGCGGTGCTTTTACTGCAGGAGGAGGAGGAGGAGGTCCGACAGGCCGGCGCGAATGCACCTTACCGTAACGGATCTCTCTACTTCTAATGGGAACTAGCTGGCTGGTTGGAACGACGGGTGGCTGCGGGAGGTTGGAGGAGATGGAGACGAGAAGGAGGTGGGGGAGGGGGGAGGGGTTGTCGTCGTCGTCGTCGTTGTTGTTGTTGTTGTTGTTGTTGTTGTTGTTGTTGTTGTTGATACGAGCAGCTTTTTACCTTGATACTTCACGTGGCGCGCGGTTGTGGTCAAGTTGGTTTGATCAACCCACTTGATTTGACAGCTGGTCAAATAGTAGCCACATAGATGTGCGAGTAGAGGTTGGGTGCCACGACATGGCCAGTTGAGGGTCCGTAGCCCTCCCCCCCCCCCCCCCCCTCCCCCCGCGGGTTCGGGAGCCGCGCGCGGAGTGAGGCAGCAGCGAGTAGCAGGTCGGGGGTAAGGGGTTGCACGGGATTGGGGGAGAGCAATCCGAGAATCTGTTATCATCTGTTTGTTTGTCTGTGCTGTCAATTTCTGGTGGCTGGCGAAACGGAAGCAGCAAGCGCCGTCCGGGTATTGTTCGTTTCTCGTACGTATTATTTCCGAAGGTTATTGAGATGATGGTGGGGATGGAGACTGGGACTGGGTCTTGAGGAACGGTGCTATATAAGTTGTGATGCTGCTGCTGCTGCTGCTGCTGCTGCTGCTGCTGGTTATGAGAATCGATATCGCAGCCGCTCCTCCTCTTCTCTTCTTAACATTACACGCATACACACACACACGCACACACACACGCACACACACGTACGCACACGCACGCACGCACGCACGCACACACATCTTTCGGGAGGATCATCATCGTTCTTTTGGGTTCATACACGTCATATTGTGTGTCATTGCGGCCACGCGACTGCGCACATCTCGGAACATTGACACCCATACGAGCACATCCATCCACCCAGCCGGGCCTTTGCTGGTTGGTGCTAGTTGGTGTGAGCGTTACGACGTAAGTTCCAAAAGCCACCACTCCTATTTCTTTTCCGGGTAAAACTAGCACAACTGCCAATCATGTTTTTTTTTCCTCTCTTTTTTTTTTTTTGCACGGTACTTGAGATCGGAATCGTACATGACGAACCGGGTTGGCTAGGCGCCACCATCCCCCATCACACTATTGCCAGTTGAACAATACTACTAGTGCTCCGTACCCCATACCAGACCGGCGCTCTCTCTCTCTCTCTCTCTCTCTCTCTATACGAGTCATTACGAGGGAGTGCGAGTGTCAATATGGGAGAGTAGGGATACCGAATACGATACCGGGCACCAATACTGATTCATCTGTTTTACCAGTATCGTACAGCAGTCTTCTATTATTACGATACGACGTAATAGTACGAGAAGCACACACCTCTTTCCCTTGTCTTTCCCGCCGGCAACTGCCAGTCGGATAGCTCCTTCCCTGGACCCTCTGTCACCTCGAACAACACCTTCCACGTCACCACTCGTCGTCGTCGTCAACTGAAAGGAAAGAGCAATCCAGGAAAAGAGATATCTTCTTCTCTCCTCTCCTCTCTTTTCCTTCCTTCTCCCTCTCTCTCTCTTTTCTCTCATCCACCTCACGAACCTCTCTTCATTCCCCCTCTCTTTCTGTCGACTATTCGGGCCTCGCTGTGTCCAAAAGTACAAGCGCGACGTACAAGACAAACCGCCGCCGCTTTTATCCTTTACTACTCCAGACGGACCCACCTGATAGCATTCACATACTGCAACTGCGAGTGAGTGTCCCCCCCCCCCCCCCCCCCCCTTTTTTTTTTTTCTTGTCTTCCTTCTTTACGTCGTCCCACGTACACTCCCTGTTATGGCCAGCAGTTTTTATTATTATTATTTATTTATTTATATTCTCATGATCAATCCCACGGCTAATCTTTTGCTCTCTCCGAGCTCTGTAGAGTCATCCGGTGGCTCAGTCAGGCTGCACAACCACCGGCAATCAGCCCTAGTCAATGAACCATTGTTTACGAACATCACCCGCCGGGAAGGCTCCCCAGTCAGACAGGTCTTGCGTGGGCGTGTGGTGACAAGCGACGAGACTGAAGACATCGCATCGGCCACACCTCCCCCCAGCCAAGCCCATCTTTTGCCGCCAGCAGGTCTCTAGAGACCGTCATTGGACTCATTGGAACTGACCCTGGTCCTGGTCCCGGTCCTGGTACGGCGAGTACAGACACAGCATCCACCGAAAAGCATATGCGCCCTCAGCGTCTCGCACAGCCAGCAGAATCCGCTTACCACCTATCACACCCCTCCCCCCAGCACACGCCACACCACACTCTCGCACACCCCCCCACCCTTCACAAACAGAACCACGGCGCCAAACACAGGCGCGCTCACTCGGCATCCCACTGTTGCTGCACCACCTCGCTACGATATAACAAGCTCTCATCCTGCTGCCTTTCTCTCCCTCTCCCTCTCCCTCTCCCCTCCACCTTGCCCAGCTTTTTCAACCTCCGTCCTCGAGTACGGCTTGGGCTTGTCATCTCCCGTCCCACTCCTCGGCCCACCACCCTGCGCTGGTATAAGGCACCACCTCTGGGACCTCTGTTGGCTCTTTCGGTCCTCTCAACGACGAGCAGGGACAAGGCTTTACCTCACGATGGCGCCTACCAACAAGCCGAAGCTGGGCAAGCTTTCCACGCCCGTGTCGGCCACCTTTCCGTCAGAGGTCACCTCCGCTCACATTCGCTCTGCCACCACGGCCACGCCTCTGTCGGCCATCACCTTTCCTATCAAGCCCGACCCCGACTACATCAAGACGCCCATTAGCCCGCCGTTGGCCTACACAGACTTCCTCTCGAAGGCCATGTCTCTCACCTCTCCCCTCCCTCTCCCGGGTGAGACGACTCCCGAATCCGTCTCGGGACCGGAGACCTGCAACAGCGACCAGTCGGACTGCTCCTGCAAGGTCGAGGAGTCGTCGCCTACCTCGACGCCCAGTGAGAGCGAGGAGAAGGCTTTCCCGCCATCCACGGCACCTCTGGTCCCCCCCAGCCCATACAGGGCCCTGGCAATGCCCATGTCGGCTCCCCCGACGGGACCGGCCTCGTTCCCCAGCCTCAAGGTGCCCCCGAGCCCGTCAATCTCCAACCTGGACTCGCCCGTGCGCTCGCCATTCAGCGCCGGTGGCCGGTCAATCCAGCCTCGCTCCGCCTTTGACTGGGATGCCGCTCTCAAGGCCCGGACCCAGTCCCTCAAGAAGAAGCCGCCGAGGACCAGCACACGTCACATCCGGGAAGTGGTGACCAGGACTGTCACCTACACCCCACGCATGGACCCGGCACCCAAGGGAAAGAGACGTAAGGTTGACTCTGATATCTGATGTTAATCTACGGACAAACATTGTCGTCACATGTGCGACGATGATTTGGCCACTACTACTACACACATCGACGACACACTCAAACACACCACTCGATTTGATTCTCTTTCCACCCTGCCTTTTTTTTTTCTTCTTCTATTTTTTTTTCCTGTTTAAATACTACGCCACTATCAAGACTTGGATCTTTATCCCGTCTCGAGACCTAGAGTCCGAGACTCTACGACATTATGGACATATCTTTTTCTTTGTTTTTCATTCAACGGAAGAATTCATGGCCGGATTTGGAGAACTGGAGTATTTCAAAGGTGGCCAACATGATTTACACACACACACGCACACGCACGTCTGATTCTCAGCTGGACTATCTATTTTCTTTCACCCTCCCCTTTTTGGTTACAAAGGACGGACATGTTATTTATTTGGGCGGCCAATATTGCTTGAGCATCTGTAGTCTATGACACGGCGTTGGTGAGCAGAGGTGGGCTTTACTGGTATGAGGCCTGCATGGAAGCGGATGCAGCAGGAAGTGAAGCGGCGGTGAATGATGGGAAAGCACCGGCGGTACCTTGGCAGGGTAGCACGGGAGGTATTTTTGATCTTATTTTTTTACTTGATGATTATATATATCCATATATATATATATATATATCAAAGAAGATGACGGAGACGTCTTGATTGCCACACATGCCTGAAACAATGTCAGTCATAGTGAGGGTGTAGTCCGGAGAACGGGAGACGGGAAGACCGCGAGTACAGTACTAGATACTACGACTACCTCTGCCAGCATGGAGTACGGAGTAGAGGGGAGGGGAGGGTATGGCCAAGGGTGAGGGTGCTGTCGACTCCACCGCTGGGTGCGCGATGCAGTGCGTTTCTGCTGTAGACTGCAGGCTGCAGAGTGCGCGAGGTGCAGCAGGATGGCACGCCATGTACATGTAATAAATGCGTGAGAGGAAAATCACACTCTTCTTCTTTTTTTTCCCTTCTCCTTCTTGGAGGTAATTTCGCCATCTCTATATCCTGGTCCGAGCGTTTTCTAGGTTGGAGCGAAGAACGCATGTTACCAGACCCAAGTGAAGACGAGGTAAGGATGCATTGTGAATGTGTCTAAGGTAGCGATCGGAGAAGAGATTGCGAAGGGCCGACGGAGCATTTGATATCCGTGAAGGGTTTAGTAGGCAAGACCAGAAGAAACGAAGAGGAAGAAGAAAAGAAGCCATCGTCTTCTTTCCTGGGCTGATTCAAGGCGGCCTTGTTAGGGGTGGATGGAGAGGGTCAAGGTAGGAGGATGTGAGTAAGTATACACTGGTACTGCCGATGCTCGCTGCTCACTGCCTAGGGGAGAAAGGGTGTGGTGGTAGTAAAGATGAAGAGGAGGGTTCAGAAGGGAAGAAGAAGAAGGAAGGATAGAAAGAAAGAGATGCATGACAGTACGGAGTGCAGAAGAGGGAGAGATGAGTGACCTAGACCTATCATTCGTGCGCTGGACTGGTAAGAGGAAAGAATTATCTGAGTACGGAGTAGAGAAGAGACATGAAAAATGACGGGGAAAAAAAAAAAAAAAAGAAAGATGGAAAAAGAGAGAGCAAGGATCTAAGCGCCGGGGACGATCGAAGGGTGGGTCATAATTGGTTCATGGGGGAGGGGGGAAGAGGGTCGGTCCCGTCGTGGAACGATTCATGATTGGGTGTGGAAAGGGGCACGGGTGGTTTTAAGCGCCCACGTTCTCTCATTCTCCACTAGCAGTAGCGTAAGAGGCAAGTTGACTTCTTTTTTTTTTCTTTTTTTTTTCTCGGGGGGAGGAGTGTATGGTATATGGTATATATATATTTATATATATTTACAAGGTGCATAGCATCATGGTTTTTGTCGACATTCTCTTCTCGTTTCTTCTTTCTTAGAAGAGCCTCTCTGTTGCGAGTTATGATGGAGATGAAAAAAAATTCAAGAGCAAACATTTCTTGGGGGGGGGGGGGG
>NW_023336192.1:565605-581153 GCF_012550715.1 Geosmithia morbida
GGGGGGGGGGGGGGGGGGGGGGGGGGAGGAGAGGGAACTTGCATAGTCCAACGCCCATATCCGACATGTTTTTTTTTTCTTTTTTCTTTTCTTGTTCAAAGTAGGTAGGTGCCCCGGGTTGGTGGTGATGAGAAGAAAGGCAAAGGCAGGGCGCAGACACCCAGCGATGCCATCCAGACAATGGAGAGTGATGTAATATATCAAGCAGATAGGGGAGGGTCTGGATAGTGCAGACGTAGTACTGTAATGGGGATTGTAATTTTGATATCGCCATCTTCTCTTCTTTCTTCCTCTCCTCTCCTTTCTTTTCTTTTTCCTCTTCCTTTTTTCCTCCCCTTTCTTCTCGAAAAGCACATGGAAGAAAGAACAGTACCTAGACCCCCCCCCCCCCATCCTTCATTGTCATATCGCCTAACTCCGTACATCTGTTGAGTCTTGACTGAGAAGATAGGTTTATAGAGGAAGGAAAACACCAAGCCCTCACATAAAGTGTTGCTACCTCTCTTGGGCCACCAAGGGCGTGTAGCAGAGTATAGGTTCCGTGGTCTAGTTGGTTATGGCATCTCGTTAACAGTCGTTCTTCCGGAACACTGTCATCCGAGAAGGTCCCCGGTTCGATCCCGGGCGGAACCACATTTTTTTGCAGTGCATTCTTTGTATTCCCGTCTCTGTCACTGTGATTCTTCTTGTTCGTCTATCCCCCCCTTTTTTTCTCTCTTTCATATTCATATGTTCTTTTTCATATTTCGGTCTTTTTTTTTTTTCAGACTTTCCGTTACATCTCTTCTTCTTTCTTCATCCTACATGCTTGTTGACATCTTCCTTGACATATACTATATAGACGTCAGAAGTGACCAGAGGTCAAGACATATACATCTACATGTAGTTCCCTCCTTCAACTCTTTGAACTGCGTATAAATCATTTAAACCTCCATGTGCAAGAGACATCCTTCATGTTATTAAACACCAACAACCCCCCCCCAGGCTAATCCGCCTTCCTTACCTCCTTGGCCACGGCATTGCACAGCACCACCTTGACCCCCGCCCCGGTGAGTACGTGGATCCAGAGTCTCTGCGTATCGCTCAGACGATCATTCATGCTCTTGACCTCGGCCATCATGACCTCCCCTACCATCCTGTCTATTTGCTGTCCATCTCCATCCTCGGCACCGTCGACGGCGGCCCTCCGCCACAGGATCAGGTCCGGGATCCCCCCGCCTCGCTGCCCGTACTCCTGCGCCATGACCTTGCATATGGCGGCCAGGGCCTCTCCGTCGAAGCAGGCCACCAGCTCGGCCACGTCGTCGACGTCAAAGTCCCAGTCGAGCCCGACCACGTTTGTCCGCCGCGGGTGCTCCCTCGCCCACACCTCGCGCACCAGCCGCTCCCCCTCGCCGTTGGCGATCTGCACGAGCCGGTGGTTGATCTCCGACGCCCGCGACGGGTAGAAGGCGTCGGTGTGCAGATCCAGCGGGCATGTCTGGTACGCCGTCTGGAACACGTTGGGTATGTACAGGAACAGGACGTCGTAGAGCAGGTACGCAAACAGGGTGCGGACGATGCCCCCCTCCGCGTGGTAGCCCTTCCACCCCCGGGACCGGAAGTGGCTCAGGCACATTTCTTCGACGGTGCACTCGCCGTCACCCGGGGCGGCCTCGTCGGATGCTGCTGCCGCTTCGTCGACCCATGCCGTCCTGGTCGAGGCGGTCTGCCGTCCTGGCTTGGGCGTCACGTCCCGTCCGACTATCTGGATGCCCTCTACCGTCACCTCGGCTGGGTCTGTCAGCCGTACATGGCCAAAATCGTGCTGTAGCCTCTTGGGAATCCTGAGCTTCCTCTCCAGCTTGACCAGTCGTTTCTGCAAGTCGTGGTGGTAGATGAGGTGGCAGTCCGCATCTTGCAGCCCGGCCTCGCACGTCTCGATCGCCTTTTTTTTCCAGTGCTTCTTCTGAATCTCCGAGTCCGATGATGCCGGGTCCTCGTCCAGGGCTGCCATGTAGTGTTCTTCCAGCAGGGCCTTGCGTTGGTACCAGGCCCCGCGGCGGGCAGGGTGGAAGAATCTCTGACCCAGGAGCTCTACCAGCAGACCGTACTCTCTCCTGTGGTCTTTCCATCGGGCAAGGACGGCCAGGACCTTGTGTACAATGCGCGTGTACGAATGCGCGGGGATGAATCTCCTCAGGTAGGCGCCCTCGCCCATCTCGTACACTTGGCCCCCTTCTTTTGCCTGCTCTTCTGCAATCAGCTGCTTCCACCGAGGGTAGACGGTCTCGAAGATGCTGAATATCCTCTTTTGGGCCTCGGCTACGGGAACCTCTGACGTTTCCGAGATGCGGTCCACCTCTGACCCGAGTCTGACGGCGGCTTCAAACTCGACGAGGTGCGCGCGCGACGCGAATATGGTCGACGACCGGCACACAATGTACTCTGGGAAGTTCCTCCTGGATATCTTGGCGAGGATCAGCGTCGTCAGAGACTTCTCCGTCCACATTGTTGACCGGTAAAACACCAGGTGAACTCGCTCAAAGAGCTTGAAAGGCCCAGGCGATAGCCTGACGCAGGGCCCCAGTATGGCCACGACTTTCTGTAGGAAATGCTGCTCCCGGTTGAATCCTTGCCCCTTGTCCGGCAAGTCCCGGCTCTCACCATCCTCCGATTGGAGACTGTTCTGCCTGCTGAGGCCTAGTGACATTAGACCAGTCTGCGTCTGGCTCATCCGGGCCAGTGACTTGACCAGCTCAGCCTTGTTCTTTCCACGGACTTTGGCCTGCCTGGCCAAGGACCTGAGCTCGTCGAGGCTCAGAAGCGAGGCAGTCTCCTCTACCGAGTTGAAATACCTCTCTGAGCTGTCGGCAAAGGTGAACTTGAACTCGTCATCTCCGAGAGCCATCTCCGGCAGATCCATACCCGGCAACGACAGCGGCTCCTCACCGACGACAGAGCCTTTTTCCGGCGAGAGCGCCCGAGGCTCTTGCAATGCCTGGATGGCCCTTTCGGGGTCCGAGACATCGGTATAGTGGCCTAACCTGCTGATCCTATGCCAACAGTCCGTTTTACGAAGAAATAGTCGCACGTACCTGTTTCCGCGTAAGCATCAGCCTAATATTGGACTGGGATATTCCGAGATAGTACATGAATTGAGTCTCATAATCCAGCTGCTTCCAGTGGTCAAACACTTTTTTCTCTTGCTCGTCAAATAGGTGAGACTCTTCCTCGAGCACGGTGTCTAGGGCAAGGTTGAAGGCGTCGACATATATGGATTTGCGTCCCCTCACCCATTTCGGACGTAATTCTGTACCGGGGTCATCCGACTTTTCACCTTGGGATAACTTGAACTTCTCATATTCTTCCGCGGCTTCATCTTCTGACTGCGTTGCTGGCAAGGCATTTTCGATCTCCGTATTCCTTTGATCGCCCATTTCCGGTATAGTCTCGAAGTTTTTTTCATATTCATCATAATCACCATCATCTGATGCAGAGTCGGCTATCTCATCAATCTTGAAACGTTTGGCCGGTCTTTGAGGTGCCTCCTCGGTGGGCGGGGTCTGCTTCTGTGAAGATGCATCGTGTGTCCGCGGGTGCCTGGTGACAAATGCATCCATTTCGAGGGACAATTGGCACCCAGGAGAGGATATTGACGTATATTCGGGGCGGAGAGTATTCCATAAGGGAAATTGGAGCACTCTGTCGCACCGTTATAGCAGACACACACAGAAAGAAAAGAAAAAAAAAGACCCGACAAGACGCGTCCAGGGTGGGTGAAGATTGTACGAGAGAAGTCTGCGAAACACGCACGAAATCAGCTGACCGGGTCTTAATGGACCGCCAACCACCGACCACCGCCCGAGATTGACCCGGCGCGTGCTTCCCTTCTCCCCCCCCCCCCTCCAAGAGCTTAGCTTTCCTTCCGTCAGCGCGCCTGTTGATGTATACTCCACCGATTACGGCTTCACACGCAGGGAGAAAAAAACAATAATGGCAGACGAAGCCTACCACGAGCCGACGACTGAGGTGGTGCCGCTCACAGACGGCGACAGTGCAGCTCCTGGCGACACGTTGATGGCCGATGCGCCGTCGGCCGCCGACCAGCCTGCGGTATGTCAAGACCGGCCAACACATCGAACGATGGAGGCGCCGAACTGACCATTGATGAATGCTATTGCACAGTCCTCTCCCGCCCCCGCTGTGCAAGGATCCAGCCCGGCACCAGCCCGCACAGGAACACCAGCCCAAGGCTCCAGGGCAGCTTCAGCGCATCCTGACCCGGGTCCGTCGATCCCCTCCGAAGCCCCCCCCCACGGGGACTCTACACGCCGCTATCTAAATTCGAAGGTTACCGGTGTCTTGCTCGAGGGCATGAAGCAGATTGCCAAGGACAAGTGCGTGAAGAAGTCCCCCCCCCCGCCCAAGGACCGGACGTCAACGTGCATGCATGGCTGACAAGCAAGTGTAATGAACAGGCCCAACGATCCCTTGAGAGTGCTAGGAGAATACTTGATTCAAAAATCAAAGGAGTTGGAAGAGACAAGCGCATGATACACACATACCCACACACACACACACATATGTACTATAAAAACAAAGTTGGGCAAAAATTTACAATCTCGGGGGTTTCCAAAAATCGGATTTGTTTGCATTGGGAAGGCGTTGTGGATGGCTACAACTAGTATCTAACTCGAGACGAATAATACTTACCAAACAAACACTCAAGAAACACGAAGATGACCAGACATGGTCAATGGAGAACAGACGTCATTGTTGGTGAGAGAGTCGGTGGCTCTGGCCTGGCTTTTGGATTGGTAGTTCATCTTTTTACTTCTTTTGAATTTTGGAACAGGAAAAAAGTAGAAGAGGCTACCTAGTTCGGTCCTTTCTCTTCTCACTAGGAGAGACAGTAGAAAAAAAAAAGGAACCAGCGCATATTGGGCATTATTGGCTCGAAATGCAAAGTTTTCCTATTCGTCTGTAGCATAGGCTTCTTATTTTATTTTCGCCGAAAAACTCCAGTGAACCAGGGGAGGGGGAATCTATATCGCCCGTCCCATCCTTCTTCCACCTTTTTACAACAATCCCGGCAGCGTCATGACAGTCGTTCGGGTCTACCCTTCTTAAGCGACGAGGGTGCTGGCGGTGGCCGACTCGTACTTGTAGGTGGGGGGGAGGACACCGACGGACTTGTAGTAGCGGGCGAGACGGTGGATACGCGACTCGATGAGAATGAGGCGGAACTTGGAGTCTTTGTCCTTGCGGTTGCGCTCGAGGTGCTTGCGGACAGAGACAGCCTTTTGGCGTACACAAATCAGTCAGTTGTCTGTCCAGCGAGAAACACATGCAAGGTGAGAGACATACCTTCTTGATGAGCATGTACAGGTCCTCAGGAACTTCAGGGGCGAGGCCTGTGGTAGATCACTCTGTCAGTCTTGAACCGCGCAGAGGCATTGTATATATAATAGTTTTCCTCCACACGTCACACATCAATTGTGTGTTTTTCCCGTGTATGTTCGGCTTGCGATTTTGTTCTTCTTTCTTCCCGTCTATCTAAGGGGAAATCGTTTCATGGGTCCGTACCGTGAGCCTTGAGGATACGCAGAATGCGGTTACCTATTATTCTTCAAAGTCAGCATTTCATTTTCTGGTCGTTCGTGGACCTCCATCGTCTCCTCTCCCCGAGTTCAGACGTACCGGTCACAATCTTGACCTGGGCAACACCGTGGGAGTCACGGAGGATGACACCGATCTGCGAAGGGCTGGCACCCTTCCTGGCGAGCTTGCAGATCTGGTCGACAACCTGGTCGGGGGTGGTCTTGAGCCAGGCGGGAGCCGAGCGAGAGTAGGGGAGGGCCGAGGCCGAGATACCCTTTCCGTTGCTGTGAAGTCTGCCCATTTTGTCGGTTTTGTGCGGCTGTTTTGATTGCTGCTGGGGTTAGAAGGAGGTGGTTGTCGATGTCGAGAAAAAAGGTCAGGTCGGATAAGTTGTGGAGCGGGAAATTTTTCATAATTGTTAGGGCAGAGCAGCCGTGGGTGTGTGCCGTTGTGCGTGCGCTGTGGTGGGGATACGCACGTGACCTCGAAAAGAGGAAACGGTACGGAGTGCTGAGACCCACATCCCCAATACGGCTCTAGCTCCAAGTCTCTCCTCAAGTTTTTTTTTTTTTTCATGCTCCTTCCTCTCTTCCTTTCTTCTTCTGTATCATTATCCCCAACGACGCGTCGTCGATATGCGCGACATACTGACTATAACCAGCATCACGGTCAAACATTGTCTAGGTGACTCTTGTACTAAGGTAAGTTGTATCGACAGACCCCTTCAGCACAGTCCTGAGCGACAGCAAAATAGTATCATGGCCCGACTTTGCATGATGATAGAACACTTTACTTATTTCTGGTACCTCTTATGTTAGAGTCTTCTCTTCGGATGGACTCAATGAATGAACTGGACTTCTGATAGTTTGCCATGACTGTCTACTTGCTAGTCGCCAGAGCTGCTGCTATGGACCCCTTTGCGATTCCAATGCTAACATGAAGATTGGTTAGCAGATTCTCCCCATGATTGTATGAAGGGGGACCCCAGCGAAACGATATAGCAGCTCTCTACGCATTAGAGCAACATATTGATAGTAATGAATATATTTAAACAACACAATGCGTGCCATGAAAATTGTTAGCTGCTTGGCGGTGACAAAATAGCAAATGACAATACATGTTTGATACTGCTAGGTTTTCGTTGTTATACACGACCAGGCCCCCTTCTCAACGTAGACACTCCCAGGCAGATTTCGACTCCATAAGTACCTGACCCATTCAAAACGAAAATCAAGTTGTGAGAAATAAGAGCAAGTCTGCTTTTTCCAGCTGTAGCTTCCCGTTTGAATCCTGCCGTTTCTGCTCTCCCCGTCGATCAATGCCATTATACTACCACTACTCCCCTACCACGCGCCGACATCAAAGTTTTCCTAGTCAGATGGTGAGCAAAGTTGGATGTCCATGGAGTTGCTTGTAAGTTTCTTCTTACCTCTGGGAAGTAGGTCGCCACCACTGTCCTGTCGGCAAACTTGCGGCCAGCCAGAGCCTTGAGGGCATTCGTCGCCGAATCCTGTGTTTCAAACTTGACAAAGATCTTACCGACACCGGCTGACTGCCTGCTGCCGCCCGAGGGCCGCGGCACCTTAAGTTCGGAAATGGTTCCGAATTTGGTGCACTCTTCACGGACATCATCGCAGATTTCTGTTTTTGTGAGTGTCAGAAAGAGACATACATCTTCGTCCTTTTCACCGGCGCGGGTGATAACGTACCTTCGTACTCATCAGAGTCCATCAGTTCCTCCGCCGTCACCATGTTGAGGAGCTGGACAACGCGGGTCTGCTCAACCTCGTTGCTTGTCTGGGCTGCGAGTGTGCTGATTGCTGCGATTCCGACATCAAAGTTGGCCACCTGCGTGGGGCCGATGCTCGCCTTAGTAACCTTGAGCTTCTTGCCACCGACATCCATGCCGTTGAGCGTCTCGAGTGCAGGCGGATTGGCGGTAGTAGGGTCGAGGTATTCGGCAAATGCGATGCCCTGTTCCGGAAACATTCAGTCAGCATATCATTGTATTGTAGAGGAGGTAACAAAAGACCACCACTCACCCTCGACTCCTCAGTGCTCTTATCCTTGACGAGCACAAAGGCCTTGGGTCTGCCAAAGGCAGCCAGCAGCTCCGTGACCTGCTCTTCCGTGAGGAAGGTAGGAATGTTTGTAATGCTCAGCTTGTGGACAGTGTCGGGGACAACGTTGGAGACCACATCTGGGTCGTGGTGGGTCTGGCTGGGGAGGGCAGGCATGACGTAGTCTTTGGGGCGGCGGATCTGGAGGCCGCGCGAGGCGGCGTCGCCGTTGGCTGCAGCGGCGTCGTCTGACTCCTCCATGGAGATGCCATCGAGGGCGAAAGCGACGGTGGCATCGCCGGCCGTCTTGAACTCGAGTACGGCAAACGAGGCGTCCTTGGAGATCTGGCAGAGGGAGACGGGGTCCGGGCTCTCGATGACGTTGAGTCCGTTGAGCTGGAGGTTGAAGAATCCGGCGAGCGACTCCTCGGAAGTTTCAGCGGGGAAGTTGGAGATGATAAGGCGCTTGGCTTGGCGCGAATTGCTGGCGACGAGGCCGGAGCTCGAGGCCTGGCCCTCGGGCTTGTTGTAGACCTGCAGCCTGGAAGGGTCGACGGGTTGCTGGCGGGGCGCACCGGGCAAGGGGAACATGCCCGACAGCTTAGCTTGCTCGGCTGTCACGTAATCATAGCCCGGAGGCTTGATATCCCACTGCGTCATGCGGCGTTTGCGCTCCAGGATGGGCACCACGTCCGTCAGGTCTGGCGTGGGCTCACGCTTCTTGGGCGGTGGCGAGGCTGTGCGGCGGCTTTCCTGGTTCCTCCCGCCGCCATAGAGATCGTCACGGCGATCCCGGCCGCCCCCGCGACGCCGGTCGTCAAAGGCGTCCCTGTCTCGTCGGCCGTAGCGGTCCTCGTCGTCGCGTCGGGCGTCCCGGCGGGATGAGCCGCGGTCACGGTCCCACTCCCTCTCTGCCCGACGGTCGCGTCCAGAGGAGTATCGGTCCTCGCGTTCCCTGTCCCTGTGGGTTCGACTCGACGAGTACGCATCCGCATCTCCTTCACGTCGGTGGCTGCCGCGGTGGCCAGGCGACCTGGAGCGCCTCCGTTCGCGGTCTCGCGGTCGCTCACGACGTTCGTCACGATCACCTCCACGAGGCTGCAAAGCAAGAAAGGGAAAAAAGTCAGTGACGCCACAGTAGAATGCCAATTCTTGGCGATGGATCGAAGGGAGAACAAACAGGATAGTCGCGCCGTTCCCTCCTAGGGTCTGCTACAGATCGGAAAAGATGGTCAGTAAGAAAGAAATGAAGGGAAGAAAAGTGAATGGAGAGTATGGGAAGCGGGATTCAACAAACATACCACCTCGAGACGAGTAGCTGTCCCCGTTCATGGCTGATGCACTGGTATCGGAAGAGATAAAATATGCACAAGCGCTCAAACCTAGGCCGTTGGGATTGACGTGTCTTGGTATGAGGATGCGCCGTGGATTGATGAAACGACGAGGCTTCGTCCTTCTCGACGTTCTGCTGGAAGCGCGACGGATGGGAGCTTTTTCTGTCAGGATGCGCTAGTCCCGATTCGCTATCATCTATTGGTCCAAAGGGGAGCCGCTGACTAGTGGCTGAAAGTGTGGCCCAGCCTGTGTGGCTTCATCCCTGAAGCTCTGGCCTGGCTATTGAGCTTTGCGACGATTGCGACAACTCACTACGTTTCTCATGCATCAGAAAGAGACCTCACATCTCTCCGGGCATTTTATGTGTTTGTCTGCGGAGAGGAAATGACCATAAAGGCCGCGCCCGAGTGGCGGAAGCTGCCTGTGACGTTGAGTGAGCTGTGCATCGACACCACGCTGCGCTGCGGCCAGTCGTTCCGATGGCGCAAATTCGACGATGAATGGTCAGTCGCCTCTGCTTACCTGCAAGGATTCACTTTTCATCTGACTTGCTTACAGGCGCTGTACCTTATACGGCCGGATCCTTGCTCTGAGGCAGGATCCTACGCATCTACATTACAAGGTCACCTGGCCGGAGGCATCATCGCCTCTGTCGAGAAACGGAAAGGGGGACGATGACGACACAGAAGCCCTCCTGAGAAACTATTTCAGTCTCCGCGTGGATCTAGGAAGCCTCTATGAGCAGTGGTCCAAGGCTGATACCAACTTCCGCAAAAAGGCCCCCACGTTTACGGGGGTGCGCATCCTGAACCAGCCCGCCTGGGAGGCGCTGGTCGCCTTCATCTGCAGCAGCAACAACAACATAGCGCGGATCAGCCAGATGGTCCACAAGCTGTGCAGCCACTACGGCCCGCTGGTCGGGCGCGTCGACGATGAAGCCTACCACGACTTCCCTGCTCCCGCCGACCTGACAGGTAGCGGAGTCGAATCTCACCTGAGGGAGCTGGGCTTTGGCTATCGCGCAAAGTACATTGCCGAGACGGCGCGCATTGTGGCCGAAGAGAAGCCAAGCGACTGGCTCGAGACGATACGCAACCCGGCGGTCCCTGGATTTCGCACTGCCACTGCTGCAGAGAAGAAGGGAAAGAAGGGGGACCGTGTGGCTACGTACAAGGATGCCCAGGAGGAGCTACTCTCGCTCAAGGGCGTCGGGCCCAAGGTCTCGGACTGCGTGTGTCTCATGGGTCTTGGGTGGGGAGAGTCCGTTCCTGTCGACACCCACGTCTGGCAGATTGCTCAGCGCGACTACAAGTTTGGCAAGAAGTCCAAGACGTTCAACAAGGTCATGTACGACGCTGTCGGGGATCACTTCAGGGCTCTCTGGGGCGAGTATGCCGGATGGGCTCACTCGGTCCTCTTCACGGCAGACCTGAGGCAGTTCGCCGACCGGCCAGCTGTCAAGGAAGAAGTAAAAGACGAAGGGAAGGAGACGGTCGCCGTTCTGAAAACTGGCAAGGAGGAAGAAGATGTTGGCCAGGATACAAAAGCACCGTTGAGAAGGAAAAGGAAGAGAGGTGCTACGAATGAGATCAAGACAGAAATCAAGATCGAGGTCAAGGTCGAAGAGGATGTAAATGGCAATGTTGTCGGAGTAGAGAAGACGGTAAAACGAAGGAGGACACGCAATAGCATGAGGCTGTAGCCCCTCTCATTCAGCCACCTGTACATTACTGATATTGAACTTGGTTTGAAAACTAGAAGACGAAATGAGATGTTGGAATACGAGGGGCAAAGAAGGAGGAGGTTGATACTATTACTAAGCAATACTACGGAGTATTAATACTCGTAGCAGTAAAAGAGAAAAAAAGCCCGTAATAATAAATAAATAAATAAAGAATAAAAAGTAATACCTGTGTGATTGGTGGGTACGGCGCCTGAGGCTGAACGCGGGTAAACTCCGGGCATGGACTCACTGCAACGCGGGAGACTTTTCGCTGCCTGTGACAAGCTTCTCTCTTTCCCCCTGCCTCCCTCTCGGACGTCTGCCCTCTGCCCAACAATTCCATCATCGGCTGCTATCGATATCGTTGCCAACACTTGTTCTTCCCATGTGCAGCACCGACGGCGATACGCCCAACTGCGATTTGGATGCGGGATGAAGCTTGAAGACGACGGTTAAAAGCAAAACCGTAAGGGACGACATAGCAGGGAGAGAGAAGAGACGAAGAAAAAAAAAGTTTGGTTGCGCCGCGCGCAAAACACGCCATCACCACCACCCACCACCACCACCACCCATCACCACCCAACACAACAATGTCGGACGCCGATTTTGAGACCATCAAGAGGCTTCAGCAGGAGCGCAATGCTGCTGCTTCCCACAAGAACGGTCCCGTCGCCCCGGGCCAGCGCACCGACCCGACCAAGCAGAAGCTCACGGACAGCGCCGACAACGATCTCTACGAGCGTGACGGTGGCGACAAGTATTCCGGATACCACACTTCGCTCCCCATGGGTGACGATGGCGACGACGACGAAATGGATGACGCCGGCGACAGCACACGACGTCTGGTGGGGCAATACACGGCCTCACGCGACGTGATTGACGAGTTTGCCCGAGGCAGTGGCGTCGAGGAGGAGGACGTGCTGGCTGGCCGGGGTGAGAAGAGCGGACGTATCGCCGACCGCGAGACCGACTACCAGAAGCGTCGCTTCAACCGCGTCCTCACACCGACCAGGGCCGATGCCTTTGCCGAGAACCGTCAGGCTGGCGCGTCGGAGAATGGGGTCAGCTACCGAGAAATTATGGACTCGCGTGACCTCGAGCGCGAGGAGGAAAGAGTGCGCCGCGCCATCGAATCGAAGCAGAATGGCCGAGAGAATGGCGACGATGAGGCCATGCCGACCCTGCAGAACGGCGACAAGGAGAATGCCGAGGCGGGATCCACCGAGGCCGTTACTGCCGGCAGGAAGCGCAAGAAGCGCTGGGACGTCTCATCAACGACACCTGCCGACGACGAGGCCAAGGCTGCTACGGATGGAGCTGACGGTGCCAAACCCAAGAGATCGCGCTGGGACCAGGCCCCCTCTGTCGGGCCGGACGCTGGCAAGAAGAGGTCTCGCTGGGACCAGGCTCCGTCGGCGACGCCCATGGGTAACCAGGGCTTGGCCACGCCCGCGCCGCAGACGTCCCAGCTTCCGGCCGTGCCGCAAGCCTTTGGCAACGACATCTCCAGCCGCAATGCGGCCCTCAGTGACGATGAGCTCAACATGCTCCTGCCCGGCGAGGATGAGGGCTACAAGATCCTCGAGCCCCCGCCAGGCTACGAGCCGATCCGCGCGCCGGCCCACAAGCTCACGGCTACTCCGGCGCCCCAGACTGGCTTCATGATGCAGGACCCTGACCAGGTGCGGCTGGGCGGCAAGCCCATGCCCGCCGAGATCCCTGGAATTGGCGACCTGCAGTTCTTCAAGCCTGAGGACATGGCCTACTTTGGCAAGCTCACCGAGAGCTCGGATGAGAACGCACTCAGCGTGGAGGAGCTGAAGCAGCGCAAGATCATGCGGCTCCTCCTCAAGATCAAGAACGGGACGCCGCCCATGCGCAAGACGGCCCTGCGACAGATTACCGACAATGCCAGGCAGTTCGGCGCGGGCCCGCTGTTCGACCAGATCCTGCCGCTGCTCATGGAGAAGACGCTCGAGGACCAGGAGCGCCACCTGCTGGTCAAGGTCATCGACCGCATCCTCTACAAGCTCGACGACCTGGTGCGTCCCTACGTGCACAAGATCCTTGTTGTGATCGAGCCGCTGCTCATCGACCAAGACTACTACGCGCGCGTCGAGGGTCGCGAGATCATCTCCAACCTGAGTAAGGCGGCCGGCCTGGCGACCATGATCAGCACCATGAGGCCCGACATCGACCACGTGGACGAGTATGTGCGCAACACTACCGCCAGGGCGTTTGCCGTGGTGGCCTCGGCGCTGGGCATCCCGGCCCTGCTACCGTTCCTGCGGGCCGTGTGCCGAAGCAAGAAGTCGTGGCAGGCGCGCCACACGGGCGTCAAGATTGTGCAGCAGATCCCCATCCTGATGGGCTGCGCGGTTCTCCCGCACCTCAAGGGCCTGGTGGACTGCATCGGCCCCAACCTCAACGACGAGCAGACCAAGGTCAGGACGGTGACGAGCCTGGCGATCGCGGCGCTGGCCGAGGCGTCGAACCCGTACGGTATCGAGAGCTTCGACGAGATCCTGAACCCTCTGTGGACGGGAGCTCGCAAGCAGCGCGGCAAAGGCCTGGCCGGCTTCCTCAAGGCGGTAGGGTACATCATTCCGCTGATGGACGAGGAGTACGCCAACTACTACACGAGCCAGATCATGGAGATCCTGCTGCGCGAGTTCTCGTCGCCGGACGAGGAGATGAAGAAGGTCGTGCTCAAGGTGGTGTCGCAGTGCGCGGGCACCGAGGGCGTGACGGCGGGCTACCTCAAGGAGCACGTGCTGGACGACTTCTTCAAGAGCTTCTGGGTGCGGCGGATGGCGCTGGACAAGCGCAACTACCGGCAGGTGGTGGAGACGACGGTGGACGTCGGACAGAAGGTGGGGGTGGGGGAGATTGTGGAGCGGGTGGTCAACAACCTCAAGGACGAGAGTGAGGCGTACCGTAAGATGACGGTGGAGACGGTGGAGAAGATCGTGACGAGCCTGGGAGCGGCCGACATCGGCGAGCGGCTGGAGGAGCGGCTCATCGACGGCATCCTGCACGCGTTCCAGGAGCAGACGGTGGAGGACGTGGTGATGCTGAACGGGTTCGGGTCGGTGGTGAACGCGTTGGGGACGCGGTGCAAGCCGTACCTGCCGCAGATAGTCAGCACGATCCTGTGGCGGCTCAACAACAAGTCGGCGACGGTGCGGCAGCAGGCGGCCGACCTGATCTCGCGCATCGCCATGGTGATGAAGCAGTGCGGCGAGGACGCGCTGATGGGCAAGCTGGGCGTGGTGCTGTACGAGTACCTGGGCGAGGAGTACCCGGAGGTGCTGGGGTCGATCCTGGGGGCTCTGCGGTCGATCGTGACGGTGGTGGGCATCTCGCAGATGCAGCCCCCGATCCGCGACCTGCTCCCGCGGCTGACGCCGATCCTGCGCAACCGGCACGAGAAGGTGCAGGAGAACACGATCGACCTGGTGGGGCGGATCGCGGACCGCGGGCCGGAGAGCGTCAACGCGCGCGAGTGGATGCGGATCTGCTTCGAGCTGCTCGACATGCTCAAGGCGCATAAGAAGGGCATCAGGCGGGCGGCCAACAACACGTTCGGCTTCATCGCCAAGGCCATCGGGCCGCAGGATGTGCTGGCGACGCTGCTCAACAACCTGCGGGTGCAGGAGCGGCAGTCGCGCGTCAACACGGCGGTGGCGATCGGCATCGTGGCGGAGACGTGCGCGCCCTTCACGGTGCTGCCGGCGCTGATGAACGAGTACCGGGTGCCGGAGCTCAACGTGCAGAACGGCGTGCTCAAGTCGCTCTCGTTCCTGTTCGAGTACATCGGCGAGATGGCCAAGGACTACGTGTACGCGGTGACGCCGCTGCTGGAGGACGCGCTGACGGACCGAGACCAGGTGCACCGGCAGACGGCGGCGTCGGTGGTCAAGCACATCGCGCTGGGCGTGGTCGGGCTCGGGTGCGAGGACGCCATGGTGCACCTGCTCAACCTGCTGTACCCGAACCTGTTCGAGACGAGCCCGCACGTCATCGACCGGATCGTCGAGGCCATAGAGGCCATCCGCATGGCCGTCGGGCCGGGCGTGGTGATGAACTACGTCTGGGCCGGGCTCTTCCACCCGGCCAGGAAGGTGAGGACGCCGTACTGGCGCCTGTACAACGACGCCTACGTCCAGGGTGCCGACGCCATGGTTCCTTATTATCCCAACTTGGAGGAGGACAAGATAGACAGGCCAGAGTTGGCGATTATTCTGTAATTTCTGTTACCGAGACGGGTCTTTTTTTTTTTCTTCCTTTTCTTGCTCTTTTTTTCTATTTTTTTTCTATTTTTTTTAGCCATGAGCTGGGGGAGTGAGGAAGAAGCGTATAATAAGTTTTTTTTATTTATTTATTTCTTTTCTATTGTTTTTCTTTGGAGGATGAGGAAAGGGAGGTTTGTATCGAGTACATGGGAGTCTGGTAGTTGAAGAGGAGAGAAAAATACAAATATATATATATATATATATACATATATGTATATACGAAAAATCATCACCAAATGAACTAGTTAGTCAGGGGTATGATGTGATGCTAAAGTAGACCTCTAGATCAAATGACAGAAAGAGGAGATGTATATGCTACCGACTCGGTTCGATCGTTTGTAGGGTTTGCAAAGTTTTTCTTGTCAAGGTGATTTTTTTGCTTTTCACCCAGTTGGGATAAGAGGGGGTGATGACGGTGGAGGGGAGGAGGATGGCAGAGGCTAGAAGACGAGCTCTCTGGCTTTGGCTTCTTCTTCTTCTTCTTCTTCTTCTTCTTCTTCTTCTTCTTCTTCTTCTTCTTCTTCTTCTTCTTCTTCTTCTTCTTCTTCTTAT
>NW_023336192.1:581238-586642 GCF_012550715.1 Geosmithia morbida
TTCTTCTTCTTCTTCTTCTTCTTATTCTTATTATTAGTAGTAGTAGTAGTAGTAGTAGTAGTAGTAGTAGTAGTAGTATGGCGGCGGGGGAGGGGGCCGTGGGTCTGGAATGACGATGACTGGTCACGACTGATGGGAAAGCATGATATAGAGGTAACCCAGCACATGGACAGATGTGCAAGGTAAAAGTAACAATTCAACACGTACCTGTATCTTGATGAGGTTGAAAAAAAGGAGAAGGGGAAGGGAAAGAAGAAGAGGGAATAGAAAAAAAAACGAAAAAAGGAGGAAGGGAAGAAGAAAAAAAAGAGGAAAAAAGAAGAAAAAAGAGAGAAAAGAAAAACCTCCAGATCAACCACCATCTCCCAGGTATAGTAGGACCCTGAAGATCAGGCGCTTCTACCTGCCTGTAGGGAAGGGGGGGGGATACAGAGCACATTTCAATATAATCTGTACATGAACATGAATCCATGTCCTGATACTGTACGGATACTCCCTCCGTAAGTCCGTACAGCGGGGTGCCAAGGCTCTCCATCCCGACCCGCGAAGTATGATTACATCATCATGTAAGCCGTCTCTGTACTCTAGCATACAAGTACTCGTACATAAAGGGGGGATGGAGGGGGTCTAACCTATATTACGTCATTAAGGGAGGGGGAATACGTTTTCTTGTGGGGGGGAGGGGAGGTTGGTCAGAGAGTACGGCGGCGGGGGGGGTTATGAATCAAGGTAGAAGGGATAAAAATGAAGATGGAAGATGAAGATGGAAATGAGAAAAAGAAGAAGGGAATGACGACAGTATCTAGGCACGAGATATGTAGCACATGTACAGCTGTACAGATGTCGCAGTCCTCTTGGATGAAGTATTGTACAGATTACTCCGTACGATATATATATATTATGTTGGCATGATTCACGTATGATAAAAAGTGGCTATTATAATACAGCACATTATTTTTCTTGTTTTCTTCTTCTTATTACCCTTTCTTAGGTTTTCTTATTATATTCTATTAACAATCTTTATTTATTAAGCTATCTTTCTTATTTGTTTTCTTACTATTCTCTCTTATTGACTTTCTTTCTTTTTTTTTTGCTCACGATATTTTCTAAATCTTTTTTTTTTCACAATTTTTTTCTTATTTATCTATTTTTTTCATGTACAAAGTTTAGGAAAAGCACCATCTTTCGGGTTAATCTATACACCCGTTTCCGTACGGTAAATTATTCCGCTGTAATATGGCTACTATTCATCCCACCCCCCCTCACCACTCACGACAGCCGCACACACACAAACATACACATTTACTCGCACAAACAAAACTTGACCTTTTTTATGTATTTTATTTATTATTATTATTTTTTTTTTTTACAGAATAAGATGAGATAAAAATTGAAATGAAATATAAAAAACAAATGACATGATAATATCCATTGTGAATAGTCGGACTGGTTAGTTGCATTAATCTGTACTGTGTATCCATAAATGTTTGAATTGACCCTTTGCACGAGTAAATTACCTCCTAGTTTCTGCATAGAGAATTACCACTCCGTACTCCGTACTCTCTCTCGTACCTTTTTTGTTGGTAGCGGCGCACGATATGACCCATAAGTTGTAATTACTGCCATGACAGGATCCACGACGGGGAAATGATGGTCATCTTCTGAAACGCCGTCGTCGTCGTCGTCTTTTTCTTCTTCTTCTTCTTCTCCTCCCCCTCCCCTCCCCCCCCCCCCCCCCCCCCCCCCCCCCCCCCCCCCCCCCTTTTTTTTTTGGTCTGTCTGCACATCTTCTACTCTATATATATAATCTGTATTCATGAGTCTGAAATACTCCTAGCCCATACCACCCCCTCCTATCTTACCCTGAAAGATGCGGCGTCTGCTAGTGTTCTCCCATGCATGTAACCAAATATCAACTCCAAACGTGGCGATGTCAGCATGTCGCTAAAAAATATGGCATCACTAAAAAGAAAAAAAGAAATAGAAAAAAAAAACACAACGAATCATGATAATAATAGCAACTCTTCTTTTTTTTAAAGATAGAGAGGGAGAGTGAGAGAGATCAACTCACCGCCTTCAAAAAAAAAATCATTCTAAACTAGGAAACACCGGGGAAGAAACCGGATTATATAGGATAGAAAAAAGAGAGACCAAAGAAAATCAAGGAAGAGAAAAAAAAGAACAAAGAAACGAATGAATAAAAAAAAAAATCACTCTCATCCTCTCCATCTATTCGCCTCCTCCCCCCCTTCTTCTCCTCACTACAAATAGATACTACTACATGTAGTCCCGTCAAGGATCAGTTACAGCATAGTACTACTCCGTACTAGTAGCCGACCGAAACCCCACCATTTACATCACGCTGCAGAGGAATACATGTTACAACTCACATCACCAAGGAAGAAAGAGAAAGAACATAAAAGACATCACAAGACATGACGGGGGGGGGGGGGGGGGGGGGTAATCACTGGACAAGAAAATAATATGCAAGTCCTTTCCATTCCTTCCCGCCCAAGACCACCAAGTCGTAACCTCCCACCACATAGTGTACAAGTAAACAAACTCCCCCCAAAGAAAAAAATATATCTGAACAAAATGACCCTCCCGATATAACATGAAATCCAAGACAGTCTGCAACGTATACTGCGCAGGAAAAGACTGACAGAGAAAAGTAAATAAAAAGAAGAGGGAGAAGACTCCAGAAAAACGCCTCCTTTACTCGGGTATATATATCTCATACATTCCTCCTCGGAAAAGAAAAAGAAAAATAGAAAGAAAAAAGATACCCATCATGTCTCCCCCTTGTACTTTTTTTTCTGCAAAGAAATTGAAAGATAAAAAATAAAGATAAAACCATTCCCATCGGTTCATTCATCGTTTCGAATTCTGCCACCACAGCGTAGCGAATGGGGTGTGTCCCCCTTCCTCCGTGGCTGATCGTGAGCGGAGAGGGGGGGGCGCAAGAGTGTGTTCGTCTTGTTCTCTGACAAGGCCTTGTGTCCTCGATATATTCCAAATCGAGGTGGAGGAGCTGGTGTCCAGTTGGTGTCATCGTCATTGTCGTCGTCGTCGTCGTCTTGCGATCCCTCTCGTGCCAGCGCCTACGGCGCGACGGGGAAGCCATCGACCTTAGCTGTGCATCTCGGTAGACCCAACGGTTTCCGGCGTCGGCTGTCTTCGAGTATGGGAGGAGTTGATGCTGTGCAGATCTCGGCCAGGCGAGAGCGTTCTGTTGCTGCTGCTGCTGCTGCTGCTGCTGCTGCTGCTGCTGTCGTTGTATATACTGTTGTTCCTTTGGTCGAACTCTTCCGCTCTCTCCTCTCTAATCCGATTGGTGCTCCTCGGAGCCAGCCTCGGAGCGAGCCTCCCCACGGTGCACCTTGCGGTGGCGACGCAGGTTCGACACGACGGAAAAGTGACGACCGCAGCCCTCGACTTCGCATGCAAAGGCTAGACGTGAAACATGTCAGTCGATGGAACCCAGAAGAGAGAGGAACGGAGAAGAGTGGAGGAGAGGGGGGGGGGGGAGAAGAGAGGAGAGAAGAGAGGAAGAAAAAACTCACGCTTCTCTCCAGTGTGGCTGTACATGTGCGTCTGCAGCGAGCTGGGACGGGTGAATCGCTTGTCGCACACCTTGCACTTGTGCTTCTTCTGCGTGCTAGACGACACCTTGGAGCTGAACTGGCCCATCATCGACTGCGGGGCTGGCGGCATCTGCGACACCATCAACCCGTGCGGACGGGGGAGCGTCCTCGAGTTGACCGACTCGATATCGGACCCGGCCGTCGAGTAGTCCGAGACCGAATCGCCGCCGTAGTACGAGCTGAAGTTGCCGCCCGACGAGATGGATGAGCTGGTCGAGTGCGTCGACGGGAAGCCGTACGAGTCGATCGATGACCGGTCATTGCGCGTGCCGTATATGTTCCTAGGTGTCTCCTGGCTCATGGCGAGCATTCCGTGGCTGGCGTCGAGAGCATCGGCAAAGCCTCTCCGCTCATGGTCGTGCTGCTGCTGGTGCTGCTGGTGCTGCTGCTGCTGCTGCTGCTGCTGCTGCTGGAGGTGTCTTTGCCGTCGTACAGTGTCAGCACATCCGTCTTCTTCCCAGTCTTGTGCCGAGCACGCGGAGAGGGGGTAGGGGACCGACGGTGAAGAGTATTTCGCGGATCGCTCAGCTTCGCCGACCATGCCAAACGGAGGTCGGACCGCCGGCGGAGCAAAACCCATGGGGTCGTACGAGGCACCCGACGTTGCGAACTGGCCGCCGACGGGCGACGCCGTGCTCGTGTAGGGCGATTCTCCGTAGGGCGCCGACGTGGGCGGCATGCGGTTCAGGCTCATCATGTCGGCGGATGAGGTCACGGGGATAGAACCGTAGGGAGGGAGAGAAGGCGCTCCGCCGCCGCCGCCGCCGCCGCTGCTGCCGGTGCGACCGTCGTGGGGCTTGCCGGTGATGAGGCTCGGGTTGAGAGGAGGTTGCTGGTGAGGGCCACCGACGAACATCGCACCGTTGGAGGCGGGCTGCGGGGGCGACGATGACGAGGTCCAAGGGTTTGAAAAGGTCGGAGGCTGAGGGTGCTGGTGATACTCCATATTTAGGGCGGACCCGAAACGCTGCTGTGATGTGTCCATGGTCATGGTCATGGCGAGCGTATACGAACAGCGTAGAAGGGCAAGAAGAAGAAGAAGAAAAAGATGGGGGTGGGAGGGGGGGAGGAAGGGGGAGGACCAAGGCGTCGTCGTTGGCCAAGACGGGGGATCTTTGTACGCCGACAGAGTGTGCGTCCTATGTGGCGAGTCTACAGGGACGACGACGACGACGACGACGACGACGGCAACCAAAAAGAATCGACGGCGAGACCAGTGAGATAAACCTTGGGGAGGGGCGTGTGCAGACGGCGTAGCCTGCTTGGGATTGCGGGAGAAGGGAGGGGGGTGTGAGGGCGCGCAGGCAAGGTGAACTCAGAAAGGAGTGCGCAAGAGCAGGATGATTATGACAAGAGGGTGTGTATGTGTATGTATGTATGTATATATATATATATATATGTGTGTGTGTGTGTGTGTGTGTGAGCGGTAGACGTCAAGGGGAACAAGAAAGGACCTTGCTGATCAGATGCGGGATCCTGAACCAGTTGTCGGTGTAGAAGAGAGAGGGTTGGTCGTTTTTGTTATTGTTGCTGTTGTTGTTGTTGTTGTTGTTGATGTTGTTAATTGCTGCTGTCGTTGATGATGATGTTCCTGATGAGGAGCGCGAGAGAAGGAAGAGGGAGAAAAAAAAAAAAAGGCCAAGTCGGCACTTGGTGGCACAGATCAGAGACAAGGACCCGACCGTCTAGACGTCTGGAGATTGAAGGGAGAGTCCTGGTCGGAGTAGTGTGGGATCAGCGAAGTCTTAAGTGCCCAGAGT
>NW_023336192.1:588597-603419 GCF_012550715.1 Geosmithia morbida
AAAAAAAAAAAAAAAAAAAAAGGCTCGGCATCTCTGCCCTTTCGCCCCTTGGGATGGGAACGGGGCTGCGTCAACCTTCCTTCGGCACATGTTCCCGGGTCGGACAGGCTAGTACGGATACAAGTACAGATTACCAGTATTCACCAAGTCGGTAATGCTCTGTGCTTGTATGATCGTACCAGCCGTGCCGTGCCGTACCTCTCTCTCTCTCCCTCTGTGTGTGTGTGTGTGTGCACCCGGTCCGGTCGTGTCCAAGATGTGCAGAATGATAACGCTCATAATCCCACGTCCAGCCTTCAATGTCCGCGTCGTGGTGCGAGACTGTGCGAGACAGCAGTCAAGCTGCGTGCGGGCATTAATTACCACCTGCCGCTATTCAGAGACACACACTGTACGTGCTCTCATTAGCGTTGTCCTCCTCCTCCTCCTCCTCATCCTCCTCATCCTCTCCCCTCCTCCTCACTCCTCCCGGTATTACTCCGTACTCCCCTCCTCTCCCTCTCTCCCTTTTTCCCTAGCACTGGCGAATGCTTGGTATGATGTCGCTAGTCGACACTGCAAGACAGGCGGTGTGGGTCCGGGAAGAGGTGTGGGTAGAACAGGCAAAGCCAAGTGGGTAGAGAGGTCAGGGATTAAAATGGGATCGCGCAGGTAATAGGCGGAGGGTCCTGTCCAGCAGTGGTAAGTGCCAGGTATGTGTGTGAGCATCACTCGACGACTCGTAATACAGCCCGCGAGTACGGAGTACGAGTAGTGCTGGTACTCGTGGCCTACTCACAGAGCAAATGTTGCCGTCCGCACATGTACTGTCGGTAACAGCCAAGTACCCATACATTCAATTCAAGTCTTGACCATTCGTCTCGTCCGAAGCAGACCGGTGGGCGGGCCACTCTGGTTCCGAAACGATCTGTTCGACAACCCTCTCCTCTCGCGCTCCTCTTGTCAAATGCAATGCACGGCGTGCCACCTGTCTTCTTCTCCTCTCTCTCTCTCTCTCGCTCTCTCTCTCACTCTCTCCCTCGCTCCCTCCCTCTCCCCCTCTCATGGCAGCGCGCTATCCAGCCACTCCGTTGGTTCGAGCCGACTCCTCATCGCTGCTGTCCAAGGTCGATGGGAAGCCGGTCAGGTGCTGCTTTGCTGATGGAAGAGCCAGAGGTCGGGTGGGTGGTAGACGTTTAGCGGTAATGATACCTGCAGCCAAGCACTGGATGTCCTCTAGAGTATCCGGCAGTTGGGAGAGGCTTGGATTTTAGGGTGCGAGGTGATACTTGGTCTCATTAAGCTCGCAGGATCTGGGGATAGAAGCTTGTCCTAGTGCTCTGATTTCTGTCTGCCGCGTCGTGTATCGGGGTATGGCGTCTATCTAGTCTGTGCTCGCACTCGTACTGCTCCGTAACAACTCATGTGGCACTTTTTTTTTCCTTCCATGACCGAGTCAAGACACAGATGAGGTGCGGAATGTTTACCAGAGACGTCCGCCGTGCGGAGAAGGAGGTACCTTGGTGCCATCGGGTCAAAAGAAGCGTGAGATGGTGGCGGACCAATGATGCACTGGTCGCCCCCCCCCCCCCCCCCCCCCCCCCCCCCCCTCCCCCCTCTCCTGCCTGTGTGTTTACCTGCAATGTATAATACTCGCAAATTCGTACATGCAAAGCTGCGCAGGTATACTGTACCAGCATGAGTAGGGGTTCCTCCCGTGGGAGCAATCGTACTCGGTATGCATGCAGAGTATTACAGCGCAATGATACATAATACATATACATAATACATCGTATGGAGCCGCTCAACCTGATGACGGGGGGGCAGCCATGGACACGGACAGGACCATCAAACAAGACCCCGGTGATGGATGGTGGTGTACGGATAAATCATAATGGTGACAGCATGGGCTTCGGGGTTGCAGCGCCAGCCCATCTTAGTTCGATGCCCTGACGTAGAGGCGGGTCCTCCCCCCCCCCACCCACCCACATTGGGCGGCGTAGAAGTGACTGGGAAAGGAGAGGCATGGGTTAGCAGCCACCCCTGGGGTCGCTAGCTGCCCACTCGCCAAACTCGTCGATAGTGCGGCACGGGCGTGTGCCAATGTGCCTAGGAGCAAGGAGAGTACGGAGTAGTCGTACATCAGTCATGTCTGCCGCTAATGATGAGATCCAGCCAAAACTCGGGGTGGCGCTTGGTGGAGAGCCGTTGTGAGCAAGAATTCCAGACAGGCAGGCAGGCTGATCTCTCGTCAGGACCCGAGAGGTGACACCTATCCCGTGAGGGCGGCCTCGCGGCGCATACCTGGCCGTGGATTGGTATGTGGTGAGAATGTGAGCGCGTGGTGATTGAGTGGGTGGGCGTGTGTGTGTGCGTGTGGTTTAAAATCGGCATCATGACAGATGTACTCATACAANAAGAATTCCAGACAGGCAGGCAGGCTGATCTCTCGTCAGGACCCGAGAGGTGACACCTATCCCGTGAGGGCGGCCTCGCGGCGCATACCTGGCCGGGGGGTGGTCTGTGGTGAGAATGTGAGCGCGTGGTGATTGAGTGGGTGGGCGTGTGTGTGTGCGTGTGGTTTAAAATCGGCATCATGACAGATGTACTCATACAAGAGTACTCGTAGCCAAATTGTCTGAATCTCTAGGGAGAAACAAGAAAATGAAAAAAGAAGAAAAAACACCAAACAGATTAGTCTTGGTCTCGCGACGTATTGACGAGTAGTACGTGCATAATAATAACATTATGTGCTAGACACACGAGTACTAATATTAACACAATGTGCCGACTAGGGAGGGGTAAGGGGTCGGCCGACGCACGAACAAAGGTCCCATGGGATGGACCGTACTAACATGGCGCCCGCGACGTCAACCACCACGACAGGAAACCGGGGTGCAAGAGCTCTCGTGGCTCAGGTCACTCGTACGAGGCAGACTGACAGGTACCGAGTATTGCTCGCCGTCCATGATACGGCAAGGCCCTGGCCTCCCCAGAAAACCAAGCTTCGTGCTCGGTACGGTGGCCCTGGTAGTTCTGAATGGCCCTGACAGTTCTGGTGGCCTTGGTGGAATGAGGTGATGTCTGTGGTGGAGGTTGACTGACCAGGCCATGTATATATATATATATGTATGCGTGTGTGTGTGTGTGTATGTGTGTGTGTGTGTGTGTGTGCGTGCGCGCGCGCTACTGTCTGTGTCTCGCCTAGGCGGTGGGATATGTGATGCGGACAATCAGTAGCGGTTGTCGGCGACCTACTAAAAAGCAAAAGCCCATCTTACGCCGTACTCGTACACTGTACAGATGTGTTAGCCCGGGAGCGTACCACGTACAATTTATCGTCGTACTTCATACATCTCCATGCACTGGTATATTAATAGTTGCAGGTTTGCAGGTCACAGTATGACCCACGGCACATGGATGGACGGACGGATGGATGGATGGATGGACGCATCTTTGGATGGTCGGATGCATTGGTTGCTGGACGGATGGCCCCTGTACGGAGCATCTGGCAGTCATCGAGGGAACGGATGTTCGACTGGCTGGTTGTAATGATAATACTCGTAGGAGTCGTACCCTCCCTCATCAGATGGAGAGGGAGGGGGGGGGGGGGGGGGGGAGGACGGCTCGGGTGAAGGTGAGAAACACTGCGACGTACGAGGTAGAAGGAGCAGCACCTCCCTCCACCGGAGGAGATTCAGTGGACCGAAACAAACCCTCCCCCCCCAGGGAGTTGAGAATGGGAAATGGCCATGGGTCCGTCTGCTCCTTCCTTCGTTCTGGTCTACAGCCTGCGAGCTCATCCGTACCACTTATTGTACAATATTTATTGGTAGACAATAATGATACATGATGTTACAGAGCAGAGCGAGAGCAACTGCAGGTGTCTTACGTCGTACCTTCCTAATATCATAGCCACAGAGACCCAAGCCGCATGAGTAATCCATGTGCTCGCATAGCCTGTGCTGCTCCTACTCCATACCCTTGACTAGCATTGAGTGTTTTCTGCGTCGTCTGCGTCGTCTGCGTCCTGCCAACCCTGTCAATCTTTCCGAAGGACGACTGCCCGGTACCCCCAAGGGGGAAACCCGGCGGAGGAGAGCACCGCCACAGAGACATGGCGACGATGCGTGTCATGGCTTCATCGGCTCATGGCAAGGTCAGACAGCAACTGGTTCATCAACTCAGCCGGGCCGTTCACCGGGAAATTTCTCGGCGCCGCAAGCGGTGACTTGGTGCTTGAAGGCGTGTGTCGTATTAAACCCCCCCCCCCCCTTTCTTCTCCTTCTTCTCCCGTCGCCGTCACCCTCTCTATTAGAGAAGAAAATGATGGAGAGGGAGGGAGGGGGGGGGGGGGGGTCAGAAGCAGATGCCCCGGTTCGCCAGCGTGCAGCTTTCCTGATGCTAATGCAAGACTAGCCAGCGTCAGGGCAGTGCAAACCGACGCCAACCACACAGCTGGTGTGTGCGTAAATGGCCACACGAGCCTACAGACAACCAGAGTCCAGGGTACGAGGACGGGGGCGGGGACGACGAACAGAGCGTGAATCCGCGTTGTTTGTCGAATACTGCTTCCTTGGATGGTGCTGTCCGCGGTGCTCGGACACAGACAGAAAGCTCTCGTCCGTTGCGAGATTGCATTGCGTGCATGGCCTGTGGTGTTAGCTCGGTGCCGGGTCCCATGGGCCATGGCCGGTTCGGTGCCTCAGTGGCTTGGCCCTTGATGCCTCCTGCTCTCTCTCTCCCGTGGTCCGTTTAGGGGACCCGTTATTTTGGTCGCGGTACGCGCTCGTCTCCACCGTACGAAGGGACGGAGGGGATGGGTGGATGGCTGTACCGCGAGTACAGGTTGCTCGTACTCGTGCTTATTCCAAGCTGCGGTACGGATACGAGCAGCAGAGGCCAGTACCAGCGTTGCTTCGGTGTTACCAGTCGAGGTGTCGAGGGAGAGTTGGTGTCACGGGGGGCTTAGTCGTCTAATCTCATCATGCATGACGACTAGCCGTGCTTGGGATGGCCGGCAAGCCTCAATGTGTCGGCACTGGGGCAGACGAAAACCAAAGCCGTCGGCGCCACCTGTTGGGGTTGGGCTTGACTAGTTTGGCGGGCCTAATACCGGGAGTATGATTGCTCGGTATTACGTCGCAGTCTTGCGAGTATCTGCCATGATCTACTGTTGGCAGTACACCGTACTAGCATTCCAACGCACTCAGAGCCGTTCCCGGCGTCGTCATCGGTAGGTTGGAAACCCTTCCAACCCCAACCCCAACCCCAACCCCCTCTCCCCTCCTCTCCCCTCCTCCTCTCTCTCACAGGACAATGACATGTCAAAAGATGGCACGTAACCACATGTACAATTGGAGGCAGAGTGCGAGAGCGAGGTGGAAGCCACGGCGGGTGAAGGCAGTGAACAATCTCCGGACCCGGGCTTACCGAGCGAGAGGTGAGAGACGTCAAGACCGGGTGCTAGTGATGAATGCCAGATACTACGGGGTCTCGTCTACGATGTCCATCACTTTCAAGGTTGTGTAACCCTCTTGGCAGAGCTCTGCCGTGTGTCGACAGCACAATGGTGGTATGGTGATCCTTGCAAGCCGGCTCACAAAGGGACATTGCGAGACGTTAGTCCGTACACATATAGCGACGTGCGGGGTATGCAGGTGGTAATAATATGTCGAGGCAACAAGGAACAAGGAGACTCCATCTCTCCATACCTCTCGAGTCTCAAACACTCGGCGCAGACACACAAGACAGAGGACAGAGAGGAGAGTCGACGAGGCCGGCCACCAGTGAAGGGGTGGAGGATGACGATGGCAGACGCGGTCGACACGTGATGACGGGGTCGTCGGTGCCACGGGCCTATGGGGCACGTCTCGGACTGCGACAGAGTGACGGCAATGCTGCGTAGTTGATCGTATGAGTATTACTCGTGCTCGCACAGGTCGACTCACCTACATGGCCTGCACGTATATCACTAGATATTACTAGACATTACTGCTCGTAGACGGCGGTCCTGAGCTTCAACTTGACTGTCGGCACCCCAAGTCAAGATCCAGATATATGGGCCACCCCCCCCCCCCCCCCCCCGGTCGATCCGGCAGCAGCAGCATCAGCAGCATCAGCAGACTTTCAGTGCTCTGGGTATGATGGTGATGATGATGATGACGAAGATGAAATCAGCAGATGAGTAACGGCAATAAACCTTACGACCTGTTATTATTACAGCATACCAAGGGTCTACTATACAGTGTCTGAATTCTCCTTAAACAGGCCAGAAGAGACATCTGAACAAGGGGGGTGGTGTTGGGGGTGTGTGGTCGGATAATGAATGACCAGGGTCAGAGATGAGACTGTCATGTCAGTCTTGATATTATTACATGTGCAAACATGATTTTTTTTTTTTTTTTTAAAAAAGAAGTTATCTTGATAAAGGGATTTATATATATTTCTTCTTTATTTTAGAAAGAAATAAAAAGAATGACAATACTCGTAACCTCTTCGTAACAACTCCGTGCATGATTCTTTCTATTCTTCTTTCGGGGAGGGGGATGATTGAATCAGCTACCTCAATATAGAGATTGCGCGTGTATGCGGGTGCGAGGGAAGGTGTGGGTGGGTGGTTCCTATCCGATGCCTGCCCTTGTATTTTTTTGGTGTTTTTATTTTTGTGTTTGTTTTTTTCTTGCATATTGTGTACAAGAGTAAGAGTGAATCAGTGCTAGTACTAGAAGTAATCACAAAGGAAGAGAAAAAAAAGACTGTCCTATGGGAATGACGCCGTATTGTACGCGGTAGGGCGGGGGAGGGGAATGTTATGACCGTGGTCTTGCGTGTAGAGAATAACTTTTGATAGTACGGACAGAGTAGTGGATGGATGAGAAGAGAAAAAGAAGAGAAAAAGAAAGGAAAAGGAAAAGGAAAAGCGATGACGAACGAACCGGACCATTTTTTCCCCCTGGACCCCTCTCCTCTCTCTCTCTCTCTCTCTCCCTTCTCCACCAGCAGCATTGGTAGTAGCAGGTAGTTACAATCATATAGAATGGCGCGAAAGATTCAATATTAAATATATATATAAATATATATAAATATATATATAATATAAATAAAAAAAATTTTAAAAAAAAGGAAGGAAAGAAAGAAGATGAATAAGAGGGGAAATAAGTATTCCCGATAACGCGTCAACTAAGAGAGAAGGGTAAGATGAATAAATAATAACGATGACGATAACGCCAAGAACTGTGGCAGGAAACAAGAGAATAATGAGAAGATGAAAACAAGATAGAATAACAAACCCCAACCCCGATGGAGATGTAGGAAAGAAAACGGGAGATGAGCAGCTAGTGCCTGTTGATCATCTGATTGACAAAACAGGGCGGGACAAACTGACGGGATTTTTTTTCTTGGTGTTTTTTTTTTTAAAAAAAAAAATTACATGTACGAGTAACAAGGAGGATTTCTCTCTCCCCAAGAGGCTTTCTTTTTTCACTCCCCCCCTCTCTCTCTCTTGCATGTTAAGGAATTATTCATGATTACGTATGTAGTCATGCTCCTCAGTTTCCATCCTCCTTTTCAGATAAAGCGCATTGTTATTACTTGTACTATTTTGTGGGTTCGGATGGAGAAGGGGAGAAGAGAAGAGAAGAGAGAGAGAGAGAGAGAGAGAGAGAGAAAACAAAGAGGAAGAGAAAATAAAGAAAGGAAAAGAAGAAAAGACATGTCTTGCCTTCCCCCCGCCCCGCCCTCATGACAAGACCTTTTTTTCCCCCCCCAGGTTAGAGATCATATAGACTGTAGCATACATGACAAGCAAAAAAAAAAAAGCAAAAAAAAAAAAAGAGAGACCATCTTGGGTATAGTACCATGACAAGTTGACAGCTGGGAAAAAGAAAGAAAACGTTTGCTTTTTTTTCACTCTCTTTTTTCCTTTTTCTTTTTGCCTTCTTCTCGCCTCTCACTATACATCACCTTGCTTTGATGTCTTTGTCTTTTTCTTTTTTTCTTTTCCCTTTCTTCTCATATATAATATAGATTACTCCTCCGTTCATAGTCGATACAATACACATCAACCGCACGACGCCACACCGTAAGACAGGAAAGGTCCTTGCTTTTTTTTCATTCTTGGATTTTTATATTTTATTATCATTTTTCCTTCCCATTATGCTCCTTAAAGAAGCATCATCTTTCGATGTATGTGCATACGTGTAGGTATGTGATGTATGTTTTTTGTGAACAAGAATTGTCTTGGGGGGGGGGAGGAAACAGCGTGTCTCGGGTGACGTGGGGGTTTTAGAAACCCCCCCTCCTCAAGAAAAGCAAGATGATATAGAGTGAGAACCAGAAGAGAACGAAAGAGGAGGAGAAGAAGCAAAGTCCACACTGTACATTCAGTACATTTATCGGGTAAGAGAAATGGAGAGAAATGAGATGAAGTGAAAGGGGAAAAACAAAAAAAACAAAAAAAAGAGAGCAAGTATCGACGTCCGCAGAAAGGTCTCGGACAAGAAAATCAGAGAGTATAGAGATGACTCTTTTTTCTTAAATATATATACATATATATGTATATATATATATATAATATCATTACGATATCTAAAAAGATGCAACATGAAATGAGATAGAAAACAAACAAGCAAATACATAAAAATTCAACTACCAACTCCTACTTGTCCCGTGCGTCTTGAAATTAGTACAAGTCTCTCATCATAGGCATGTTGGAATGTTCGGGTGGCGAGACACGGTAGATGAGGAGACACACGAGACTAGGTGAGATCCGAGCCTGGTATGTCATCATGTTACACAGGATACTGGTGGTTGGATATGCACGGTATCAATCGTCTTTACCGAGCAGAAGAGAGGGTGTGTCTGTGAGTGAGAGGGAGAGAGGGAGGGTGAGTATGAGAGAGGGAGGGTGAGTATGAGAGAGGGAGGGTGAGTATGAGAGAGGGAGGGTGAGTATGAGAGAGAAGAGAGAGAGAGAGAGTAAGAGTAAGAGTAAGAGAGTGAGTATAAGAGAGAAGAGTGAGTATAAGAGAGAAGAGAGAGAGAGAGTAAGAGTAAGAGAGAAGGTGTGTACATGTGGTAGAGTAAGAGAGGAAAGTGTGTGAGAGTAAGAAGTAAGAGAATGAGAGAGGGAGAGGCAAGAAAGCAGCATCCGTCAGAGAGGGGATATGTCATCATGCCTCGACAGGCTGGCCACTCGACTGCAAGAAAAGACCTGGCCAAATCGCTGCGGATGGTTTGAAAATGACATTGCAATTATGCCGATCACGTCCATGTACGTTGCATGAGTTGATGAGGGGTGTATGGTGTATGGGAGGGGGTTTTATTTTATTTTATTTTATTTTTTTACGGCATCTCAATCTGAACGAGGTGAGAAAAGAAGAAGAAAAAGGAGAGTGAGAAAAAGAGAGAAAATGAAAGAAAAGAGAAAGAAGAAGAAAAAAAGTCAACGTCACACACACACAGTAGAGGTGACGAGACGGAGAATCTCACAATCGTGCAGAACACGAGTAGAAGAAAGATGTCGTCATCCATCATACACACATACATGCACACACACACACACACACACACACACACACACACACATACACACATACATACAGACACACATACACGCACACGATATATATACACAACTGTAAAGAGTAATCTTATTACGCCGCACCTAGTAAAGAAATCCCCAACCTCCAACTTCACCCTTACATTAAATAGGGGGTATATGTATATTGTTTCTTCTCACAATCCACCACGCATCCCAAGCTATATGAATTTCCCCGCGGCCAAAAAAAAAAAAAAGAAAAGAAAAGGGAATGAGGTAGTATGTAAAGAGGTTATTCTCAAGATCCGATATACACAGTCTCCCAGTCCATCTGTGCGAGGTGAGGAGGGGAGTGGGACGGAGAGAAGAGAGAAGACGAGAAGAAATAGAGCATGACAATGCAGAGAGAGTTGTGCTTCTATGATGAGAATCGAATAAAATGGTAAAAAGGGTACAGAAGTTGATGAAGAAGAAGAGACGGTCGTCGTTAAGATTTTTTTATCGGAACGATATGAAAAAAAAGGAAGAATGGGAAGGACAGAAAAGATGAACGGAAAAAAAAAAAAAGGGAAGGGGGGGAATAAATACTGGAGAGTTGAACATGGTCCAAGCAATGCCGTCGCTCAAAACAAAGGGTCTCTAGAGATTTTTTTTCTTCTCTTTTTATAGAAGAAGAGAGAGTAAAATTTCAATCCTGGAAAGAAAAGAGGAAGAAGAAGAAGAAGAAGAAGAAGAAGAAGAAGAAGAGAGAAGAGAGAACGCCAGACGCTAAATCCCTGAGGAAGAGAGAGAGAGAGAGAGAGAGAGTTAGACCCTTGGTGCGGGAGATCGACCTTGGGCCAGAGATCCGAATAGCTCGTTGGGAGGGATCCTCTTCATACCGCTACCACGATCATACATGGAAGTGGGGGCCGGTATGTATCCCTCGCGCTTCTTGCGGATGCGGTCCAGGGCGATGCCCGCCGCCACCATGAGCAGGATGAGAGCCAGCGAGATGCCCAGCCCGATGAGGACGACGAAGCCGAGCGCCATGTGGTCGTCGGTCGACGAGAAGAAGTAGTTACGCTCCGAGAAGATCTTGGCGATGCTGCCCGGCTTGCTCGTCGAGCTCGTCGTCATCGCGTACGGCTGCAGGCCCGTGCCGTTGTAGATGGCCGCCGACGCCATGCCGAAGTCGGCCAGGTTGAGGGACCCTGTCAGCATGAGCACCTGGTCCCTGCCCAGCACCGCGCTGTCGCCGTGATCCTTGGTCACCGTCAGCACCTGCAGGCTGCGCAGCACGCTGCCCGACCCCAGCGAGTGGTTGGCCGTGTGCCAGGAGGATCCGTCGTACTTCATCAGGAACGGCGACCCGTCCGTCCGAGACTCGCCCGCCACCCAGATCTGGTCATTGTCCGTCGACCCGGGCGTCACCGCGTACACCGGGCCGGGCAGCGCGTCCGCCCCCGGGAACTCCTCCCACGACTCGTCGTCGGCCTCGTACACCGCCAGCGACGTCCTGCCCGAGCCCCTCTCCAGGTCGCCGGCCACGAGCAGCGTCTTCCTGCTCGTCCACATGAGGGCCCGCACGTCACCGCCCACGCCGCTGCCCGGCCGCACCCACCGAGACGTGTCTGCGCTGTAGAGGCAGAAGCCGGGGCAGTCCAGCGCGCCGGCCTTGGTGAAGTCTCCGCCGACGTACACCTCCGACTCCCTGCCGGGACGGACGCTGATGGCCGACACCGTGGCGTTGCCGCCCGAGACGGACGACGGCTGCGTGCCGAGCCGGTGGCTGCCGAGGTCGTAGGCGATGATGCCGCCCACCTCGAGGTCGGAGCCGTTGCCGCTGACGCTTCCGCCGGCGTAGAGGGTGCTGCCGCCGATGTCCAGCGCGGCAAAGGTCGAGTCCGCCGAGATGTCGCCGCCGAGCCCGTAGACCTTGTCGCCGTCCTCGCCGTCGATGATGATCAGGTTGTCGATGGCCGAGCCGTTGCTGGACCGGGCGGAGAAGTGGCCGGCCAGGATGGTGACATTGCGGCCGTCGTCGTTGTTGAACAGGCCAGTCACCACGCCGGAGATGCCTCCCCGGATGGAGACGTCGCGACGTCCGAGCTCCGACGTGGGCGACTCTGCCCGGAGGTCGGCCGGGAACTGTCCCAGACCGTCGTCGTGGAGCGTGGCGGCGCCGTTGGCGCCCATCTGGGCCGACGTCACCGACCCGGCGTAGAGCATCTCGCCGTCGCCGAGGTCCGTGAGCGTCGCCGTGAGCGTTCCGCTGTAGCTCGGCACCGGTCCGTCCAGGTTCTGCAGCCAGTTCTCCTCGGAGGGGATCCAGATGGCCAGGCCGTCGACGGGCACGGCGTCGCCGCCGTCGAAGCCATTGATCCGCGTGAAGCTTCCGGTGAAGGCGACGGCCGTCTCGGGTCCGCCGCCGGTGAGGTTGACCTGGAGCGGCACCACGTACTGGACCGGGCCGTCGACCCCGGCGCCGAGGGCACCCCAGGAGTCGCCCTCGACATCGTAGACGGCGACGTGGTCCATACCGTCTACGGCCTCGGTCTGGGTGTTGCCGAACCCTCCGCCGACGTACAGCTTGCCGTCGACGAGGAGCATGCCCGTCACCTCGCCGTCGAGGCCGCCGTCGAGGCGGCTGACCTTGCCGTCGTCGTCGATGGCCACGATGTTCTCGTGGCTCTTGGATGTGAAGTTGCCGCCGACGTACGTGACCTTGTCCGAGGTGAGCAGCGTCTTGACGCCGGTGTCGTCATCGAAGCTGGCTCCGAGCTTGTTGACGGGCGACGTCTCGAGGCTGGACGTGTCGAGCTCGGACTGGGACGGGTCGAAGTCGTAGAGGCCGTTGAGGCCGCCCGTCGAGTTCATGAGGATGAAGCCGACCCTCAGGGCAACGACGATGGACCCGTCGTCGTCGTCCATGGGCGACAGGGTGACGCTGGGCTGGAAGGCGTCCGACGTCTTCTCGATGTAGCCAAAGTAGATCTGGTCGTACTTGTCAAAGTCGTTTGTCTGATAGATCGTCTCGACGAAGCTGTCGTCGCCATCGTCGGCCGACGACATGGTTCCCGTGACGTTGACGCGGCCTCGCCTCTCGCAGGTGCCGTCCGGCTGGCAGCCGGGCGTGTACATGTTGACCGTGTAATTTCCAGACTCCCGGATGTTGGGCTTGAAGACGACAGAGCTGGAGCGGGACGCGCCCGAGGAGCCGAGGTCGAGAGTCAGGTAGCCAGAGCTGCTCTGGAGAGAGGGAGACACCTCCCAAGGACCGGTCCTGGATGCCGAGGACGGGTTGCTGACGCTCCGGCACGCAGGCTCGTTGAAATCGCTGACGGCATAGGCGAAGATGTCGTCTTGGAAGAGCTCGACGCCGTCGAGGCCGGCGCCGTCGCCGTACCATTCGGATATGGCGATCCGGAAGTGATCCATGCCGACCTTGTTGACGAAGTGGAAGTCCTGGTACTGGATATCGGCGTCGTGGCTGAGGGGACACTCGCTGGTGCAGGTCTTGTTGGTGCCGCTGGCGGGGTCGATGTAGGTGAGGTTCATGATGCCGTTGATGGGGAAGGCGACGAATCGGAACGTCTTGGTGCCGCGGCCGTCCTGGTGGGTGTTGCGCAGGCGCAGCTTGGTGGGCTGGAAGCCGAAGCCGAAGTCTGCGTCCCAGGCGGCAGGCACGCCGTCCTGGGCGAGCCAGGTGGTGCCGTTGGACTCGCTGGAGCAGACAAGGCTGGCGGGGTTGCCGAATCCGTCGTCGCCGGAGCTGTTCTCGGCCGTGATGTTGGCCGTCGACAGGTTGACGGTCTGCCCGTCGGGCTCGCTGGGGGCGCTGGCGTTTCCCAGACCGGTGAAGCTTCCTCCGAAGATGATGTGGCCATTGGCGGCCTTGGTGATGGCCTCGACGGGGCCGTTGAAGCCGGCAAACGGCAGCTTCTTCAGGCCCTCCGTATCGTAGGCGATGGCATTGCTCGAGTCAGCAGTCTTGAAGTTCCCACCAACGTAGACCGTCTCCCTCTCATCATCGCAGTACAGGGCGTCGACCTGGCCCTCGAGGCCATCCACGGGCGTGACCTTGCCCGTGTTCGGATCGTACAGCGCGATGGAGGTCGACTGCGTGCCGTCCAGGCTGGTGAAGTTTCCGCCGATGACGACACCTTTGACATCGCCGTCGCTGGATTTGAAGGTGCACATTGCCTCTATCGAGGCATCGGTCGAGACGATCGAGGTGAGGGCGCCGTTGGGCAGCATGGCGAGGAGGGATTCGCTCCCGTTGCTGCTGGGGGGCCTTCCGGTCTGCCCCTCATACTCGTAGAGCGAGATGCCGGTAAAGTCGCCGGCGATGCCTATCCTGCCCAGGTTGGAGAAGTCGAGGTTGGCGTCGGGGGCGGGTCTGAAGTCGAGCGCGTGCGCTACTGCCGGGACGAATGACGCAATGAGACCGATGGCTGCGCCTAACTTCTGCTCGAGTCGTGGCGCCCGATGGCGCTGCCGTTGTGATATCCGCATTGTCGTATGCGTTTCTGTGGGTGCGTGTGGGTGCGTGTGTGTGTGTTTCTGCTTGTGCGTCGCCGCGCTTTGTGCGGTCGACAGCTGAAGGCTTACGATGGAGAGAAGACAGGGGCTGGAGGAAGGAAGCGACCGAAGCAGCAAGCGTCGTGGTTCAGTTCAGTTCAGTTCGATAACGCTAGGGCGGTCGTCGGTGCGCTCGATGACTGATAGTTTGTGTGGATTCCAGACGGCATCGCAGTCTAGACGTTGACCATGGCAACCGACAGGAATTCAGCTGGAGGGGTGAGGAATTCTCCGGCAGTACCAGTTCAATACGAGAGCGGTTTTTTTTGAGGGGGGGGAGGCGGATTCGAGCAATCAATCGGCGGTTCGGTTTCCGTGTGTTTGTATCGGCGTGGCTAAGGTTTAGAAAATGAGAGACGGCGTCAGAAAGACGAGAAGACGGGGAAAAAAAATTGAGTGAATGACTGTCAAATTAAAAATGAGAGAAGGACTAGTCTGCGAATTAGTAGAATCTCGACGAGTCACGATTGTCGGCCGCGACGTCAGAATTGTCAATAGTCAAAGATAAAGACAGAGTGAGAGAGAGAAGGAGGGAGGGAGGGAGGGAGAGAGGAGAAGACTGGAGAAAGAGGCCATTGGGGGAGGGAAGACAGCAGAAACGTGCACTTAACCCCCCCGTAACAAACGTAACAGTGCCTGCGGCAGGTGCAGTTTAGAGCAGATACGAGTCTATTACAGTGGGAGAGACCCCATTGGACCCCCCGTTCTTCACGTCGGGGGGGGGGGGGGGGGGGGGGGG
>NW_023336192.1:604509-609614 GCF_012550715.1 Geosmithia morbida
AGCGATTTTTTTTTTACAGGTAGTATGAGTACGAGTAGATGCAACCCACATGGAGATCGGTCGATCCACCTAACCAACCCTTGCCGGCTGATCCCTGAGACACCCGAGACATCATCATCAGACAATGGCCATGATAGTATAGAAGGGCCTCGCCCTTGCTCTTCTTTGTTCAAATCTTATTTCCATCATCGGACGTGTAGTGACTTCATTGCTACCTTGCCTGTAGATGTACCCGTGGTATTCTCTTCTTTTTCTTCTTTTTTTCCCTTTTTTTTTTTTCTGATTGTCTGATCTTCCTTTGTCGTCTTCGTCCACCATGTGTAGAGAGGTATAATGCCCCCCCCCCCCCCCCCCCCCCCCCCCCCCCCTTTTTTTAATATAATAATATTAGTTAGTATTAATACTCATCACACACTTCCTGACTTCGTAACACTACGTGTATTACCCTAGACGCCTCAGGAAAATTCCGCCCTTGGCCCATGCACCACCACCAGCCGAGACAAAAAAAAAAAAAGAACAGAAAAAAAAAAAGGGCCACGATCTGAGTCGTGATACATGAGACAAGCAGCCCTTGCTTGTTCCTAGTCATTGTGTGAAGCATAGGACAGAGCCCGATACCATGTGTGAGAGGGATCGGGAGAGTGAGGGGGGGGGGGGGGGGGGGGGGGGGGGGGGGGGGCGGCGCGTGATTCAATCATCAGGTCTCAATGCGATTTGTCGGCACAGCATACTTTTTTTTTCTTCCCTTTTCTTTTCACCCACATGTTTAGACATGGCCCATCTCAGCGGAATCCATCTCCTCCGCTGCTCTCATCTCTACGAAACCTCGGCACCCTTGGCCGCCTTTGCCGCCTCCTTCTCTGCCTTCTTCTGCGCAATCTGCTGCTGCTTGGCCAGCTTCTTGAGCGTGTTCTTCGACACCTCGCCTTCACCCTCTGCACCCTTGGCGCCCTCGGCTGCGCCGTCCTGCTTCGACACCGGCACCACCAGGTCGGCCCGCGGTACCTTGGCGTTGCCCTTCCACTCGAGCGGTCTCGCGCTCATGAACTCGCTCACCGTCGCCTCCGTCACCTTGGACCTCCTCTCCTGGAACCCTGTGACGTAGTCCTGCACGTACCTGATGCAGATGGCCTTGAGCTCACCCGTTAGGAGCTTTCCGCTCTTGTAGCCCGCCCTGATCTTGGACAGTTCCTGTTCCCTCGTTAGCCGTGCGGGTCGTCGCCGTTGGGCACAAGTCATGATATTCCGTACCTCGTCATCGTCCATGAAGAACTGCAGGTACTGGAAGGAAACGTCGACATCTGGGTCCCCGCCCTTCTCCCGGTGCTCCTCCACAGTCTCCTTGCCACCTGAGAAAGCATACCTTTGCAGGCTGTCAGTATTCGGAGCCGCTGATTCGGAGGGGGGAGATGCGCTCACTTGTTGATCTTGGTCTTGACCTGCTTCGCCGAGTCGGATAGGAAGACGGCCGACGTAGCGTCACTGGCCGACATCTTCGAGCCAGGGCCCTGGAGGGCATCGAGGAAGCGCATGTGGATGAGAGCAGGCTTGGCGTAGTGGAGGCCGGCCGCACAGTCGCGAGTGAGGCGGAAGTAAGGGTCCTGGTCGATGGCGCAGGGGATGAGGCAAGGAATCTCGGCCACGCGCTTCTCATCCGCACCGAAGATGTGGGGGAACGATGTGGCAAAGGCCGTCGCACCCTGGATGCTCGCAAAGTGGATCTTGCCAATGTTGGAACTATACTCCGGCTGTCAGTCACGAACCCTTGGTACACAGTATCGACAAGAGGAGAAGAAAAGGATGGGTGTGTATACCTTCCGTCGAATCCGAAGATGGCCTTGGCCGTGTTGTAAGTGACGCGCTTGGCGAACCGTACGATGTTGCGGTAAAAGGCACCGCCGACGTAGTCAAAGTCGGAGAAGATGAAGGTCTTCTTGGGGTCAAAGCCGATGGCGATGATATCCATGGCGTTGGTCCTGGTGTAGCCCTGAACCTCCTCAATGGTTCGCTTCTCAGAAAACAGGTACTTTTCATCTACGTGTCTGTCTGTCAGCGGTGCACGATGAACGGGTATACGACGCGACTGGGAGACTTACCATCCGTCAGCATGATGATCAGGGGCACATCGAGAACATCCTGCAACCACCTGTGATGATGTCAGCCACTATACTGATGAAGCTATCGCATGACAGACGAGAAGAGAAAGAGAAAAAAAAAGGACTGACTTGACAAAGTCAAAGACTTGGGTGTGTCCAACGTGCATGCTGTCACTGCTAGGACCACGGCCCGTGTAGAGGAAGAAGGGTTCGTTCTAAAGCATGACTGGTCAGTAACAAAATAAAAAAAAAATAAAAGGGCAAAGAAACAGCAGTAGAAGAAACAACATGACCAAGGGAAAGGAACTGGTGTCGAAGGACTCACCTTTTCGTAGCGGTCGAGAATGACGGAGAGATCACGATGGCTGAAGACGATCTGACGGCGCATGAACCGATGAGGCTTGTGGCCGGTGACCTTCTCGAAGCGGTCCAGCAGGGCATCGTCGATGAGAGTGGTGCCAAACTCGCTGGTCAGCTTCCCGTAGTCAATGGCCTTGACCTTTCCATCCTCTCCAACCTCTCCCGACACGGACCAGGGGTTGACATTCTGACCCGACGAAGCCTGAGCGTTCTCCTCAGCGTCCAATGGCGGGGGGTTCGCCTCGGCGGGAGGAGGGGCAGTGTTGTCGGCCATGGCGCGAGGATTTCTCCCTGGTTGGCAATGAGAACAACGCGGAAGATCAAGGTGAGGGGAGATGCGCGTTTGCGACGCCAAGTTGTCCTTCTCGGAGGAGGGGGTACCGATATATTTAAAAAGATATGGCAGATCCGGGGTCTTGGGGGGTGGTTTCGATTTTTGTGACTCAGCGCGTTCCTTTCCAAGACTGCACCTGGCAGGCGGGGCACAGAAAACGTAGGAAAAGAGAGAGAGGGAGGGAGCGTGTGTGCGCCCCACCAAGGTAACCACACCATCAAAAGACAGCCCTTCAGTTCTATGATTCAGGTATTGTCTACCGAAGGCTTCCTAATTCACCATGGCAGATATATATACCTTGCTCCTGAAACCATAGATTCCAGGTATACCCCCTTCAGCAACTTTAAGAGGTATCTTAAGTTATAAAAAGGTGCCAAGCGAATATTTGGTGATGACGAAATGGCCGAGTGGTCCAAAGGCGTTTGGCTTAAGTTTTTAATCCAAATCCCGAAAGGGTTCGTGGGTTCGAATCCCACTTTCGTCAAGTTTGAACTTTTTGGACCCTTTCGAGCATGAAAAGAATAGGTGACGGCTAGTCAGTACCTTCACTTTTTATCATGTGGTTCCAGTTCTTTTTTTTCCCTTGTATTTCTTCTTCTTGCTTTGATACTTGTACTACTATATATTCAGGCGCACGCAAACAGTGCAGTAACAAAATAATACAGACCTTTACTCTTCCTACTCTTTATGGTCCAATACACGTAATGAAACTACGGTAAAATAGCCTGCTGCTGGATATCGAAAGGTGGGGGGGGATGACGCCTAGGTGGCGGGGTCACAAAAATTTGGGACAAAAGAGCCATCAGCTTCTTTACAAAACAGATATTACATCTTCTCTGTCATTCATTGCCTCAACGTAGAAAAACCACCTCTCCTTTACCACAGGCCGGCTTTCTCTACTACTTAGACAGAAGAGGAAAATACAATACAGTATACGCTGTCTTGACTCTTCTTACCAGCAACGCCTTGCTTTCCTTCTTTCCTCTCCCTCACACCCCTCCTTCCCCCGTGTTTTCGGCGCAAAAGACACACCACCATGTCGCGCATCAACCAGCCCTCGAACCAGATCAAGCTGACAAACGTGTCGCTGGTCCGCCTGAAGAAGGGCAAGAAGCGTTTCGAGGTAGCCTGCTACAAGAACAAGGTGCTAGAGTGGCGGTCGGGTATCGAGACGGACCTGGACAACGTTCTCCAGATCCCCAACGTCTTCCTCAACGTGTCCAAGGGTCAGACCGCCCCGCGCGAGGACCTCGACAAGGCCTTCGGCAAGAACAAGACGACAGACGAGATCGTGCTCGAGATCCTCAAGAAGGGCGAGCAGCAGGTCGGCGAGAAGGAGAGGGCAGCGCAGTCGAGCCGGGTGCACAACGAGGTGGTGGGCATAGTAGCCAGCAAGCTTGTCGACCCGCGGACGAAGAGGGTGTATACCTTTGGCATGATCGAGAAGGCACTCGACATGCTGAGCTCTCAAGCTGGCACTGCTTCACAGGCTGGTACGACGACGACGACGACGACACCCGCTTCCGGAGACAACAACAACGACGACGACGGCGAGGGAGCAAAGCAGACCAGACCAGTCGCCGTTTGGAAGGGAGTCTCGACTACGAAGAGTGCAAAGAGTCAGGCCCTCGAGGCCATGAAGGCCCTCATCGCGAACCAACCCATCCCCGTCGCCAGAGCTCGCATGAGGCTTCGCATCACGTGCTCGACAGGCGTGCTCAAGCAGTCGGTCAAGGCTGCTGCCCCGGATGCCGCAAAGGATAAAGAAAAGGACGGCGCCGACCAGAAGGCCACTGCTCCGGGGACGGTCAAGGATAGGATTCTGAGCTATATCGAGCAGGTCGAGAGTCAGGATGTCATGGGCTCGGAGTGGGAGGTCGTCGGCTTCGTCGAACCGGGCGCCTACAAGGCCTTGTCTGACTTCATCGCTAATGAGACAAAGGGTCAGGGACGAGCCGAAGTGCTCGACATGGCTATCACGCACGAGGATTAAGAGCAGGGAAAAAACGAAGTCAAAAAAAAAAGAGGGGAAAAAGAGAAAACGATCAAGTACGTATATATATAAACCTCCCCGAGAACGAAATGGAATATAGATAGCACTTTTTTAAACTTAATATACCCCTCAACGTTTGTGGAACCTGTCATCAATATTTGACTGTAGTACGATCGAAGTCGAAGTTATGAGGGCACGGTGAATTACAAAACAGGTCGTGGGCAACTTAATTTTTTTCCCCAAACGTCACTCAATATATCCCGTTTTCTCATAAAAAAAAAAGTCCCATTGCATCGTGCTTTTATAGTATGTGACGTTTTCT
>NW_023336192.1:609804-626731 GCF_012550715.1 Geosmithia morbida
TTTTTTTTGGCTTCCGATGTGTGTGTATGTGTGTGTGACTCCTAAGAAGGCTGGCTGTCTACTAGAGAGTACAACAGACAATATTTTTTTGGTCGTAAACCGCTGCATTTTTTGTTTTCCCCAAAAAACTACCAATCCGATTTTTGAAAAAACAAAAATGTTCACAAGAAATTTGATAAGACCCAGCTCTACCCCTGTTTCATACGCCTATTGTCCCTCGCATAGAAAGGAGAAGAGAGAAGCCACATATGAAAGCAGCGAGCCAGATGAAAGCGCCGCTGCCGACCCGTTTAGCCACCCTTCTTCTTGGACACACCGACGGTACGGCCACGGCGGCCGGTCGTCTTGGTGTGCTGGCCACGGACGCGGAGGCCCCAGTAGTGGCGGAGACCACGGTGGGCGCGGATCTTCTTGAGGCGCTCGAGGTCGTCACGGAGCTTGGAGTCGACACCGTTGGCCAGGATCTGCGAGTCCTTGCCGTCGACGATGTCGCGCTGCCTGTTGAGGAACCACGAGGGAATCTTGTACTGGGTCGGGTTCTGGATGATGGTGACGATACGCTCAAGCTCTTCCGAGGTGAGCTCACCGGCGCTAGAAGAAGAAAAAGAGCACATGTCAGTTCGCTTTGCTCTGTTTTTATGTGCGTCTCGAACCAAGTCTGTTCGTCCCGACGCTGGGGAGAAGATGTGGGAATTGGCATACCGCTTGGTCAGGTCGACATCGGCCTTCTTGCAGACCAGGTTGGAGTAACGACGGCCGACACCCTTGATCTTGGTCAGGGCGTACATGACCTTCTGCTTGCCGTCGACGTTGGTGTTCAGAAGACGCAAGATCTATTTGAATCGAGGTTAGCCCTTCTATTCTTCGATTTCTCCCCTCATTGCCATTGTCCGCATCTCTGTCTCCTTCTCTTATCGTCTCCATGACGGGTTGTTCGCGTTCTCGAAGTTGTGCGTGCATGCTTGCGCCAGCCCACTGGCTCAACCCGCCCGCCAATCTCCCAGGAAAGTTGGCGACAAGGGGGAGAGAATTGGGAGACGGATGGCAGGACAGAAGAAAAGAAAAGGATGACGGTGATGACTTACGAACTGGAAGTTCGTCTTATCTCCCGAGACGAGCGACATGATGGGCAACTGTATCGGGCGTTGCCGTGTGCTCGTTGAGATTATCGATGAAGTTCGGGGTTCAAGGATTCGAAGAGGAGGTCGTGGATTTGGCTTCCCTTGACTAGATGTGGTGAATTTTCCTTGACCTTGTGGGGCGTGAGTAGGGCAAGACGTGGTGCGCGCCAAAAGAATTACAAGTCACGTGCAGTGAGCGCACACAACCTTTTGGTCATCCTTGACCTACCCTCATTCGGTGACGGTCAAACTCATCTTCCGCTCCCCGCTTTATGCTCGTCTCTTAGTCAGCGCACTCAGCGGGTGAACGTTGGAACAACCCCCGGCCACATGCAGCCATACTCCTCCTCGTCACGGCTTTTTTCCCCCTCTTTCTTCACTGGCCCCCTCGCATAATAATACTCCGTTCATCACAATCAGTCGAGTGCGATGATATCCCGCGCGTGCCATGAGTGAAGCCGAGAGGGGGGCTACAAGCATCACCGCATGTCTCTTCTTATACCCGGCTCCTCACTCGAATACAAGGTAGGACAGTCCACGTAGCATTACCGTGCCATTGAGTGAAGTGAAGCAATATGACCCGTCTTTTGCCATTTGCTCGATCAGCCGACATGACGAGGGCTGATCTTGAGCCGGATGCCTTCTTGACCTTTCGGGGTTAGGAAGGCACAAGACGAGAGCGAAACAACGTTTTTTGAGTACGGGGCCTCTTGTGTCTGCCTTTGTACACCAGATGGAGGATCCCGTAATTTATCTGTTGTCACATAATACTACTACTGTCTTCAGAGTTGTAAATGTTCCATGCGTCTACAAGTGTACTGGTATGAATACTGCTACGTTGCCGTGTGAGGGTTCCGCCCCTCCCCCCCATTCCAGTCTCTCTTGAGATACAACGCCACTTTCTCCAAACCCCGACCCCAACAGAAGTCCGGGGACGGCTTGGGTAAAGGATGATCGATTTCTCAATGAAGACGAAGCGTCCGCATGAAGGCTTCTAGAATCCCCAGACACGACGTGCGCATCAGGCAAAGACATGGACGATCAACTCATTTAACCTCAACACCATGCATGCACTAGATGGTTGGGTTATCGGGCAGCAGTTCGGCACGTAGATTTTGAAAGGAAAGAAAAGCTAAAACTTTCTCGTCCGCTAGACCTCTCGAGCTAACCCCAGATTTGACTGACTTATTGCTTCTACGCCGTTTGAAAGAAAAAAAGAAAAAGAGAGAAACCCATATCTCATGCGCTCTTGCCTTCGGGGCAGTTTCCAATGCCGGTCTTAGAGAAAAAAAAAGTAAAACACCAGAAAATAAAACATTATGAATCTTTTGTAGAACTCCTCTGCCATATGCATAAAATCGTATCAATCGCTCGTTGTGTGGGGGTGAAGATCCCCTCAAAAACATGTACGTAAAAAAAAGTGTGGAGGGGGGGGTTCGCGACGCGGTCGGGACCGAAACCCCGAACTTCGGAGTCTTGTTAGAACGAGAAATCGCGTGTGGCAAAATCTTTCTTCCAAGTCTTCCAAGTCTGTCCGGTGTCACCGACGAGTGAACCAAAGGGCGAATGCGGCCCTTCTGAAATGGACGGGTCGGGTCCAGCCCATTCCAGCTCATCCTACACAAAAAGCTAAAAGCCATGTGTATGTGTGTGTGTGTGGGGGGGGGGGGGGGGGGGGGGGGGGGGGGGAGGGGGGGAGTCGACGAGGGGAATGCGATGGTGTGGCACACCTAAATGACGCTCTGATGGTGTTGGTGGCGGGCGGAGGCATTTTCCCCGTCTGATTTTATGATATGCCCGTGTATGTGTGTCGAAAGAGCCGCAATTTCCCCTTGTGTTTGTTTCTCGCCCTTGGATTCTTTTCACGCCTCCTATCGAGGAATGGAGGGTTTTTTTTTGGTTTGTTTTGTTTAAGAATCTTCAAAGTTCTGTCGGCTGACAGTAGGAGACGATTCTTCGGTGGTGGGAGAGCAGTCGTCGTCGTCGTCGTCATCGTCGTCGTCGTCGCCTGGCAAGTATAGGCTGGGCGCACGCGTGCAGCAGGGACTGATGCCAATGTAGTCCGGGGGAACGACCTGACTGAGGCGGCTGGGGCTGGAGCCAAAGGAAAAATCAAAGGCCGAGAGCATCTCCTGATGACGAAGGTTGGACTCGGTCAGGGGCTTGTCGCGGGGATGGATGACACCGGTGGTGCGCCTCCGGCGACGCTCCTGCTTTTTGTCCTCCCTGTCCTCTTTGCGCTGCTCCTTGTCCTTGCCCTTGCTGGACCGGTTCCAGGGGAGTTTGTCGGTCAGCTTGCCGGATGAAGAGGACGACGACTGGGCACTTCCGTTGCTCGTTGCTGGGGTGTTGCTGTCCGCCTGAGAGATGCTTCCCGTCGAAGAGGATGAGAGATTCGACGAGGACGAGCCGGGAAGCACGCGGCGCAATCGCTCACGAATAGCCATTGTGTATGGTTGTGTATGTGTGGCGTTGGTGCTGAAGACGAAGAGAGAGGGTGCAGAGCCGCAGCGTAGATCAGATGCGTGTAGGGGGGGGATTTGGCAAGTCTCTCCTTGTACCGGATCTGATCTGTACAGGCTGGGGGTGTCCTCGCTGATTTACATGAATAGTCACGATAACCCGGAAAGAGAGGGAAAGAAAAGAAAAGGAAACAAGTTGGTGACGATGGAGAGATTAAGAGAAATAAATAAATTCAAGATGTCTGGGGAATGGGGAAGAGAGGGCAGGGCGTTTCACTTTATCTACACATGGGGCAGACACTCTCACACAATCATTGTCAATCAGAGAGAGAGGAGGGGGGTTACCACGTTGGGCGATGTGGATTCGGTAGGTCCGTCGGGGTCATCTTGATGACCGAACAAGGACTGGATGCTTCTAGGTGGCTTTAGTGGACTTGAGGGCCTTGGCAGGCGACCGGCGCTACCTGTACTTGTATACATGTACCGAGGACATACCCGCACCACTGCTTAAGAGGAGGCTACGGAGCGCCTGTACATATTATATGATATAGGGGAGTGTGTGCAGGCTAATCTGTACATGTACGCCGGGAAGGTGGTAGGTGACCCACACCTCAAGTTGCCACCACCAACCACTACGACGATAACTCGCTTCTAGAAAGAAGAGAGAAAAAAAAGGAGAGCCGTCGCATGCCAGCGCTATCCGCGCTTCGACGTTCATACAGATGACAGGATGCACACCAGGGAAGAAGAAGAGAAATTCTCGGATATATCTGAGCACCGAACTTTTCCTCATTTCAAGTGGTAGTCGTAACAGAGCTATAGAGATGCTTTCAGACCTTGTTTTGCCCTGCCCCTTATGTTATGTACAAGGTGAGACGGGACCGGTCGCAGCTTCTGAGCTCCATAGTATCTCTTGGTTGATCTTTTTTTTTTTGGATACTAAATATAAAAGAATAAAATAAAAAAAGTCTCGGGCGCGCAGATGCTGCTGCCTTGGGATGCATTGTTCGTCGCGAGGCAAAAATGCCCAAGTACAGAGTACGGAGTACCTGCTCATTGGTAAAGAACAGACAGAAAAAAGCCGCACAGACCATGGACCCTCCCCACGGAGCATCAACTCACTTGCTCCATCTCCACATCCTGCGTTATCGTCAGCGCGGAGCCTGGAGAAGAGAGATAGCTGGGTATTACTTATCAAAGTCACCGAGGTCAGAGAAGGAGGGCGGGGATTATTCGGGATTTTCTAGTCTAGATGACGCCACGTAGCCTCCACATACTTGGCCCCCCCCGACTCCTGCAATTTACAGCGCTGAACGCGCGGACAATAGGTCTGTTGGTCCGCTGTAACTCTCCAACAACGTACGGAGCACGGAGTAATCTGTACTCGTACTCGTAAACCTGTACAGGTTATAGATTACGAGTAACAGTAATGGTATCAACGCCGACTGGATTGAATGACCGGGCTGTACGTAGTGATTGGAGCGCGACGGGACAGAGCCGAACCAGAACAGAAAAAAACTCGTGCACACCCCCATCGTACGTCACTCGGCTCAGTACGCCCGAGCTATCACCGCTGCCGGTTATCGTCATCAACTTGTCGGCTTCGGACATGCTCCCCCAGTTTTCTATCTTATCCACACACCGCATCTGTAACGAACCTCGTGACGCTTTCTCGCTCTTTCTTTTTCTCTCTGTTCCCCGCTGACGACACACCGATGGCTTTGCTTAGCCTACCTCAGATCCTTCATCGTCCCGTGTCTTATGTCTTTCCCCCCCGCCACCTCTGCTGGCCCTACATTTGAAGTTGAACATGGCGGCCTGGCATTGCAGGGGGCACGTCATCGCCTCATATCACTGGATATCATCCTTCTTTCTCCATCCACTCTTTTCTTGTTCTGTCGTCTTCTCCTTCTTCCCCACCTCCGCCATTTCCGGCACATCGTCACCAGACGGAGCCTCATATGCACAGGTGACGGTGCGCAGAGTGAGGACGCACAAGTGACGAGGCGCAAATCATCACGAGCAGATATCGTCATTCTTGCACCTGTCCGTTTTCATCTAGATAGATCCATCTCTCATCCACCGTCACCTGCCTGCTGGCACCTCCTTTCTTCGGCCACCCGTCCACCTGCCGCTTGAGTGTACGGAGCAGCATCGAACCGGTCTAGGGAACCCGAAGGCCTGGGCGTGCTGCAGGAATACGGACGCAGACGACAAGCTGCGTCACTACCGTGTAGCATCGTACGCCGCAGACAAGTAGGTTGGTAATTTTATCTCGCAGACCCGATGCAACTTGCATGGCTGGTGCCTGGAGTCCATCCCGTACTCTCCTCTCCCCTCCTGGCCCTCTCCAGGATTCTATGGCAGTACTACCCCACAGACACCTCCACACTTACCATGCCGTACATGTAACTCTCTATGTGCCCTTACCACGTTGGAAAGGGCCGCTTTCTCGACGGCGGCGGTCTGCTCGTAAAGACACGGCGCTGCCCGCATTATTTGTGCCGGAACTGATGTGTCTGCCGTCCCTGGTGTGTTGCCTGGGCAGCATGCAGGGCGGTGTGGAGGACTACCTATCCCTAGGTGATGCATTGTTCTTGGACTTTCAAGAGAAGTAAGAGTCATCCATCACGCGCTGGAAGTGCACAGATGTTGCTTGGAATGAATGCCGTGTTTACCCGCAGACCGGTCAAGATTGTGTGGCGTGTAGTCGGATCATTGGGCACGGCCGAGGGCTGGCATAGACTTCTGTCTCAAACAGTATCGTGTAAACATGGAGACCTGGCATGATATCGTCTTGCCGGCCACAGTTCAACCTCGGGGCCAGGACGTGGGCATGGGGAAGGGCTCCTTCTGTGAGGTCAGACGGAGGCAATATAGCTGGCTGCTGGCTTCCCTTCGCACGTCGCACATCGCCATCATCGCCATCATCCATCCATTTGGTCGTTCTCTCTGCCGATCAGTATGAGCACAACAGATTCTCACCTGACCGTGTGTGCATTGAGAGTCAAAAAGTCTGCGAGTATTCTTGCCAGCTATTTATATCTTCCCGGATACAAGAATATTCCCTTACAGATTCAAAGTGTCTCGGAGTCGAGTGCTTGTTGGCTCCTGCCCGACCAACACTTTTTCGTTGAAGCGCCGTGGCGCCTTCCGTCTCATTCTACGGAGTAATACAGAAGGGTCCCCCTCTCCTCCCCCACCAGCCCCCTCCCTCCCTTTCTCTTTTCAGGGCTAAAGAAAGACGAAGAAGAAGGAGAAGAAAGGAAGCATATAAGACATCATCATCTTGCCTCTCTCTTCTAAATCTAACCAGCTACAGCTACACGTGCTGATCTATGCTCATTATCTGACACTGATGCTGCTGCTGCCAATCTACTATTGCGCAATAGGCCTACAGGCTACAGCCCACAATACTTCGGCCCAGGCTGGGGGGGGGGGGGGGGGGGGGGGGGAGAGGATTGGAATAAATGCAGGGTGCCGGTCATCGGCATGGTCGGAGCCAAGACCCTGCCATTGACTTCTATTATTATTTTATTACTGCAAGTAAGTACCCGAACACGTGGTATGCCTTACCTTACCTTGTGCTGAGCCCCCTATGAAGCCTCATTCTCCTACACATTTTCGCGACTGGTTTCGCATCACATCTCGTTTCCCCAACCATGCCGCATTGACTGCTAGCTGCAACACTTCTCGGAGAGCCCCCATCTCCTTCAGCTGTCTACTTCGTCACCGCGACGACAGCGTCCGGCGCCCAACGCATATAACCGACTAACCGAATATCGCTCCCATCGTCCCCGCCTTCGGTCACTGACATCATGGCCATCTTGTCCCCCCGATTATCGAGCTCCCACAGCAATGGGGAATCGTCCGAATCTGCCCCCGACTCCTCAAATGCCCTGGCCGTAGACGAAGCTGCACTCGACGAGCAATCACCACTGTTCTTCGATAACGAGGACGATGCTCCTATCTCGAGCACCAACGTCAGCGTCGACGAGCTCCAGCGCACCAGGAGCGTCTGGTATCTGGTACTAGTCACCATCGGTATCGGTGGTCTGCAGACTGCCTGGTCTGTCGAGCTGTCCAATGGATCTCCCTACTTGCTGTCGCTCGGCCTGAGCAAGTCGCTCATGGCACTCGTCTGGATCGCGGGACCGCTTTCGGGAACCCTCGTCCAGCCGTACATAGGCATGCTCAGCGACAACTGCCGCCTGCCCTGGGGAAAGCGCAAGCCCTTCATACTGGGCGGGACTGCGGCTACGATCGTATCGCTCCTGTCCCTCGCGTGGGTGAAAGAGCTGGTTGGCGGCTTCCTGGGAATCTTCGGCGCTGACCCCGATTCCAAGGGCGTCCGTGTGACCACCATCGTCGCGGCCGTCGTCGGCATATACGTCCTGGACTTTTCCATCAACACAGTCCAGGCCTCCATCCGCGCCTTCATCGTGGACTGCGCCCCGGCCCACCAGCAGGAGGCTGCCAACGCCATGGCCAGCCGCATCCTGGGCACGGGCAACATCATCGGTTACGTAGCCGGCTACGCCGATCTGCGGGAGCGCCTCTGGTTTCTGGGAAACAGTCAGTTCAAGATCCTCTGCGCCCTGGCCTGCATGGCGCTAGGCGTCACCGTGGCCCTGAGCACGGCCACGGTGCGGGAGAGAGACCCCCGTCGGGATGGGCCCCCGGCGCGCAACCGGCCCGGCTTGATGGCCTTCTTCCGGGTCATCTTCGGCTCCATCAAGCGTCTGCCGCCCCAGATCAAGAGCGTCTGCCAAGTACAGTTCTTTTCTTGGATCGGCTTCTTCCCTCTGCTGTTCTACACATCGTCGTATATCGGCGAGATCTACGTCGAGCCATACCTAGAGGAGAACCCGCACATGACACCCAAGGAGCTGGAGCACCTGTACGAGAAGGCGACGCGGATCGGGACATTTGCGCTGCTCATAAACGCCATTGTCAGCCTGTCTACCAACGTCCTGCTACCATTCTTCGTCGCTCCGACGTACGATGGCCTGCCCATGGTGACTGCTGAGGGATATGGCACACATAAGCAGTCGTCGTCGGTGCTGGATCGCTTGCGGATACCCGGACTCACCCTCAAGAAGGCGTGGTTCCTGTCTCTCATCCTCTTCTCGGTGTGCATGCTCTGCACCGTGTTCGTGCGATCGGTGCGCGGGGCGACGGTCCTGATAGGCCTCGCCGGTATCACATGGGCCGTGGCCCTGTGGGCGCCGTGGGCCATAATCAGCGCGGAGATCAGTCGTCGAGACGCGCTCCTGCGCTCGCAGCGCAGCCATGGCGTGAGCGTGGGGGACGAGTTTGAGTACGACGGCGAGCACATGTCTGCCGGCGAGCAAGAGAGGACGGACCAGGCCGGCGTCATTCTGGGCATCCACAACATGGCGATCGCGGCGCCCCAAATATTGGCGACGTGCGGGTCGAGCATCATCTTCGGGATATGGCAGAAACCGCGCGGCACCCCCGGCGACCACAGCGTGGCCATGGTCATGGCCGTGGGGGGCATCTTTGTCCTCGTGGCGTCGTTCTTCGTGTCACGCATAAAAGACGACATATCTGAGGTCGAGGGTGCCACAGCAGATGGAGACGGAGAGGAGACGCGTCGGCTGTACAGGAGGAGCACTACCAGGCACACATGAATATACAGACTGCACATATTCCAGATTGAACTCGTCTCGGGCGGCCCCGCCGTGTGGTGGTCCCGCTGCTCTCGCTCGTACCCAGGCAACCTTGGATGTGATGTGTAGCTCCTCCCCGCCGCCGCCGCCGATATCTACCAAGGCATGACATCAGGTGTGGCCTCCTCTCCCCCTCCCCCTCCCCCCCCCTCCATGGCAACGGTGACGACGGCAGGAGTGCAGGCCCCCAGCTGGGCGCGCGTCTCCCCCGGCAGAGGCCCGTGATTGCTATCGAACGAGGTCAGACCGCCCCAGTACACGCACCACGACGTCGAGCCATCGCAGTACTGCATGTGACAGGTGTATATCGTCGGAGTCGGGGTCAGGGTCGAGGTCGAGGTCGGAGAGGGAGTCAGACCGGGTGTAATGGTCATGTTGGGGACTGTGACGGGGACTGTGGCAGCGGCGGCGGCAGATGCCATGGCGATGGTGAGGATATTTAGCATAGTCGAGGTTGTGATGTTGGGGACGTTATCCTCTCTTTTGCTCTTTCTCTTTCTCTTCGTCTTTCTTTATAATTTACAGTTGAAGAATAGAAAGACGGAGTTATCTATGGAAGACTTGTGATTTGGAATGGGATGAGATATGGTGGGTTTTATATTCTTTACATCTGTAGGATTTACGTTTTATACTCTTTATACTCTCGACTATCTGTCTGCATTGTCTACGGGAGTGACACGGCGTGAATCACATATCAAAAGGTAGCAGGATCTTGTGTGTATGCATGTGTGTTGTTGTGAATCATGTAACCGTCCAAGTTGCACAGTCGTCAAAAGATAAATTAGTGGCTTCGGAGCTAAAAAAAAAAAAAAAACAAAAAAAAAAAAAAAAAAAAAGCCCAGGAAACAACCCTTCAACCGAGCCCGTGATGCACACACAACCCCCCATGGTCCCATCCCGACACCGACCTGCCACAGCAGCATACGCAGAAGAGCACACCCGAGGCCCCCTTGATCATCACCCCGGAGAGCACATGCGCAAGAAAGGTTGTTGTAGCCCTACCCTCTTTGAGAGGACGTACTTACCCAGCTGAGCAGGTTGAGGGCGGCGGCATTGACGACAGCAGAAACAATCGTGGTGGTGGCCGCGGCATCGGCACTCCGGAGAGGTGCGCGTCGAACTCGGTCACTCTGGGAGCCATACGGTCACACTTAAAACATCGACGATAGAAACACAAAACAGAAGATAGAACCGAATAAAACAATCAATTCGTCGCATAGGCCACATCTCCAAGGCATGGTATCCTGATGATGTTGGGGGAAAAAACGAATGTGCAAAGAATGTACAAAAAAAAAGAATGTAAAGAAGTGTAGTGTGAAATGATCCGGTAACCTTGACCGTTCAAGATCCTCAGCTCTTTTCATGGAATCCCCCTCTAGAGTAAAACAGCAAAAAGAAAGAGTCTTGAAGATCTTGAAAAAGAAAGAAAGAAACATGTTTTTTTTTTGAAGAATATATGTGCATAACATATATAAGAAGAAAAGAAAAGGGGGGTTAGGGATCCAACCTAAGCGGAAAAGAAAAAAAAAACCCCGTATTCTTGAACCTTTCCTCCCCCAACGCCAACCTTGTTTTACCACCGATCCAACCGATATATCATCATTCGTTAATAGATAACGAAGGGAAGAAAAGAAAAAAGAAAGAAAGAAGAATACCCTTGAAGAAGGGGGGGGGAGGGGAGAAGAGAAGGCAAAGGGAACCTGGCTGGGACTCTCTACCAGTGCCTGTGGTTGCGACGGTGAAAGTGGTCCCTGGCAGAGAGGGTAGAGTTGCTGCCCTGGGAGTAGACGGCGATGGAGTTCAGGTTCCAGTATGTCTCGTCAAACTCCTCCGGGTGGTTGCCGACAAAGTCGTTGCAGGTCGCGGCCAGGGCGCTGCAGGTGGGGTTGGAGTTCCAGACGGACGCCTCTCCGGCCCAGTCCCCGCAGAAGGTGGTGTTGATGATGATGTTGTTCTCGCGGAAGTACTGGTCCAGGTCGCAGCCCTGGCCGCCGACGAAGCGGGCGGTGGGATTGCCCCAGGTCGACGGGTCGGGGCTTCCCGGTCCCGAGATGTCGGCCGGGATGGACGAGCGCGGGAAGAACCAGACGGAGATGTGGTCCGACGTCCACTCCATGGCGTAGACCCCGCCCTCGATGGCGTTGAAGCCGGTGCCGAAGCCCTGCGTGCTGTACGACTGCTGGGCGCAGCCGGGGCCGCCACCCTCGGCGCCGCAGTCTCCGCTCTCCATGCTGGTCGACGATAGGGTGCCCTCCTTGACGATGTTGCAGCCGGGGCTGGTGTGGAGGGTCATGGCCGTCTTGTCGGCGTTGTTGACCGCCTCGATGATGTCGATCTCGCCCGAGGACGGCCAGTTGGGGCCGAACATCCACAGCGCGGGCCAGGACCCGCACGTGCTGCTGGGCATGTGCGTGATGTCGCTGATGAAGAGGCCGTGCGTGAAGGACCGCTTCGACTCCAGCCGGACCGACTTGCGGCCGCCCGAGGGGTTCACCTCGGTCGCGTCCGAGCCCAGGTGGATCTTGTTGTTGTCCTGGCTGGCGAGGCCCATGTCAAAGGCCGTGTCGGCGTCGACGTAGTTGACGTAGCCGTTGGTCGGGTCCTGCTCCGAGAAGAAGGAGAACTCGTCAAAGAAGTTGTTGGCGTCGTAGTACTGGTCCAGGTGGTACTGCGTAGCACTGGCCACTCCGGCCAGCACGGCAACGATGCCGGCGCTCTTGTAGGCGTCGAAGAGCATCTCGGTCTGCCTTGTCTTGTGTGTGTGTGTGTGTGGGTGGGTGGGTGGAATGAAGGAATGAAGGCGGGCTCGACCGTTTTCTCTGTTTGTTTCTGGTGATCCAGCCACGAGAAACAGAAGATGTTTCGGTAGTTGTGAAAGAGAGACTGAGAGTCCGGTGGTGGATGTATATAACAAGTTGTCGCGAGTGCTTATATCGTCTCCGCCAGCGTTAAGATAGGTTCCAGCCTGAATAAGGAATGCAATGAATCGTTGTGACAATGATGTCGTCTATACGATCTAGGGGTGGCTGGTGATCTGCTCTTTTCTCTCTCTTCTTTCTTGGGTGTGTGGATTGCACGAAAGGACAGAAATGAGACCCAGCTCGACTTCTGAACCAAAAAGAAAGGAAAAAAAAAAAGAGGTAAAAATGATGAGGAAAGCAGGGAAAAGGACTGGCCTGGTTGGAAAATAACCCAAAGGAAGGACAAGAGGACACTCTCAGAGCTGCTGAAGAGAAGGAGGAGGAGGAGGGAGGAGGAGAAGGGCGGCAGAGGAGGAGGAGGAAAACTATATAGCTTACAAGTGCAAGTGCGTATAAGACAGGGCAAGGAGGTCAGGAGAGGGAGAGGGAGAGGGAGGGACTACTGCTGCATAGTCTTGTTCGGGAGTGATACTACTGCAGTCTGCTGCATACGAGTACTACGGGTGTAGAGTACGTATACACACACACTCACGTTCACAGAGAGAGAGAGAGAGAGAGAGAGAGACTACGACAGACTATCAGGACAAAGGGCCAGTGCGCTGCAGAAGCGGCGACAAAAAGTCGTAAGCTCGTGAGCAGGTACGTGGTGAAGTAACGGGACCTGAATATTGTAAGCCAAACACCCACTCACACATGCAGAGTACGGAGTACAGAGTCAAAGACACCCTTGTCTTTTTCTGGGTACGTACCGTCAAACGGACTGACCACTTACCAAGCTGGGGAGGTGACAGGCCAAAGCGGCATGGTCCATAGGCTATAGCACGGCTAGGTTACATCGGAAACAGGGGAAGGGGAGAAGAGAGGGGAGGGGGGCGAGGGACCAGAGGTACAGTCGAACGTACATGGACCCCACAGAGTCGGATGGGGAGCGAGCGGTTGGAGAGGGGCGGGCGGTACGAGTTGGATCGTCACTGTGGCCTCTCTGCACCGAGTCAAGTATCTCTGTACGAGTACCATGACGACGTACTCCCTTCTCCACGGCCGGGTCTTTTTCTTTCTCTCTCTCTCTCTCTCTCTCTCTCTCTCTCTCTCTTTCCTCGCATAAAGCAGACGAAGGAGATGAGAGGATTAAATGGGAGGGGGTCGGTGGATGGGTCTCGAATGGGTCACTGCGTGGATGGTATGTCCCTAGTAGTAGTAGTAGTATGGGATAATGTGTTAGTGGCAGAGAGCACAAGAGGCACGGCGGCACCAAAGAAGACAAGGAAGAGACAGAGGAGATTTACGAGGGATCATGGGCGGCAGGCGCTAGTGGCCACTCAGAGGCCCCAGAGGGCTGGAAGCCGGCAGTCAGCGTGTGCGTGGTCCAAGGAGAAGATGGTACCGGGCAGAGCGTCGTGGCGGTGGAGGGTAGGAAATGGTTGGTCGGGAGGTGACGAGGAGTGGTGAGAGGCTGAGGGTCGGTAGACAAGTCGAGACAACGGTGGCGGGTGGATATGGAGATGTTCTCGTGGGAATAATTGGGGACGGGCGGGTGCATAGTACGAGCAGCAGAAGTAAGGGTGGCAGTCTGGCGATGTGAGCTAAAGAAAGAAGCCAAGGGTGTGATAGCGTGGCGTAGTACGTATCGGCATGGTAGGCTGGTGCGTATGAGCAGCTCGTGGTGGGGGTAGGTGCTAGACCGTAGGAGAATAGTAATATACTATACTACAGTAGGAGAGCACAAGTGAGGAGTGGGTGAGTGAGGCGCGAGTGAGTGAGGTGATACCGGAGTGAGGTACCGGAGAAGAGTACAGGTTGTGGAGAGGCGAGTGAGGCGCCTAGTGGAGAAGGCGCCAGGGTAATGATCCAACTGGCAGCTACGACGGCAACTGCGCTCACAGGGGAAGGAGCGACGATACGGAGAGGGCAAGGAAGGAGCAGACAGGTTGGCAGGAACATGATGGAAGAGGGAGGAAGCTTACGAGTACCGGTGGCGGTACGGATTATATAATTCCACGATTCAATATCATCAGGTCGGCATCACCGGTCCTCTACCCTCTACGAGAGCTCGTATAAAAAAAAATTGCGATGCCGACGTGATGAGAGCAAGGGCAGTACGGAGTAATACGTGCAGTGTTATCGATATGTATAATATGTGCTCGTATATTCGTACAAAGTAGCAGTATCAGCAGTAGATGTAGCATCAGTGAGTACTGTACTGCTCGTACAGGTAGCGATCACGTTTACCACTACAGGGGGAGGGGGGGGGAGCACCGTGCTCGTCGTACAAACTACTCCGCACCGAGGGAATCTACTCCACCGCACATATCGATATAGTAAGGTAGTAAGTGGCAGTAATGGTAGTCATAGTCGTAAGTAGCGGTAGTAAGTAGTACGTAACAGTAGTAGTAAGAAGTAGCTGTAGCGAGTGGAAAGTAACTGTAGTAGCAAGTGAGAAAGTCACTGCGGTAGTAGGTGGAAAGTCACTGCAGTAGTAAGTAAGAAAGCAACAGTCTGCTCCCTCCCGTCGCCGACACCGTAATCTGTACCGTCTCTAGCATCAGCCATTTGTAAAGACGACGGCACAGTCAGAGACCAGATACATGTACGTCGCGATGCAGTACGTAGAGAGGGGGAAGAGAGTATCGATACTTGCATTCCGTCCAGATGCACTGTTTCACATCCAACCTCTCCCTTTCACCTTGGCCTCGTTAGGATAGCCGCTACCGAGTGCTTTTAGCGCCGCATGGCAGAGACACGCGTCTCCTTTCCGTCTAGTCTTGAAAGTCTTAGTCTTCCACCCTCTGGCTATCTACGTACCTCTCGTAGTCACTCCTCCGAGTCCCTCTACGAGTGAGTCTATCACAGTATTACGTCGTACATGTAGCCGTACGGAGTAACGCACTCGTACGTAGTCGCCCTCCCCTCTAGGCCTCCCCTCTAGGCCTCCCCTCTAGCCTCCCCGTACTCCTGCTCTTGAAACACGCCAGAAGCCCCATCTGCAGGAACCGTTACAGGGATTTGCCGGTGAGTTGTTTTAGTTGCCTTTTCTCTCCGCTTCTCTCTCTCTCTCTCTCCCTATCTCCCTCTCTCTAGTTTCGTTTCGTTTCCTCTGTTCCATGTTCATACCTCTTTCATCAGATTGGAAGAGGGAGAGAATGAGGAGAAGAAGAAGAAGAAGAAGAAGAAACTGCAGACTACATGCAAACCATCACGGGTCCTACTTTTGTACTTGTCCACACAAGTCGACGATCCTCTACACACGCATGAGCCGGCACACACATGATATGACCATCATCTCATGTCCCTTCTTTTCTTCTTGATGATAATAGTACAGTCAAGTCATTGAAAAAAAAAAAATTAAATTAAATTAAATTAAATAAATAAAAAGATCATCTCTACACGTTATTACTCCATCAAGACAAAAGAAGAAGAATAAAAGACACCGTCGACCTTTCTACCTTGCCGCCGACCTCTTCTTTTTTTTGGCTCCACCCAACCATCCTCCCAGCCGCCCGGTGAAGCGCTCACGAGATCAACTCTTTACGAATCATGGATGTTTCTTTTCTTGACCAGTTTCAAGTAGGACAAGATAGCCGCTCATCTGTACTCTTTTTTTAAAAAAAATAAAAATAAGTTTAAAAATAAAAAGAGAAAAAGAAGAGGAAAAAGCTTCTACTTGGCAATCTCATGTGCCGAGGGAGTCGTGTCGTGCCATGCCATGACGAAAAGTGATGGCATCATCCGGCCTCCAGCCAACCCCAATAATGCGACCTAACTTTGACCTTTCCTGCCACCTTGCTAAACGGTCCATTATATCCATGGTGAGACGACGCCGTTGAACCTGAGAAACATGTTTACACAAAGGGAAGAGGAAAAGGAACAGATGGGCTACCTCCGACCGGCACAACCTGCCCGGTTCTGCCTCTTTTTTTTTTTTTCAATTTTTTAGTTCTGACCTCCCTGATTCTTTACCCCCCTCCTCCTCCTCCTCCTCCAATATGCATCTCACAACAGAAACAAGCAAAGAAAAGTATAAAAAGAAAAAAAAACTTTCTCGCTCGGTCCGGGCCCGGATCTCGTCGGGGGGAAGAAGAGATCGACGTTGGATGGCAGGGGTTGGGGGTTTGGGGGGGGGGGGGGGGGGGGGCGCGATGCTCAGGGGTTTCTGACAGCCCTCTTCCATCGTGTGTCTTTTCTCTCTCTCCTCTCTCCCTCCCCCCTCCCTCCCTCTCTCTCTCTCTCTCTCACCTTGACCCAGAGGTACGGTCCAGATGGGTACGCTCATCCGGATGGATGCGTCTCCATCTCTTGGCTCGAAGGGCTTGCTCTTGTTCTTCTGTCCCCCTGTTCATTTCGCCAAGAGATTGGGGTGGCTGGTCCGGCGTCACATCAAACACGCGATGCTCTCTTGTCTCTCCTTGGCATTCTTTTTTTTTCTTTTCCTTCTATTTCTCCATCTCTCTCCCTCTCTGCTGCTCTCCACCTACATCGCCAGATAGCTTGGTAAACTAGCAAGGTCGAAACAGTAGTACGTGTGCATCTGTAGGTTCATCGTGACCCTTTTTTGTTCCACTCATGATCTTTTGCATCTAGGCCTCGTTAGGGTTATTATGTATAATACTGCCATTTAGATTACTAGTAACACCCGAAAAGTCTTACCCTCAGGGCTTTCGCAACGGGTACCAAGTTCCGGAGAAGATCAGATAAGAGTAGAGGATCTGTGAAGAGAAAGAGAGGAGGGGGGG
>NW_023336192.1:627231-675610 GCF_012550715.1 Geosmithia morbida
CATTGTTTTTTTTTTTTTTTTGCTTTTTTTTCGTTTCATTTACCGTTCTGTATCGATACATTGACCTGGTACTTTCTTCTTCCTTTTTCTTTTATCCTCTCCATGTCATCTTGAGAGAGAGATTAATACACCACCATCTACTCAGTAGAGATCACTTCAGCGCTGACTCGACATGACACATGTCAAATCTACCCGACATTTATGCAATACAGAGCATTGGACCAACCAGATCATCATCCCCTCCCCCACCGACCACCACCATCATCATCATCAGACAGAACCTGCCTTGCCTTCCCCCCGTCACGATTTTCCAGAATGGCAATTTCCCCGGCACATCGGGAACGATACATTACCAGACTTCGGAGACTCTTCTCTCTCGTTCTTCACCTGCTCAAAAACGTTAGGGGCGGAGAGAGGCGACGCTCATCGTGGATCCATCCGCAAGGACCCTTCTCATTCTTGACGAGTATGAAAATATCATTGGCACACACGTTAAATTACCAGTACGTCTCCTTCATCGTCTTGACTCGCGCCGCCCGTAATTGTGGTCCGCGTCACACGTTTCACAACACCCTCGAAATCAGCCCAAGTGAAAGCGAGAAATAAGGTCAGATGGAAGGGGGGGGGGTTGTTTTCCTAAAAAGGACATATGGCATGTATTAGAACATGACGGGTGTGTGGATGGAGAGGGAAGACCAGACCAAACACAAATGCTCCAGACCAGGAGTTCTTTTTCTTCTCGTTATAGTAGTAATAATTCTCGTTATAGTAGTAATAAACGTCTATGTAATAATAAAAAAGTACCCCCTCCCCCCACCTTCCTTTTTTTTTTTTTTCTTTTTTTTTTCTTTTGCTGACATGAATTAAGATGGTTTAGATGTTCTCCCCCTTGAAGATGGAAAGAGAAATTTGAGGGTTGACCGGGAGAAGAGAAAAAGGGGGGGGGGGAGGAAGGAGAAGCGCTACCAGAAGAAGTCTTGTCCTGAACCTATAGGGAATAGGTAAGATGAAAGGGGGGCAGGGTGTGGAAAAGGGGTTAGGACAAGAAGCGAGAGAGGAGTTCGAAAGAGGGTAAAGAGATGGGGCGGGAAGGGGGGAGGGAGAGGTGAAGCCGGTCACAGGACAGTCATCATAGGACAGACTCTACAGCTTCACCCATTGACCGGTGAGTTTATGCCAGATCACCGCGACAAAGTCCTCCTTGAACCTCTCCCACGGGTTCCTGTTCAGCCAGTACCCAAACTCGCGGTAGTGGTACATTTCGCCCCAGCAGTCCCTTCCCCATTCGCACCCGGCCATGTTGACGAGGAAGTCGTGGTCGTCTTCGTTGTAGTGGAACCGGCTGTTGTTCTGCTGGACGCCCGCATCGTCGAGCTCCACGCAGGCCCCCGGCGGGAACGAGTTGATGGTCCTCTGCGGGAGGAAGCCGGTGTGCTGCCGCACCCACGGGTGCGATTCGTACATCTCTTCCAGCGCGTCCTGCTCCTTGTGGTCCCAGTCCATGTGCTTCTGCTCGTACATGACCGGGTCCCACCACATGTCCAGCAGCCGCTCCGTCCACGCGCTCCGCCGCATCATGAACGACCCCAGGTTGAAGCCCGCGCAGTCCTGCGACAGGAGGAGGTTGAGCGAGTTGGCCTTGCCGTCGCCCACCGCCGACAGCGCCTCGGCGTCCAGGTACGGTTCCGTCGGCGGGTGCGTGATGTTCAGAGGGTTCCACTCGTTGATGTCGCGGTACACCTTGTCCTCCAGGTCGGTGAAGATGTGCTCCTGCAGAGGGTACGACAGCTCCATGATGTATGTGTTGAGATCGAGCCACCAGAACCTGTTGACCTCGGGAGTATTAGCGATCGATCTTCCATCCTCTTGCATATTTCTTTCGGCCATATTCTCCCCCTCCCCCCCCCCCTCTCTCTCTCTCCTTCTCTCGCTCTCTCCCGCTCTCTCTCGCTCTCTTCCTTCCGGTCAAGACAAAGAGAAGACAACTCACCACTCAGCGTCGGGATATTTCCGCATGGCAGACCTCATAAAGTCAACCTTTTCCCAACTCTCGCGCCACTCGTGCGCATACCGCTTCTTGATACTCATGTCGACAATCTCCAGGTTGTAGCCCCATCGGTTCGAATACTTGCGCTTGTTGCGCACGCTATCTCGCTCTACCGCCCACTCACGCGCACCCTTCCACTCCATGACGCCACCGCCCAGGTTGGCTCCGAGGATGATGACAAACTTCTCTCCGCCGCCACCCCACGATGAGCGTCTCCACCAATATAGAAGCGCTGTGCTGTCTTGTCAGTCGAAGAACCGCTTGCTCCGATGCGACCGAGTAGGAGGGGGGACAGTGCGTGTGTGTGCGTGTGTGTGCGTGTGTGTAGACTCACGAGTATTATATAGAATAAGGAGGAGCAAGAGGACAGTGGCAGCAGCGAGCAACCTCCCCTTTGACTTCCTCCCCATCCTGCCAAAGATGGACGAGATGCGCTCGCCAAACGACGCATTTCTGGGCGCCCAGCCTCCTCCCCGTGCGGCCTTGTCCTTGTAGCCGTATGCATTGTTGCTGTTGTCTGACGGGTAAAATCGCGGTAGGCTGCTGGTTATGCGACGCATGTTTCGGACAAAGAATCCCGAGTTCTGGGTCGAGAAGGACGGGTAGCCATTGAGGTTATGGTTGCTCCTCATCCGACTGGCCGAGCCCCAGGGGCCGGAGGCGCCGGCGTTGCTTCCTGCGCTTGGAGGGATGTGGGCTGGGCTGGAGCGGCCGCTGTTCATGTTGAGGCCCGGACTCGACCATCCTCCGCCCGGGATGGGGGAGGGGCTTCGCGATAAGGACATTTCGGCGACGGGGGTTGCTGTGATGGGATGTTAGCCGGCATCTGCCCTTCCATCTCATATAGATGTGCATGTACGCGAGAGATTCTCATCTGTCCAGTCACGGGGAGGACGGGAATGCGAGGTTACGTACCTGGTATCGGAGAGAGAGCCGGCCGATTCGAGGGAATGGCCGGGCGGGAGTGCAGCTGGTCGAGAGTAAGGTGGTGGCCGGATCGCTGCTCGGCGAGCGTGTGTCCAGTCGAGGAGCGTCTCCGGTGGTGGGAGCGAGGCGGCCTTTCCCTGTAGGAGCTCGAGGAGCCGGCCTCGTCGTCTACGGCGGAGGCCAGCGTGCCGGCGGGTGATCAAGGGCTGGTCGCTCGCGGGTAGCGGCGGCCGGCACCACTTGAATTCCTTACACGTCGTTTATGCGTTTATGTTGTTTTGTGTGTTTTGTTTCTTTCCCCTTTTCTTCCTCTCTGTCAGAGATTCGGTACAATCGCCTATGTGGGTGAGGTAGAGAGGATGGCGATGGGCGTAAACGTTTCCGTGATTGATCGACGGCAGAGGTTAAACCAGGAGCGGCCAGATCTTTATTTTTTTTGTCTTGGCGCTGGTCGCAAAGGGGGGGGGGATCGATCGTAAACGGAATGGGGGGAGGCCGCGAACAGAGCAGCGAGGTCGTAGGTGCTCACGCGGGAGGAATGGATGGTCGTCTGTCCTTCGTATAACGTCTGGAGGTCTCGTCGTGTGTGTTTCGTGATGAGAGATGGACAGGGAGATGGAGGGGGATATCCAAGGAGGGAGAAGAAGGGGGATGAGAGAGAGAGAGAGTTGCAGAAAAGTTGAATCTTAACGGGGGAAGTGGGCGGGTTAGTGGGACACAGGCCAAGCTAAAATGAAGTGTCGCCTTGGCGCTGCAGGGTAGTAGTAAATGCCAGAGAGTGTGATGCGATATGAGCATTCGGTAATAGGATAGGATGGCTGGGGAGGGGCAGACGAGGTAAAAAGGTAAATATTTTAAGACCAAGAATAAGAATAAAAATAACGGGATCGAAGAAGAAGAAGAAAGTCAAGAAGACGATGACGATGACGGTGACGGTGACGGTGACGGTGACGATAAAGGGATAATGAGAGGGCAAAAAAAGGGTGACTGATGTCCTTGAATGATCACTGTAGCCCCCTTGATGGTAATAATTTCATCTCGTCAATGGCGATTCATTAGTGGGCTCCAAGTCATGCAATGGATCCGAATTGCGCATGGCGCCAACCGTGGAGCCTCAAAAGATCAGCTGTAGTCTATCACTGTGTCCTATCTGACCGTGACTCTTCTCGGTGTCCGTGCTCGACCACACTCTGTCGCCCGTGGTTTCAATGATTGTACTATAGAATACTCCCCGTCCCTACTGATAGCTGTCAGGCGAAGAAGACTGCATTCGAAAAAGCCATGGCACTAATCCGTAGTTACCGCATCGTTACAGGTGCTGAAGAGGGTGGCTTCACCTGCAGGCTACGAGTATTACAGCTGATATAGCCTATACAGATTAGAGGTATTGCATCTATACGAGTATATGCGAGTATATATTATATTGCTCGTACGTATCATTACCACAGTACTGATACGGTATTTCTCCGTATTATGGAGTAATACTTCGCACTCTGTTGAGCCTGTATCCCTGCCAGTACATGTATTCGAACAAGCCGCCACTCAACCACCGTCATCCGTCATAAGCCACAAGGTCGATTTTGACGACTCCGCGTACTCGTATTACTCTTATTTTTTGCGTGATTACATCAGTACCCGCTTGTCCATGGTCCTGCTTGTCGATGATGACGGTGCCCTCTCTCCCCGCTCACTGCAATGGCTTTTTTTTTTTTGTTATTGGAAGCATCACCTTGCTTTCGACCCAAGTCATTTTGCCACCTCTACCTCGATTCTGGACTCTCGACGTATGCTATTACTCAACCTAGTCTCGTCAGGGTGTTAGTTAGCATCGTGCCCACCATGACCGAGACCCGTTCGACGAATTACTCCGAGAACCGTCAATCTACCCTGCAGTAGATGATGTGAATCATTCTGTTGAAGACTTGAAGTAGCTGCCTCATCTCCATCAATGTCCATCTACATGTCCTTCTCCGAACAGCGGGTGAGGCAGTGGAGCGCTCACTGCCAAGAAACATGTCCACGAATTTTTTTCATCTCTTTACCCGTCCGACTAGTTCAGACACTCCCTGACACCCGCACATGTCGCCCCGTCTTACCGTCCTAGATTATAAGCACATGTATGTGCCCCGCTGATATCCCGAACCATGCACGATTGCCAGTCAAGGGTCCGTGACCAACCGACAATGACAGCCAGAATGACGAGTCTTTACCATCGCACCGTGATTCCACTTACGGCAGAACCGACAGTAGGTAGCACGTCGTACCTGTACACCGATCAACCAAGGATAGTGCCGCAGCCCACAAGGTGCAGTGCATTACCGGTTGACAACCACCGGCAGCATTCTCACCTCTTTTTGGACCCTGACTGTGTTTGGTGGCACGACTAACCCCGGATCGCCTACTTCCCGTCTGCACACACTGCACGTCGTACGTGAATACGGCAAACGGACAGTACGAGTACATCTGAATCACGGCCAAACAGCCAGCTGGACGAAGCCTGAGGCAGGAAACAAGGCAAGCAAGACAGACTCTCTCTCCTTGGACCCTCATTCGATGGGGAAAGAGCGTAGGCGCGCACCTTCCCTACCCCGAGCGGCAAGGTCAGCAGCCACAACCAATGACAGCCAACCATCTCCTCCCGGGCGCCTACGCACTGAAACCCGCAGATCCCATCTCGAGCCAATCATGTATGATACACGCCGTTCACTCTGCACTGCATCACCACATCGCCAGGCGACAATAGGCCATCACCCGCCGCCCAGCTTGATGCTCATCATGCCTCTTTTAACATGCCTGACGCGCCTCGGGCGCTTCTGCCCTCCTTCTTCTCTTCTCCTCTACGTTGTCCATCGCTTCTCTCCCGTCCATTCAGTTCTCTTCCTCTCTCTTCCTCTCTTTCTCCCCTCCATCCTACCACTGGCTGAGCTTGCTTCCAAGTCGTTCCGAGTCTCTCATTGTTCAAGCCTGCATACTATTGTCTCGTGACGCTTTCATCCATCCGCTATTCTGAGCCTTCCATTGTCCTTTGCTCCCACCCCTCCTCTGTCTCATTGCATCGACTCATACATCTCCTTGTCTCTCTGCTACCAGTAGCCAGGTCTCGCCCCGACCTGTTCTGTCACAGAGACGACCTGACCATACTCCACACCAACATGTCACTGTTCAGCCGTGGCCTTTGTTCGTCATAGAATCTCACAGCCATGTCACACGATTCTCGAGAACAGTCGGCTCGGCAGCTCCCACGCCGACGCTCAGCGGAAGACTGGGAGGACTGGCAGGACGACGATGACGTGGTCACCCCCATCGACCCAGAGGAACAGGCCCTCGTCGAAAGCCCGGCCTCCCCCGCGTCGAGACAAAAGTCCGCTGCACAGCAAGCCAGAGCATCTTCCCAGTCTGCGAGCAACACCACCAGGATAAAGCGCCTGCGATCGAGACACAGACAGAAAGCCCAAAACGCAAAGGCTGGAATCAGGCTCATCACCGACATGTCCAACTTCCGCCGGCAGAACCAACTTGCCACCCAGCTTCAGACCACCCACGACGCTGACGCTCCCAAGTTCGTCGACGCCGCTGCTCTCCGCGCCCTCGAGGGCGACCCCAACTCGGCTTCGGTCGGAAACTGGAACTGGCTCAGGAATCAAAAGGGCAAGGTCCCCGCTTCCGCCACACCCCAGTCTGCGTCCGCTCGCACACCTTACGCCCTCACTCCCGGAGACGCCCCCATCATGATTGGCATCTCTCTGCCCTCGGAGGAGACAGGTGCCTCCTCAGATGATGATAGCCGTACAACGCCCACCGCTGAGGCGCTGACGTTCCGCGCCCCAGTCCGGGCGAACGACGCTGATCGTGGGAACCTGCCGGCTCAGGTTTCCCCGTCGTCGACCCCAGCGACTACCCCGATCCGCCAACAGATATCAGTGTGGTCGCCAGACACGCCAGACACGGCATCCTCTAAGGCATCCCGTGCCGTCTCTAGCTTCTACTCGCAGACAACCGACGCGACTTCTTCCAGAAAGCCCGTCGACCAGGACGTCCCTCCCGTGCCGGCCCTGCCGTCCACGTACAAGAAGACACAGCATCAGAGGCTTATCAGCCTTGAGATTGGCAGTGCCAACAATGACGATGATGAGCTCGGAACCCCCTGTACCCTGTTTGAGGAAGACGGCAGTCCGAGCCCCCAAAAGCAGGCCAAGCCCAAAGGGCTGGCCCCCGGTTTCACACCTGACAGCGCCAACTCCAGGTCACACGGATGGTGGGACCATGTCGTTACCCCATTCATGGACAGACGCTTCACGTTTGCGAGCCGCAGGACCAAGGCAGATTCGCCCAACTCGCCTGCTACCGCCAACACGCCGCGTGACTACCACGCGCAGACCCAGAGTCCTCTTGCCCAGCAAGAGAGCGTCGGCGAGAAGCAGCCGCTCGAGCAGGCTCTGCCCGTGCCCCGCGCATCAACGCCGCCCATCGTCCGGGCGCCGACGCCGCGCCGGACACCGACGCCACCAGCAAGGCCCGAGACGAGAGATGTTCCACAGCCCCTGTCGCAGCCGACGGCACTCGGTCTCGGCGATGCTACGTTGCCGTCGGAGAAGCCGACTATCGTGGTGACACCCGAAATATCGGGCGAAACACCGCCTCCATACTCCCCACCGCGGAGGCTGAATGAAGAGGGGGATGGCGGACCTGTGCGGTACCGTGCCGTCCCCCCCCCGGAGCACCCACTGCGGTCGCAGTTCCTACCCTCTCCAGGCCCCGGATCTCCCGGTCTCGCGGCCACGATGACATCCCAGGGAGCCACGCCCATGACGGATATACCCATCACGCCGACGATCCCCAGGGAGATGCCCTCGCAACCGCCCGTGCCCGTGCCCTCTCGGCCGATGGCATCCAACCTCCCACAGGAGCACTCTCACGATGCTCGCGGGTCCGAGCACAGGGTTGAGCGCGAGCGCCGCCGCCACGAAAGGGAGGAGACCTTGGCGAGGAAGCTCGGCAGCTTCTGGCGAGGCCGCGGGTGCATCCCCTCGCACGGGTGTCTCGGCCGTCCCGGTCGCGAGGGTCGTAGGAGGAGAAGGGTGTACATGGGTGTGCTGGCCACGACGCTGGTCCTCATCATCCTCTCCATCGTCCTCGGCGTCGTCCTGACCCGTCCCAGACACTCCTCCGACCCGCCCCCTTCCATCTGGGTCAACCTGACCGACTTTCCACCCATGCCTACCGGTGTCCTGACGGTGGCTGGCCCGGAAAATACCGTATCCAGAGACGGATGCACTGTACCTGAGACGATATGGAGCTGCTCACTGCCCAAGGAGGAGCACGACTCCGTGAGCCCGTACGACGCCGACCAGCCGACCATAATCATGCAGATCCAGTGGGACAACAGCACGAGCAAGGAATGGGACGTCCCCGATGGCAGGATTCCCAAGCCGGACGTCTCAGCCCGGGACGTCCACTCACGTCGGGCGACAGAGTTCAGCCCATCTCCCGAGCCCCCGACTTTCGCGGACATGTGGTTCCTGGGTAACACAACCGACGGCGTCAAGTCGGACGACAAGGCCGGCGAGCCGGCGCCCTTCTACATCAGCGTGCTCGACTCGACCGACGGTGCCGTCGAGCAGCCCGGACTGGCCAGGCGCCAGACGACGGTGGGCGACGAGCTGGTCAAGGACCTTGTCGACCCTCCGGACCTGCTCGCCGACGGCACCCCTCAGCCAGCCCGGATGCTCCCGGAGGTGAAGCAGCAGCCCGTGCGGCTGTTTGACCGGGGCCTACCGACGGAGCACTACGGTTTCTACACCTACTTTAAGCGTACCATCTTCGTCAAGTCAGTGACCAGGGACGACGGCGGCGGGGCCGTGCCCGCTGACGAGAATGGCGGGTGCACCAAGACCGAGGCCAACCACCTCGTGACGTGGGGCCAGACGCGCATGCTGGTGCAGATATGGACGCGCAAGTCTGGAGACGTAGACCACGGCGTCAAGCTCCTCAGCAACGCCAGCCAGCCCAGCATAGATGGGAAGGCAGATCTCACCCGCCCCGGAACGATGCCCTACCCCGTTACCGTCAGCCTAGACACGCACGGCGGAGACCCTGATGAGAAGCTCGTGTGGCAGTGGCCCATGAATAGCAGGCAGAAGCTGGATACGGAAAACCCCAAGCTACTGTCCAACGACATCTCGTTTGACGGCGAGCTGATCAACCCCCGTAAGGATAACGATACGTCCTTTGGAGGGTTCGATGGTGGGACGGGGGGATGCAAGTGTGTCTGGGTGAATTGGGAGTAAAACTTTCTGTCTCATTTCCTTTGCCGAAAACAATCTTGTTGGCTTTTTTTTTTTCCGTTGGTAACACTCTTTGGTATATTCCTTCTTTCTGTTTCATCTCCTTTGTCAAGAACAATCTTGGTGGCATATTTTCTTCTTTCTTGTCATGGGATAAGAAAAGGATGGCATGTATGGCGTTGCTTCGATTTATTCACCATCATGGTGCTAATCTAGATGGACTTGATTTTGGTTTCGTTTCGGGATAGTCTTTTTTTTTTTTTTTGAAAGGATTTTTTTTTAAAAAAAAAATAAAATAAGAAAGAGCAGAATGCATTACAATCAGTATAGATAAAATACAACAGAATGGAGATGATCTGCTCAATACCCTGACAATGCTAATTGTCCATCGATGCAATATCAATAAATGTATCTATCTTTTATTTGAATCTATGAAGCATGCGATGGGCATCACCAAAAAAAAGTGGGATCCACTCTAAAGTCTACACTGGTGGTACTGTTTCTTGGCCAACCTATCGCATCCGATCAGGGCGACAGGTCGAAACACACCCTTTCTCACCAGCTCGATGCGCCTCTCGAGATTCCAGGCGGCCAACGTGCGGCAGCGGCTGCCGCTGCATCCGCGCACCCGCCAACCGACCACTCGACTCCTGCAGTTGGGCCCCGGACACGGACGCGAGCTCACGACCCTCGCGATCGAGACGTCGTGCGACGACACGGCCGTGGCCATCCTCGAGCGTGACGACAAGACGGGGGAGCACACCCTCCTCTTCAACGAGCGGATATCCTCCGACCACAGGAGGTTCAGGGGAATCGAGCCCCTCGTCGCGGTCCAGGGCCACACCACCTCGCTGGCGCCTCTGGTCCGGAAGGCCGTCGGCCACCTGCCCGGTGGGCCTGCCTCGACGGGCGCGGCGGCGGCGACGACGGCACGGGCGCAGAGGAAGGGCGTTCCCGACTTCGTATCCGTCACGAGAGGGCCGGGCATAATGCCGAACCTGTCGGTCGGACTGTCGACGGCCAAGGGCCTGGCCGTGGCCTGGGGCGTGCCCCTCGTGGGGGTCCACCACATGCAGGCTCATGCGCTCACGCCGCGGCTGGCGAGGGCGCTGGGGTGGCGCATGCCCGTCGACGACGGCCGGAGCGGGGGCCCGGGAGGCGAGGAGAGTCTGGCCCGGAGGCAGGGCGAGCGAGGCGAGGACCGGGAGAGAGGGCCGGATTTCCCATTCCTATCCCTCCTCGTATCAGGCGGCCACACCCAGCTGGTGCACTCGCGCTCGCTGACGGACCACGCCATCCTGGCCACGACGGCCGACGTGGCCCTAGGGAACCTCCTGGACCACTCGGCACGGGACATCTTGCCCGCCTCTGTCCTCGACTCGGCCCCGGACGTCATGTACGGCCGCGTGCTCGAGGACTTTGCCTTCCCCGACGGCGGCACCCGGGCCGAGTACGAGTCCGCCTTTGCGCCGGGCCGGTCGCGCGGGGCCGAGGTAGCCGACGCACCGGCCCGGAGCGAGACCGGGGGGTACGGCTGGACCCTGCCGCTGCCGCTCCGCCAGACCCGCAGGATGGCGTACTCGTTCGCCAGCATCGGCACGACGGTCAGGCGCATAGCCGAGTCGAGACGGGCCGCCGACCAGGACATGGACGTCGACGAGCGTCGAGAGCTGGCCAGGCAGACCATGGCCGTGGCCTTTAGACACCTCGTCGACAGGCTGTGCATCGCCCTGGACGGCGACGGACACCACCACCACCACCACCATCACCACTCGAGCGCGGGCGCGGGCGGGGTGCGGACTGTCGTGTTGGCCGGCGGGGTGGCGTGCAACCGCTTCCTCATGCACGTCCTCCGGGCGACGCTGGACGCCCGCGGACACCGGGACATGCGGGTCGTCGTCCCGCCGCCCGCGCTGTGCACCGACAACGCCGCCATGATCGCCTGGGCCGGCATGGAGATGTACCGCGCCGGGCACCACACCGACCTCGACGTGCTGGCCATCAACAGGTGGCCAATGGATCCCGCGCAGGGGCCCGGTATACTGGGTGTGCCCGGGTGGTTGAGGCGGCCTGGGTTCTGAGCGTTTGTACATGACATATAAACTGTATCTACTAACGTATATATATATATATATACCAAGAAAAATAAACAGCTGGTTTATCATGAGGGAGGAAACATCTCAACTGTATCATTAGAGTGGGAAAGGAAAAGTCATTGCTGAACAAATACATTTCTCTCGTCTCGTTTTTTTCTTTCCTATTTTAATTTTGATTTATTTCATTCAATTACTATTCCTTTTTCTCTTGTTTCTTTCAAATCCCATGAAGCGAACAGAGAAGAAGAAAAGAAGGAAACAAGAAAAAGACCAAACACAAATATCTATTCCAGCTCGCTAGTGACGTTTGTAAACTCGCCCTTGTCGAGCTTAGTCTTCCAGAAGATTGGGTTCGTGTCGGAGAAGCCGTGGCGGGTCCAGCCGTTCTCCTCGATATGGTAGAGGTTGATGTAGCCACCGGAGAAGGCGTCGCGGTGGGTGGCGGCGAGGATGGACCTCCTGCCGAGCTCGAGGGCGGCTTCGGCGTCGAGGTCGTAGCTGTACTCGGCGTCGAGGACGCCGTAGGCGAAGGTCTGGCCGGACCCGACGCAGAACAGGTTGCCGGCGAGCCTGGTGCCGTCGCTGTCGACGTAGTACAGCGCGGGCCCCTCCTCGGCCGTGACGCCGGCGCACATGGTGCCCATGCTGAGCCCCATGCCCTTGTACGAGTAGACGAGGTTGGCCAGGATCTTGGAGGCGGCGGCCACGCTGATGCGGCGCTTGTGGCGGAGCTCGTGCAGCCGGCACTGCATGCCCAGCCACGACAGCCAGAACTGGCAGTCGGCCGCGCCGCCGGCCATGGTGCCCAGGAGCACGCTGTTGATCTCGATGACCTTCTTGACCGTCTGCGAAGCGATCCAGTCGCCCGCCGTAGCTCGGGAGTCCGTCGCGACGATGATGCCCCCCTGAAACCGGAAGGCCAGCGTCGTCGTGCCGTGCGCAATCTTGATCGGGCAGTCGGGGTTGGATCGGTCGTCCGTGGCGGAACGGAGCCAAGAGGCGGGCTATCATCAACCATCTCTTGCGTTAGTCAGTGTTTCGCGAGGGAAATGGATGTTGATATACCTTCTTCGTGGGGGGGGGGGGGGGGGGGGGGGGGAGCAGCCAAGGTAAAAAAAGAAAAAAGCAAGAGCAGTGAGCAAAAGAGAGAGAGAGAGAGAGAGAGAGAGAGAGAGAGAGAGCAAGAGAGAGCAAAGAAACTCACATTCGCAACGGGTGGCATGGCAAACTTCATCGAAAGATGGTCCGTGGGATTGGGATTCATCATATCCATGACCTCTTGCTCAGACGGGTCCTTTTCCTCCACCGCCGGACGGCTGTACTGAGCCACGAGGGCGTCCATGACTGTGTATGTGTGGGGTGTTGTGTGTGTGTATGTGTGTGTGTGTGCGGTTTTTGTTCTTGTCTTCGACAGGCTGTGTTTTTTCCCCCTCTTGCTGTTCTCTTCGGTCTCGTCGGATTACCGTGGTGATGGTGGTGGTTGTCGTCGTCGACTTCGTCTGGACGAATGGAAATGGGGTGCGCGGGGCGGAGAGGGAAGAGAGCTCAGGTTGAGTACATGTAGGTCAGGTCAGGCAGCTCGTGTCGTCGTCACAGGTGGGGGGGTAAGCCACAATTTGTCAAGCCACATGATCATATCTTGTCAAGCCACTCCGTACTAGTTAGTAGTAATACAAGTATTATACGGAGTAGAAGAAGTAATACAAATGTTTGCAAGACCAAACACCACAATCATCATTCAACACTCGATTGAATTATATATATATATATATATTAATATATTATATATGTAAAACGGTTGTCGTACAGGATATCTGAAAGGAACGGAAAAAGAGAAAGTTGGAAAAAAAAAAGAGAGCCCAAAATCAAAACCATGACTCCTCCTGTCTCCTCTGACAAAAGAAAAAAAAAACAACTACTACTGGTAGTACTAAATGATAGTTTTTTTTTAATTTTTTAATTTTTTTCCCTCCCTCTCTCTTTTTTTTTCCTTCACCAACTTTCATCATCCTTCCTTTGAACGAGATTTTTTTTAATTTTAAATGAAAAGAGATGATGAAAACGATGGGGGGGGGGGGGGGGGGGGGGGGAGGGGGAGATTATTCAACCTAGGCAGGTGTGGGTTCGCGAGAGTTCCGTCCGGGAGTGGAATCCCTCTTACCCAGGAAACTCCTGCGCGATACGGCACGGGGGCTCTCCGTCAGCGACGAGCCCGACACTTCGGCGGGCTGAAAAGTGCTCTTGATGGTCACGGTTCCGCCTCCTACGCTCAGCTCCTTGGGGATGCCCGAGCCCGACTCGTCGACAAAGTAGGCGTGCTCGCCGAGGTCGTCGTCGCTGCGGAGCGTGTGCTCGCCCTTGACCTCGACCTTGAAGGGCACGTCAGGCGTGCACGTCACCTTGAACGACTCGTCAAACGTCCAGCTGCCGTCGGATGACTTGTGGTGCCTGGTCTTCCCCACCGTCTTCTCCCGGGGCGACAGCTGCGTCAGCGTCACGTACAGGTCAGTCGATGCCGGGTACCCGCTCGCCCCCACCACCGTGAAGATGGCCGTGCCGCTGCCCGGGGACGGCGGCGCGTTGCTGCGGATAGATGCCGACCCGAAGCTCTTGGTCCGTGCATGTCCGTTGCCGTTGCCGGCCCCGTTGCCGTTAGGCGGCGGCGGCGACGTCTCGATGCTCGGGATCGGCTGCTGGTCCGCCCCACCCGCCGCTCCGTCCACGCCGTTGGCTGCCACCACGGGCACCGAACGCTCGGAGATGGCGTCGTCGTCCTTCTTGCTGAAGAGACCGCGTCGCAGGAAGGTGGCACCCCTGCCGACGCCCGACGCCACGGCGGCGCCGCCCTTGAAGGGAACACCGGCCACGCCGGTGACGATGCGGCCGGGGCCTCCGCCAAACGTCGCCGTCCCGCGCTTGCTCCTGCGCACGTAGTCGGGTCGGAATACGAGGCGCACGCGGATGCTTCCCGACTTGCCGTCCAGGGGCAGGCTGACCTCGGTGGCCCTGAAGGGCTCCAGGCTGTCCAGCGGGATGGGGGCCCCGCCCAGGAAGTCGGGCCTGCCGCCGAGATCCCAGTCGTAGACGTCGACCTTGAACTGGGCCGCCGTGCGCGAGGGCACGTCTACGTCAAACGACTCGTTCCACTTGGGATTCAGCGTCTTCTTCTGCACCTCGCTCTTGTACACTTCCTTGTCGTTGAGCTCGAACTTGCAGAAGGGGTCGCTCTTGCCGTTCCTATCGGCAGCGGGGAGATCGACACCGTCGATCAGGTCGACGCGGAGCTTGCCCATATTATTGATGCTCTCGCTGGCGTCCAGCTGCATCTTGATGGGGATGTACTTGAGGCTGACCTTGACGGACCCCGGGCCGCCATCCTCGGGCTTGAGCTTGAGCGTGGTAGGGTTATTCTAGGCGAGTCAGCATCTGTTGTCGTCCTGGCCCCTCTGGAGAAGAGAAGGAGAAAGGATGGGTGGGTAGGGAAGAGAGAACGGAGGAGGAGAGAGAAGAGCGGAGGAGAGAGAGAGAGGGGAGAGAAACATACCAGGCACTGCTTCAACGTGTCAAGCGTGTTCCCAGACACCGAGGCCAGGACCTTGTCGGAATCGTCACCCTTCTTGCGGGCCTTGATGGTGAGCTTCGAGAAGTCTAGCTCGCGGATGACGCAATCGCCGATCTCGTCAAACGTGTGCGACTTCTTCGAGGCCTTGGACGACGTGTACGCCGGGTACAGGTAGTCGTCGACGAAGATCTCGAGCCGCGTGTTGGAGTCGGGCATGTCGGCCTCCATGAGCTTGAAGATGAGCAGGCCGCTCTCGTGCCTGAGGAGCTCCTCGGGGCTGAGGCGCAGCTTCGGGGGTCCCTTCTTGCCGACGGGCTGCTTGCCCGACGCGAGCGACGTGTTGGACGCCGAGGACGTGGGGGTAGTGGGGGTGGCGGGCTTCTCGGCGGCAGCAGCGGCGGCGGGGGCGGCGGCGGCGGCGGCAGCCTCCTGCTTCGCCTCCTCCTCCGCCTCCTCCTCCTCCGCCTTCTCCTCTTCGTCGTCGTCGGGGTCGGCGACGTTGAGGCAGGGGTAGAAGGCGACCGTGTAGGTGAGGGTACCCTTGGGCATGCCCTTTCCGTGCATGCGCAGCCCGTCCTCGCGGACCTCCTTGAGGTCGTGGGCGACGTACTCGCCGTCGACCTGCCGGATGTAGTCGCCGGCGTAGAGGTCGACGAGGCCCAGGCTGCGGTCGCTGCCCATCTTCTCCGTGTCCATGGCCTCGAGCGTGAGCTTGTCGCGGGGCGAGTGGACGGGCACGTACAGGACCTCGTCCCACTCGGGGTTGAGGTCGTTGAAGAAGGTGACGGTCCGGCCCTTGTCGATGCCCGAGAGCAGGACGCGCATGTAGGCGTCCGACTTGCCAAAGGCCTCGAGGTTGCGCAGGTCGGTGGCCTTCTTGAAGTGCAGCCTCATGACGCCGATGGGGGTGACGTAGCCGCCGCTGCCGACGACGCCCGAGATGGCGACGGGCCTCCACTGGGCCGTCAGGTGGACGCGGCCGGACGAGGCGCCCGACAGGTGGTACCACTCCTTGCCCTGCTGCATCAGCTCGAGCATGTCGTCGAGCTTGATCTGGTACTTGCCCAGGTCCTGGTCGCCGGCGAGGTCGCGGTCGTCCTTGACCGAGACGCCGAGCTTGGCCTTGCGGCGGTCGGTGATGAGGATCTCCTTGGAGCCGTTGTCCCAGATGGGGTTGTTGGTGCGCTTGAGCTTCTTGGTCTGGTGGACCTCCTTGCCGTTGAGGAAGAGGCAGGCGTAGGGGTTGAGCATGCCGACGAGGCTCTTGGTGCCGTCCAGGTCCTTGGCCTGCTGGACGGTGAAGCGCAGGATGCCCTGGTTGGACTCGGGCGGGGGCTCCTCGACGCCCTCCTCGTTCTTGGTGGGCTCGAGGACGGGGAAGAAGCGGAGGTCGCAGGAGACGTTGCCGCGGACCTTGCCGTCCGAGATGACCTCGAGCCGCAGGTTCTCGTGCACGTTGAGCTCCTCGACGTTCTCGAGGGGGAAGGAGGCGACGCCGAGCATCTTGGACTTGCGGAAATCGTTCTTGTCAAAGACCTGGAGGTCGAGCGAGTCGGTGAAGGAGTTGAGGACGATGTAGTGGGTCTCGTTCCAGCGGGGGTTCGAGTTGTCCTCGACGGTCTTGGTGCGGGCCAGCTCGTTGCGCTGGTTGAGGGTGACGGAGACGTACGGGTCGACGGTGCCGGCAAAGTTGTCCGTGTTCTTGAGGGCGTTGGCGCCGTGCAGGGTGACGGCGAGGACGCCGACGGCCTGGTCGACGGGGTTGCCGGCGAGCATCTTGGCGACCTCGATGGGGAAGGTCTTGGGGGCGTACATCATGGGGGCCAGGTTGCCGTGTATCTGCTCCTGGATGAAGCTCTCGAGGCCGGGGATGAAGTTGATGTCGAAGCCGAGCGTCTCGCCGCCGAGGGGCTTGCAGACGTAGTCGATGGTGGGGCGCTCGAGGAAGCACATCTCGACGCGGTCGATGTGGGGGAAGGGCAGCTGGAGCTTGATCTTGAGGCGCATGATGCCGGAGAAGGCCATGTCCTCGACGATGACGTCGAGGCCCTTGCTGATCATGGCCTTGCCGACGCGGATCTCGAGGACGACCTTGGGGTTGATCTTGTTCTTGAGCTGGCGGGCCGTCATGTCGACCGTGTCGTTGGGGGTGAAGCTGAACTTCCAGTCCATCATGACGATGTCGTCCTCGGTCCTGGGGTAGGTCTTGACGTGCTCCATGCGCGGGGGCTTGGTGCCGAGGGTGAAGGTCTTGAGCTTTAGGCTGTCGAGGAAGGAGGGCGTGGCGGAGCTGAGGACCTGGTCGACCGAGTTGACGATGGTCTGGGCGAGGACGGGCTGGTAGATGGGCCAGAACTTGACGAGGAACGAGTTGATCCACTCGAGGGACTCGTTGTCGGTGTCGAGCCTCTTGAGGGCCATCTCACGGTGAATGTCGTCGCGGAAGTTGCGGCGCACGCGGCGCAGCGAGGTCCTGTAGTAGGTGGAGCAGAAGGCCATGACGATGATGAGCCAGCCTAGGCCTCCGCCGAGGACGGCGACGAGCCAGGATGCCAGGCAGGCGAAGACGACCATGGCAGCATTGTGGTACCAGTCTGCAGAAACATTGTCAGCGGCCCTTCTTCTCCCTCTCCCTCTCCCTCTCCGCCATCCCCCACCCGGCAGCAGCAGCTTCGTGAAAGGGCCGGGTGGGGTTGGGGGGGAGGGTTCCTGTCTATTCTGTCACTGACCGCCGTAGAATTGATCGGGAAGCTTGCCCTCGAGCCATGTGGCGTGCTCGAGCAGGCTCTGGAACTCCTCATCCTTGTCGCCCAGAGGACCGAACATGGGAGCCCAGCCGGTTCGGGAGAAGGGCTCCTCCTTGGCCTCGGGGTCGCCATCACCCAGGGGTCTCCCGACGGAGCCGTTGGCGATATCAATGGCACCGCCCTTGCCAGCCTCGGGAAGCTCCTCGTCCGGGCCAGTTCCGTCATCGATGTCGGAGACGATCGCATGGGCCTTTTCTCTGCTGCGGAGCTCAGCGGGGATAGCCTACGGGATTCCCTCTGGTCGTCAGTATGGGTGGAAGCTGAGTGGAAGTTGAAGGGAGGGAGGGGCTTGTGTATGTATGTGTGGTCTGCGGGAGGGATGCTCCTTACATTGCGGGCCTGAGCGCGCTTCTCGGCCGCAGAGGCGTCCGGGTCGAAGGAGAAGGCGGGGACACCCGACCTCTTGGACTGCTCTAGGATCTCGTTCTGGGCAGCATCGGCAGCTTCCCGAGTCTGGGTAGACTGGGCGGCTTCGATGGCGCCCTCTGCCTTGAGCTCGGCTGCGTCGCGGGACGGCATGACCGGCGGTGTGTGTTTGTGAGAGAGAGAGAGAGAGTGTGTGTGTGTGTGTGTATGTGGAAGAGCGAGCCTCTTGTCAGGTGGCGTTTGCTTGTATTTCTTTCCTCGAGGGGGGTGAGGGGTCCGAGACGGAATCAGAAGACGATGTCTGGACAAGTCAACCTCGGGACTGCGAGCGGGTCGGTAGCATCCACGGTGCTGTCCGTGTGCGCTCTGATGATGGCGCGGCCGCGCAGCGCGAGACGAGGAGCGGCTATGAGGGAGGGGAGGGCGCCTCTCGTTGCGTGGAACGAGGAAACGGGAGATGGATGATGAGGGTGTGCGTGCGCCACACTGGTAGTGAGTGCGTCACTATGGCCTTGCTGGGGTAATTTCCGGGCCAGCAGAGAGGAAATGGGAGGGGGGGTGGAGGGGAAGAGGAGATGGAGATTGAAGGGCTAGAATTGAAATTGAGCGATTGAAGGAGCAGGAAGGAAAGAGAGAGAGAAAAAAGAAGAAGGAAGGGAAGAAAAGAAGAAGTAAGAAAAAGGAAAGAAAGAAAAACAAGACCGTCTCAGGCTTAGAGGAGGAGGAGGAGGAGGAGGACGGACGGCAAAGAGAGGAATTGAGAGGGCCAACCAAGGTCCAAGGCTGTGGCGCCAGAAAGCAAGCTGCAGGCTAGTCAATAGCTAGCTCAGTTGGATTGAGATGGGGGTCAGCCCAGCTGTAAGACAAGTGCAGTGCAACAAGGGAAAAAAAAAGGGTTTTGTTTGCTTTTTTTCCCTCTAATTTATTCATTTTCTTCTTCATCTTTCTCTTCATCTTCATATCTCATCTCACATCACACGCCAATATCCGGATCAAACCAACCCAACCCAAACCAACCAACCAAAAAAAAAAAAAAAAAAAACCCATGTATGTACCTTTTGCGGCTCCGTTCCGTTACTTGGTACATGTATTTCTTCCACATGCACTCGTATGATGCAGCAATAATATTGCCGATGGGCAGCATAATAACTTCGTGGAGGTAGTCATATTACTCGAGCGATACATGCTCTCGCACACGTACATGTATATATCATCAGTAGCTTATACCTGACCCAAGAATAACTCTTCATCGTCCATGGGTTAATGCTCGTCATCTGGGGTTGATAGGGCAGGGGGTGAGTGAGAATACATGCTGTACGTACATGTACGGGTACCCCCGTACGAGTAGTCGGAGAAGGAACCGAGGTATATCACCCCTAGCGAGTTGAAGAGAGTGGGAGGGAGGGAGAGAGAGAATTTTCCTAGAGGGTAAAGATCGAGAAGGCTGGATCACCAGCCAGCCAGCTAGGATGAATTCTGTCCAGGATCATGACGGAGATGGCGTGCAGCACAGCTGAACCGGCGACGTAATGCAATCAAGATACGATGTACAGGTTATTATTACGAGTACTCGTAACGACCGCAGTACGAGCAGTGAGCACTCGTCGTCATTCTCTGCCCATCCCACAAGTTGGCGTGGTTGGGTGGAGCGTGGAGCGTGGAGCGTGACAAGGGGCGGAGGAGGAGAGGAGGGGCTGGACGCCAGGTGGAGATGGGACCCGTGGAACCCATCTACTGTCACACATCTTGGGTTCTGCTCAGTGGGCAGAGCAGTGATGATGATTGATGACTACGAGCGCTGGATGCAGGGTGGCTGCTACGAGGTAGATTGTAGCGCAGCCAGCCTGTGATGCAGAGGCCTCGGCCTACGGAGCACAGATTGACGGGTACAGGCATTCATTCATTCCATCAATCATCCCCCCCGGGTTATTGGATAAGATATAATAGACTGTGATGTTGGGTCCGTTCCCGAGATCTCTCTCCAAATTCTCTCTCCATTAGACATGGTACTGATGATACGAGTACTCCGTAACTGATGCATTTTTTTTTATTGCATGTATTACTCGGTTGGGTACGGCACTGCTATTGATTATTGATTATACCGTACGTGTACGAGTAGCAATACTACATGCACTCACTACATGCACTCACTACATGCACTATTACTTACTGATAGTACCACCTGTCTCTGTGCCTCTGCCTCTCTGCCTCTCTGCCTCTTCGCCTCTCTGCCTCTCTGCCTCTCTGCCTCTCCCTCCCTCTCTACCTGCCCCTGTCTGTACACGCTGCACACGTCGCCCCGCCACTCCAACTCGTGTTTACCCCGTCTGCACCCGTGCGACTCAGGTAACCGGCGCCGTCGCCCCCCCTCCGTCAGCCAACTCATGCACCGGAACACGCACAAGAAGAAGAGAGCAGGTCGAGTCTTTGGAACATAACACACACTTCTCCGTCTCTCCCCCTTCCCGCACACAGCCACCATCGACACGGGGCATCAGGGAAGAGATCGTCATCATCATCATACTCGTTATACACTCCACCACCAGCACACACACACACACACACACACACACACACACACACATACACACACCAGGCATATCGTCACTGTACCCCATCATCGACACACACGCGAGGCATCGTCATCGTACTACATACCATACTCGTGTGGACATCATCTCTCTCCCATCGTTGCGGGGACCTTTTTATTTTATTTTTACAATGACCCTGTCCCATCCTTGTCAGCCCCGATCCAGGTAATCTGTACGTGCACACGCACGCACGCACGCACGCACGCACGCACGCACCTACAGGGCTAATACCACCACATCCATCTAGACAGTTAATATTAGCTGCCTCTGATCTGTACTCCTTACTAGGTCTCTGAAGACACTACAGATGATTTTATTTACTGCTTAATATCGGTAAGATAGTAAGATACTCCGTGCTCTAGTATGATTACCTTTTACGAGTAATACATGATAATAACAATACCTGTAGAGGCCTCTCTACCCTCTCTTACCCTCTAGGTTCCGATCCGCGTCCCTTGTTGAGAGTCAGGTCTTCCTGCTCCCTACATGTCCATACCTGGTATAGTATCAACACATATCACACCAAAAAGAAAAAAAAAAATCAAATTCAATTCAATTATATATATATAAAAAACATGCGCAAGTGCCCGCACTAAATCTGGAAAGAAGGACAGGAGAGAAAAGAAAAGGGCACTAAAAGGTCCCATCCATTCCACCAACTCCAAAGCCCCCCCCAGTAACCCCCCAGTAGCCCCATCTTTCTCCACTCTAGCTCTTCAGCTTGACCGGGTGCTTTTTGCTTTGGCTCTGCTTTCCATTGCTTTTATTTATTTTATTTTTATTTATTTATTTTTGCTTTGGATTGCTGCTGCTCTCTTTCTCTTTCTTTCTTTCTTTCTTTTTTTTTTTTCGTCTCTGATACCCCTGCTCCGAAAATCGTCATCCCGCATACACTCTCGTACATGTAAACAAAACTCGTGAGATGCACGTGTACGGGTACAAGTGTCGATGAACTATCGATGGCTGCCTAGTATTGCCGTCGCCTTCCTTGTATCGACATTGTTTCTAAGCTGCTTGCATACTAGTGTTCTCCCGAGGAACAGAAATAAAATAAAATAAAAGCACAGATCTCTCCCCGTCTTGTCATTTAATCCATGTCAATAGCTGACCTATGCTATTGATTTCTTTTCTTTTTCTTTTTTTTTTCTCTTTTTCTCTTTTTCTTCTTTTTTTGACGGTATGCACCATGCCGTGAACCCACGTCACATGCTTTTTTTTTTTTCCATACCAGAGACCCCACACAAACGTCTCACACGGCAACACATGTTCATTTCACCAGACCTTCCCAAAGCAACGACGACGCAGCAACAGATACCAGTATGTGCTCGATGAATCGTCATACCGTGTTCGATTTGAAATGATATGTACCGTATCAGTCACAGAGATGACGCAAAAGTAAAGGAAAAGGAAGAAGAGGAGAGAATGTGCTTATGAGGAACCCGACAAGAAACAAGTGAAAAAAAATGCAGAGAGAAGACGGGGAAGAAAGGGGAGTGGGGGGGAGAGGAATAGGTAGAGAAAGACACCTAAACTCCTATGCCTGCAATTGAAACAAATAGAAGAAGAATCTAATATCCAAACCCGTCATGTTGGTGTACAGGACATCGTCCAGGGTGATTGACAAACCAGGCCGAGATGCACGACCTGTGGAACCGACAGAGGCACTCCAGCCTCGCCATCGGCACTCCCACCGTAAACTCCTCCAGACAGATGGTGCACTCGGCGTCGTCGATGCAGTCCTTCTCCGTCGCCGCGTACGAGTACATGCCCGTACGTCGGGGTGGGATCACCCCACCTCCTTCTCCTGCTCCGCTACCACCGCCGCCGCCCGCCCCCGATCGGCCGCCGGGGCTGTTTCCATATGTGCTGTGCGACGTTATGCAGGACGTGATGTGCGACTCGCGGAGTGCTTCAAAGTTGGCCAGATGCCGCTGGGGTAGCTCGCGGTGGCAGATCGGGCACTCGTCCTCCTCGGCAATCTGAGGCGTGGGCGGGAGAACTCGCTGCTGGTGGTAGACGTGGTGGGACGACGATGGAACGGCAGACGTCGATGCTGATGTCGGGAGCCCGTAACGGCCCGCGTGCGGGGGGACCGACGTGCTCGGTTCGCCGCCACTTTCTGGGTACCGTCCCGTGGACGCGTACGGGTAGTAGGCGTTGGAGCTGGCGCGTATCCGTGGTGAGGGGGACCCTCCTGAAAGAACGTTTCCTGACGGGTTCTGTGGTGCATTGCACTGTTAGCATACATACTCTCTCTGATGGATTCCTGGTCGTTCAGATGGGGGGGGACTCACCACGGTCATGCTCCTGGTCCTCGGCCCGTATGATTGGAGGATATCGTTCGCATGGTGGCTTCCCGGCAACCCCATGCCAAATCGGCTGCTACTCGTCGCGGCCGCATAGGCATCCCCAATGCTGCTCCACGATCTCTGATGAGAGCTCCTGGGGGACAGCACTGACGGCGAGGGCGACGACACGCTCCCCGCTCCCGGTGTTCCCGGCACGGCACCCGGTCCCTGCTGATGCTGCGGGGGTGCAATGTTGGGGTCCGGCACACACGGGTTGCACAGCCGCACCCTCTCGCCCCCAGATATGCCATTCATGTCGAAATATCCGGAACCGAAACCGTCGAAAAGCAGGCCCTGCGAGATGGGCATATCGAATCCGGGGGGTCGCACGATGTACTGGTAGGGAATGATGATCCGGTGAGGAGAGCAAGCGTTGCAGACGACCCTTCCACACTTTCTGTGGGTGCGCGCGTGTACATGTCAGTTTTGGTGGTCCTGGGGAGGGGGCGTGAGGGTGGTTCCATACCTGCAGTGATGCTTCCTGACGAAGAAATTGAATTGCGTGTGACAGATGGGGCAGTACGTGACCTCGACATCAGGCTGCCATCTGGGCACGGCGAAGTCCGAGGACCGTCGACTGCTCGCGCCCGTGTCCGAGCTGTCGAGTCGTCGTGCACCGGGGGGTGCGGGGAGGGGTGCCGCTGCCGGCTGCGTAGCCGCCCGTATCTCGGCAGAAGCAGCAAGGCTGTCATTGCGAGGGGGGCGGGGGGCAGCACCGGGGAACGGTGGCAGCGACGGGTGATGTTGATGCTGTTGCGGTGCCGGATGGGCAGGATGATGATGAAGTCCGCGGATGTCAAGCCTGTGCAGACCGCCTGCGAGCGACGACGTCGTCCTAGATAGAGTCGACACCGATGTCCCGCTGCTGCTGCCGCCGCTGCTGCTGAGTTGCGCCTCGGCCAGGGTCACGCCCAGCTGGGAGATGATGTCCTGACCCCTCGATTCCGGCGTCTCGGGTTCGCCGGCCCACAAGTCTTGTGGTGAGTCGTCGAAAGTCGGGAGCACAGGGGGCGGCGGCGGCGGAAGAGGAGGATGGCCGTCATCGTCGTGTTGCTGCTGGCCTGCGGAGGAAGCAGAGGCAGAGGTGGTAGTCTGGGTACTGACCAGGGCCGGCGTCTCGGCACCGCTGTCGGTGTCGGCCCATATGTCTTGTGGTGAGTCGTCGAATGTCGGGAGTACAGGGGGCGGCGGTGCAGCCTGTCCGTCGACAGGTCGGAGGTCAGGGACAGCAACGTCTTCTTGCTGCCCGGTGTCGCTGCTGTGAGACGGTTCGACTTGCGTCCCCGGTGACGGGACGGGCGAGGGACCATATTCGGTGGATGGTCTGGGGTTCGATTCGTCGGGCGTGGCCGAGGGGCTCACCTCGCGAGGTGGGCTGGACATGATGAGAGTAGCTCCCCAAGTCTCCAGGCCAGTGTGGGGGCGGGAGATGATGAAACAGAGGGGCCGCCACCTCTGGCTGCCGTTCGGTTCGTATATGCAGAACTTGAAAAAACAAAAGGGGAGGGAGAGAGAGAACTGTAATCGAGTTGCAAGTTGCAGGTTCCTATGAAGGGGGGGGTTTACGTTGGTCGTGGAGAGCCTAATGTAGAGAAGTTGGGATTGTTAGCTGTAATCAATCTTGGTGGCTGAGGCAGCACCACCAGCCTTTCGCCACAGTCCGACTAAAAACGCACCTCTTGCTTTACAACTCGAGGTTCGTTCGAATGGCGTATGCATTGTGCATAGTGTGAAGATGATTAACCCCGAAAATAAGAGATTCCGTGCTTCGAAGAGAAGCAAAGGAAGGGGGGGGGGGGGGGATCTTCTCTGCAGGGAGAGGGAGAGAGAATGTGCCACTTTCCCCCCGTTGTTGAGGGGAAATTCGGCCCAGAGACGCGCGATCATGCGTCTGGTCCTGTTACGGGCGTTGCCTGAATTAGTAATGCTGCTTGAAAGTCCCAACCACTGCGGTCAAGGGTCATTGCGTCAAAGCCTTCTGGATGTTGACCCCTCATATGCTCTCCGGCGCATAGCTACTATATAACAAAAAAAAAAAAAAAAAAAAAAAACCTGTAATGATAGGATCTGTTTTTTTTTCCTAGATACGAGCACAAGTACAATCTCATTGTCATTCCGACGTTAGTGGCAGAAGGTTAATATACGAATTTATTAGTACGAGTTCTGGGGTTTTGTTGGCACCAAGTACGGAGTAATATACTGTATCACCAAGCTACGCGATGGAACTAGCCCTTATACAGTGAGGCGTCAGGCCTCCCCCCCGCCCCATAATCTTATCAGTTCTAGATAGCTGCTTATCGACCGTCTCGCCCCGTTGCCGTGATATTCCCTAGTAGAGAAGATGCAATGCCAAATGATTGTTAGTCGTCTACCGTCGCGCCGCCCGATTGCTTGGTGAGCTACAGTCGGGAAACTTACAAAGTAATGTCAGCCTTGCGGAATCATGTCGGGAGGTGCTGAGGTAGTCCCGTGATTTGATGCCTTCTCTTTTTTTTTTTCCATCTCTCCTTGCTTTATAGGTCCTTGGGGAGTCGCACGTGGCTGACAGGCAAAGTAATCTACATGTAGTCTTACTACTAATAGTCGTAATGCTACTTGCGTCTTAGTCGCAGTTCGTCGGCCCATCCGACTGGGCTCGGCTATCTATGATTTCTACTGCATCGTCATGAATACTCTCCAGCTTCCCCCCCCTCCCCCCATTAGATGAAATAAACAAAAAAAACAAAAATCTTCTAAAATTCCTCCTCCCTTCCTCCTCCTTCTATTCAATGCTCGATCGGTATAGTCTTGTATCTCAACCCCGATCATGAGCGACACACCTGTCGCCCTCATAACGGCCGGATCAGCCGGTCTCGGGGCTGCCACAGCCCGCCTCTTTGCCCGGAACGGCATGCGCGTCGCGGTGAACTACTACTCCAACGCCGAGAGGGCGAACCGGCTGGCCGAGGAGCTGGCTACGATATCACCCGACACGCTGGGCAAGCTCGACTACGTCGCCATAAGGGCCGACTTGGGAGACCGGGCGCAGCTCACTCAGCTCGTGGACGAGACGGTCCGGACGTTTGGGCGGATCGACGTCGTCTTCTCCAACGGCGGGTGGACCAGGTTCCGCGACATCGGCAACCTGGACGACAATGTCGTCGAGGAGGACTGGGACCGCTGCTTCAACATGAACGTCAAGTCTCACCTGTTTCTCATGCACGCGGCCAAGAAGCACCTCGACGTCACAAAGGGGGCCTTCATCACCACGGCTTCCCTAGCCGGCGTCAGTGTCAGCGGGAGCTCTCTGGTAAATCTACCGATCCACTCACTCGATAAGAACCCCTCCCCCATACAGCATACACCCATAGAGATGGGCCAGTTCAGTAACACTTCCTCTCCTTCCTCTCAGGCATATAGCGTCACCAAGGCTGCTCAGATTCATCTGGCAAAGGGCCTCGCCAATGCTGCCGGTCCCAATATCAGGGTCAACACCGTCTCTCCTGGACTCATGTTGACTGTACGTTCGACTCCCATTCTTTCCCCTCTCCTCCGCCCCCCCCCCCCCCCCCCCCCCCCCCCCCCATGACCGGCAAAACGCCCGGCCGACCCCTCATCTCCCCCGCACGCATGCTGACGATGAAAAACTCTTTTCTCTCCCTTCTTCTTCTTTCGTTATCTGTAGGATTGGGGTTTGGAAGTCTTTTCGGTGGAAAAGCAAAATGCAATCCGCGAGCGCACCAGGCTCAAGCGTCTGGTTGAGGTGGACGATGTGGCCGAGCAGGTGCTGTGTCTTGCCAAATCCAAGAGCACTACTGGGGTGAATGTGGTGATTGATGGTGGCATGTTTGCTTGATGAACCTATTGACTAGTAAGAATGGGAAGAAGTGATGCCGGACTTCTTCTTCTCCTTCCTCTTTTCCTGCTGCGTGCCATAGTGGTCTGGGTTGGGTTGTTGCCAACTCCCGTACTCGTTTCTGTTAAGAAAATTTCACCATGATGCAAGAGCAATAAGTAATGCTCGTGACCTCATACCCACATTATCACCCTCCCATGGACACCGCCTTGTAGAGTCATATGGTGGTGCTCGTATCTTCTTTTCTTCGACTATCGATTCTTCTCCTACTACTTCTTTCGAGGAACAGTTCCCCCCATCCCTTGCTCTCCCTCTTTCTACCACTATCTCTCTGGGTGTATGAAAAAAACACCACGGCCTGACACAACCCTTCCCGCCTCTACACCGACGGTGTTCTCTCTCCCCCGCTTGTGCCTGTAGTAGGCATCTCGGTTGTTGAGGATGGCATGGTGGTAATCAAGTCGTCCCACATTAATTGGCATATACGTGATGCGAGCATTGGACTCTAGCTGCCAGTAGCATGTAGCCGTGGTAGCATGGCAGTAGGCGTACGCGTACTTTTAAGATGTATCGACGCAGATGCGTCCGTCATTTCACTACGAGATTGACCGCTACTATCGTTGGAGAGCTAGGGTCCGTCGTGATCAATACATATACATGTATCTGTTCCGTACTAGTACATGCATAGGACTCTTCCTCGGCCCTCCTTCCCTCCTTGCGGATATCATGGGTGCCACGGTCTTTGCTGGTTGTCTCGGAACCAGAGATGCCAAAGCGCCAAGACGAGCTTGCTGGTAAGCGGACGATGTGCATATGCTTCTGTAGATGCAGTCGTATTATTACTACCCGCTAAGTGGTTTGGGGTAGTGGTGTGAGGGATTGGCAGCGTGACTACCCGTAATCTTTTGGAGAAGAAACTACTCGTCAATACCCGTACATGCGTTCATGACTCATAGTAGTAGTGGTAGTAATTAGTAATAGTAGTCGTAGTCGTAGTCATAGTAGTCATAGTAATAGTAGTAGCAGGTAATAGTAGTACTGACAGTGATGGTAGCGATAGTACGAATATCTAGTAATACGTCGTAGTCCGCCTGCAGAACAAAGATGCTGCCCAACCGGGGTTGGCGACTGGTCGGGCCGGGGGTTTCTTGGCTCTTCTGTTGGGTCCGCCTTCCCCTCCCCTTCCCCCTCCTCTCTTTTAAGATGGCTGAACACGCGTACTCGTCCCATTTTTAAAACAGAATCAAATGAAAAAGGAAGAAGCAGAGAAAAGAAAAGTTGTAGGGTGAGGTTAAATTGACTGTACGGGTGTGTACTCTCACTCATCACTAGCCATCCTAGTCTCGCATCCCGCAGTCTCTCCATTTCTCCCGCTTTTCTTTCTTCTTATTTACGACATGTTGCGACGTCCAGCACTTGTAATCGTTCTGTGCAAGGGGAGCATGATTGGTAAGAGTAGCAACCACCGATCACCGTTGACGTTCGGTAGGGCTGAAGACGGGCAACATACGTTGCGTTCCGTGAGGCCGTAGGAGTGACGCGATGACAGATCTCGGGAGCATGGAGCTTTGGCTGTGAACGGAGAGAAGACAGAGAGAGAGGAGAGGTGAGCGCGCCGCGATGGTGATGTGCTATAGCAGAGAGTCGATACGGTGCAGCCCTTATCTTTTCGCACATAAGAAATCATCTCCTTTTCCTCCGCTCCCTTGATTGAGAGACATGTCGGACATTTCGGGTTTCTTGAGGCTCAAACAAGGCCCGCCCCCCCCCCCCCCCTTGTGTGCGTGCGCGTGCGTGTTCCGGCAGTCAGTCATCATGGGTATCTCTCGCCCTCACTTTCTTCTTTTTACAACGTACCCATAATACTCCGTACGAGTATTCGTACTCCAGTAAAAATACAGATCTGCGGCTGGTAGGCGGACCCAAGGGACGCGTGGCAAGTGACGGGAAAAGGCCCAAAATGAGCTGGCCTGGTTTTTGCGTTTTCTTGGCAGTCGGACGGCGCACATGCAGTCATAGTCATAATGCTAGCAGCAGCACTCTCCGTAGGGATTCCGGAGCTGACCCCGCTCAACCCATCGGCCGCTCTGGAGGGGGGTGGTGACCCATGGTGGTGCATATTGTGTGATCCCAATGCCAACCCATCAAGCCGTGTTGCTTGTCTCGTCGTGCGTGCGTGCGTGTGTTTCTGTGTGTGTGTTGGGTTTGCTGTTGAGAGGAGGCCGTGTGCTCGAGGTACGACAGATTAGGTATCGCGCCTCTTTCGACTTCTCTCTCTTCGTCTGTGTCGTCGATCGAATTCGTCACTCAGAGTACCCGAGGATGGTTGTCATCCAAACTCGGTCGATACGTCTCCTCCTCCCCCCGCTCCCCCGTCTACCTAGGGATCGGGAGGAGCTGGAGTACGGAGTACAGAGTACGGATACTCATAATCATTCTTGCCAATCCTTCTTGCCAAGCCGCCATCCTCCACAATGGCTGTCTCTCGGTTCGAGACCGTGGCTTGTGGGCGAAGCGTGCGGGTGAGCTCGAGGCCTGAAGACTCCGTCGATCTCGCACTCGGTAGTGATAGTGTGATATTATGCCTGTCATCCGGGGACGTCGTCGTTGCCAAGACATGGTACGCGCAACCCTTTCTTGTGGTCCCCCTCTCTCCCATCACACCCCCATGGGCCATAACCGAATCTTTGGAAAGCTGTTGCCAGCTGGTGTGCTGGACCACGGTAGGAGCGACGACGTTGAAAAAAAAAAGATCGATGCGGCATAGATTAATTGAAGATGCCCAACCTCTCTACTCCCTCATCTTTTGATGGATGTCAGTGATATATTGTCTTGCCGATCGATGGTGATGGTAATGATGAACGAACAGGATAGGTGTATACTTATTGTACATGTATTTAGCGCTGTGCGAGCCGTGCTGTGGTGCTGTAGATCTTTAGGGGAACTTTTTTTTTTCCCTTCCCCTTTCTCTAGTTTTCTTTTGACCCTTGGCACGGCCCGTGGGGGACGAGGAGGGAGCTTACGACGACAGCCCACCCGCAACCATGCAACGGAGGCGTCCTTGGCCACGACCACAGCCAGAAAAAAAAAAGGTAAGAGTGTCCACCACCCTCTGGCCTTGGCACCTTGGAGCTGCTTGCCTTCTTGCCTTGGAGGGAAGAGGGCCCTCAGCAGAAACCCGAAGAAGTCAAGTGATGCTGAAACCGTTGCTATATTCTTCACGTGCACTGGGGGTGGAGGGAACAAGGTTAAAATATTCATTCTTCCCTGGTACTGGGGGTCCTTGATATGAACACCACTATGACTACCTGCTTGTACCGGCAGCAGCACCAGCATCAGCACGTACGACGGGCCGTATGAGCAGTACTCGTATTATTCCGTACTGTGCTGTTATTATAGGTATCAGCATTGCTATTAATACTATAAGAACGGAGTACGGGAGTATTATCTAGCAGATTACTTTATTCGCCGCGTACCTTGGTACCGCTGCCCAGCATACAGAGGCACGGGAATTATTACGTCGTATTGCACACGTCTGTACTTCTCTGTACCACACTATATGTACGAGCAACTGGCAGTTGGTCTTGAGCAGCGTCCGTACGGGGAGTACTCGTATTCCTTTTGGCATTCGTACCTGGTCTCGTGCATTTTACACGTTCCTTCTCTCCCGCACCCATCCCGACCTGCCTCGTGCACACTTACCTTCCTCCACTTGCTCTTTCCTGCTTTCTGTCAATTCCTTCTCTTTCCTCCCTTCCCACTGTATCCTTCCTTTTACTACACCCGACCTGCCTTTCTGGTACTCGTCCTTTGACCGGATCGTTCCTGCCTTCCTGACTTCAGCTGTCCGTCTGCTTCCGTCCCTTCCACTAGCTATGCTGTATTAGCTGTGCGATGACGCCTTAGTGCCCATGAACGACGTCCAGCCATCTTCTTTTGCAGAAAAGTGAATATAGCTTGGGTCGTGGCTTGAGAGGGAAGGGGAAAAAAGCGGTAATTCCTCCGCGCCACAGGGACCGGGAAAAACCGTGTCGCCGTTGACTGTGAGGGGGAAGGGGAAGAAGAAGATCAGCTAGGAGAGAGAGAGAGAGAGAGAGAGAGAGAGAGAGAGAGTGAGTGAGTGAGTGAGAGAGAGAGAACGGGCGGGACAGATCAGAGAGAAGAGCATATTGGGCCACTGACGGAACCATGGCTGGTCCAACCCTGTCGCAAATCTTGGATCCTCCTCAACCGAATTCTGGGAGTCAGCAGACGTGCTCCTCACTCCCGTCATCATATTCCATGGGCGACAGCAGTTTGCAGCATCCCCGCCATCATCCGCACCACCAGCAACCGCTCCCAACCCCTAGCCCTGTCCCCCGCGGGCAGCCGACGAATACGCGTAAGCTCGGAGCGGCGCCTGTCACGCTACCGCCTCCCACCACCACAACCACCAACACCAACCCCAACACCACCGACACCAACACCGCCAACACCAATGCGGGTAATGCTGTCGCTACCTCATCCGTCCCCACAAGTTCAATTCTCCAAGTCCGTCCGGCTCCCGCATCAGCTTCCATACCACCATCCGCCGTCACGTCCGCATCAATACCCGCATCCGCCGTCCCTGTCCCTGTTCCTGTTCCTGTCTCAGCGCCGCTCACCGTTGCTGCGATCCCTGGCTTCATCAATGATGGCCACCGCCGCAGCAGCAACTACAGCAGCCATGCCTCTCCTATATATTATCCCGCCAATGCCGTCAACTCGCCTGCTGCTGCCAGACCGGTGATCAGCCATCGTGGTCACAACCTGTACGCCTGTCGCGACTGTGGAAGGTCCTACTCCCGCCCGGAGCATCTTGTCAGGCATGTGCAGACTCACACGCTAGGTCGCCGTTTTGTCTGTGACCTGTGCCAGAAGTCGTTTGCTCGCAAGGACCTTCTCCGTCGTCACGTCGCCAACCACGCCAATGACTCGCCCAAGAAGCGTCGCCGCACCACCGCCCCGGGCACCGGTCGGGTCTCGCACGCCTGCCAGTCCTGTGCCAGTGCCAGGGTCAAGTGCGACGATGAGAAGCCGTGCAAGCGCTGCCGGACTCGCAATCTCAGCTGCGTCTTCACCGAGTCGCCTTCTACCGCTGCCATGCACCTGTTGCACATGCCCAGCGCACACTCATCTGTCAATCCCAACGATGGAGAGGGGTTGACCGTAGCGGCAGGAGACCCCACGGCTGCATCACGCCGCTCAATTTCGCCAGGATCCTTGGGCCGCAACCAACCCCGCTCCTTACCGAGCGAGGCAGTGCAAGCATCCCCGCCCGCCTTGCAGCAACACCACCCACAACGCCCATATGCCTACCATTCGAGGACGTCAAGTATTGCTCCATCCTGCTCGCCCCAGCGGAAATTATCCGGCCATGACCTCAGTCAGTTACCACTTCTCCCCAACCTCGCCTGCTGCGAGCTTTGTCCAGCCAAGGCAGTTTCTGGTCCAATTCCAACCTCGGATGCCGGCGAATTGGGACGAGTTCGGAGCCGGCAACAGTCGTCAGATCTCGTGAGCTGACCGGGTAGATTTGATAGGATCCGACTACGCACCCTTCCCCGAAGAGCTGGAGCCTGCCGCCAGTGCCATGGACCAGGACCGACTTCCCTTTGCAGACTTTCTGCGCCATGTTGTCAACCTCGACGCCGATCTCGTCGGCCAGGGAGCGATCCAAGGTCTCAAGGTGCTGGATTACTGCGACCAAGGCAGCCTCGAGCTACTGGATGGCGACTTTGCACTGCTCGACTACTGGAACGCTGAAGGCAGCCAGAGGTTGGTCCAGGGTTCAAGATCGATGTATGGCCGTGAACCAGACGACGGGGCCCAGGCGAGGCAAGGCTTGGTCAGTATGTGGACTAACTCCCGGTGCCCCGAGCCTAGGTCCCAAGAGGGTGCGCGGAATGCCACGGCAACTACAGGAGGCTCGGACAGCGTCTCCGATTCTCACGGCAGGACCGAGCGTGTGACGTCTGAGAGGCTGGAGAGCTCCGCACGAGACCGCATTCTCGCCATGGTGCTCAATACGGCTAGGCGGGGTGCCGTCACGGCCAGGCTGGCGGCCTCGTTCCCCTCGGTCGATATAATGGACATGCTGATACAGGATTTCCTGGCGTCGCTCTCGAGCCAGGCGTCGGGATGGGTCCACCTGCCTACATTTGGGTTGAACGCCCAGCCGACTGAATGGCTTGCGGCGGGAGCAGCAGCAGGGGCTTGTCTGTCTCCTATCCCGACCCTGCGCAAGTTCGGATTCATCCTCCAAGATGCAGCCCGTAAGCCAAAGAATGCACCCGTGCTAGGACGGGAGAAGGTTTCAGAGTGTGTGCTGACATGATGTCTAGGAGGAGCACTGCCCACCCAGGTATGCCGACGCCAATGCCGCTCGCGGCCAGCCGACACGATGGCATCCGAAGGATAAGCTGACAGGAAGAAAACAACAGTCTGCAGGCGGCTCGGTGGCAATGCCAGATGTGGCCTTGGTCCAGGCATTTGTTCTCGTCCAGGAGATGGGCCTCTGGAGCGGCAATCGTGGTCGTGTGGAGCTTGCACAGAGCCACCTTCCTATCCCCGTGACGGTAGGGACTGACCCCAACGCCCAGAAGCCTTTCTTCGCCCTCTGCAGTGCTGATACTGCGTCACAGTTGATGAGAAATCGGACCAAGTTTCAACGCAGCTCATACCCAACCATGGAGGTGGATCCTGCCGACGAGGGTCCCGAACTGGAACGAAAATGGAGGGTGTGGATCGGCCGTGAGCAATGGAAGCGGTAAGTACCTGATGCAGCTCGGCTAAGCGCACAAGACAATCCGAAGGGAAGGAAAAGGGGCGAGGGGTCGGGGGGTTGGGGGGGAGAAGACGGCTGACGACGTATCATCTCTCCAGGCTCGTCTTCCACTGCTTTCTTCACGATGCACGGTGCTCCATGGTGACCATGACGAACCCATTCATGTCGTACGCTGAGCTGATGCTCCCTCTGCCGGAGTCGAGGGAGCTGTGGCTCGCCAGGAACGCATCGGAATGGAAGGCCGAGTATCTGCTAAGGATGGCCGAGCAGGATGAGACGACCCAACCATCGCTGGCCGACGTCTTTCACGAGATCCACCTGCTTTCCGGGAGCGGTATGGGGGTCGACATGCAGTTTTCCGTGTCCGTCTACCTGCACGGCTTCTGGGCCCTGGTCCTCGAGTACCGAAAGCTCAGTGCCGTACACCGACCACGCTCATCCAGGGCTAGCATGGGGGCCAGCCAGAACCTCCTCCTCGGGTCGCGGCACCAGGAGCTGGTTCGGGATCTCCAAAACTTCTCCTTAATGACGGAGGAGTGGCCAGAGATGGCAACGCAAGAGCATGTACTGCTGCACACGCTCAACATGCACCTCCACGTGTCGCTGGACGATGTGCAGCTGTTTGCGGGAAAGGAGGGGGTAGAGCAGGCGCGCCAAACGTACCCGGTCCTGCAGCAGTGGGCGCTGAGCTCGGAGGCCCGCACGGCCATCTGGTGTGCGGGCCAGGTGTTCCGGTACGCCAAGGCCTCTGCCCCCGGACAGCTGCGGGACTTTGACGCCGTGGCGGTAGAGCACGCGGGACTGGTGCTCTGGACGTACGGCGTCGTCAGCGCATCAGCTGCTGGCTGCCTTGATGGCGGCGGCGGGACACTGCCTAGACGGCAGCAGCAGCAGCAGCAGCAGCAGCAGCAGCAACATTCGGCCAAGGTGTACCTTGACGGGCCCGACACGGCAGCGACGCAGAAGTTTGTCTCATTTGGACAGGGAAGACCCATGCTTCGAGGTCCGGCCGTCAGGGACACGGTGATGGAGGTGTGGGCCGGAGACGCGCAGGCGTGTATAGATGTGGCACGAGACATCATCGTGGGCAACTTCAAGGACGGGACCGACAGCGTACCGCCCATGGCGGTCAACCTGTGCACGCTGCTGAGACAGCTGAGTGAGGCGGCCGTTGTGACGGGTGCTGTGCAGGCTCGAGCCCCATGAACCACCCCCATCAAAGAGGGGAATGTTCCTCTTCTTTCCAAAAAAAAAAAGTTTTTTTTTATATAAAAAATCCTCCTCTTTAATTATGCCATCGTTGTTGTCATTGACATTATGATGGCGACTATATACCCCCTATAGGATTTCTTTAACGGCCGAAGTAGTTAGACTAGCATACATGATATATGGTGATCGTGATGATGACGGCGCTGTCTGGTGCATCGCGTTGTTGCATATGTTGGATGATGTGTTTTGATGAAGAGAAAGGACGAGCGTGGTCTTGTTGATCTTGAGAGCCTTGATTCTAGAGAAAGACGAAGGGGCAGTATCCTAGGAGGTTGATGGTGTCTACAATAAAAGGAAGCATTGTAATTGCAATTCCAATGCTTCCTTTCATTGTAGTCATAGTACCGTGTTGAGCAGCGTGTGTTTTTTCCAAGCACGCGGGCTCTCGGGCAACGGGGAAGTGGGATACGAATCCCCCCGGTGGGAGGAGGAATCGGGCTTCTACACTCCTGTCTGCCCTTCTGGTATTCTAGCTCTCTGCCCGTCACGTTTTCCCTCTCTCTGGTCGAGTCGGATGATTCAGCTTTGATACTTGACAACCTTGTATATTTGCTGTGTACCTTATTTTTATATATCATTTTTTATATCATTTTTTATATATCATTTCTTTATATCATTTTATATCTTGTTTTATTTTTCACCTCATCTTCTTCTGTTCTTTTTATTTTTTATTTTTTATTCTTTCAAAAAAATCGACTCTGGCGATATCCCCTCCTCCCCCCCTACTACACACCACTCTGTGCGTGGTAGCTCTCAAGAAACAGACATACGACAGCAGAACCAGACCAGCACCAGCCACAGCCGACAGCCATGGCGTCGTCAACATCATCATGGTGGTCAGGGCCATCGTCACCGTCACCGTCATCGTTATTATCATCGTGTCCGACGACGACGGCAGCAACCGTGGTGACGGCCACTGCCATAGCAGCAACCGTCCTGGCAGGAAGAGCCGTCCTCTTCCGCCCAAGGGGCCAGAAGACGCGGACCATACCCGGGCCCCTGACGACGGTGGCATCCGATGTGCTGGTCGGGGGGGAGGCCGGTCTGACGTATCGTCCCGACCAGTTTCCCGGGGCGAGAGATGTCGTCACTCCGGTATATTCTTTTCTTCCTCCCTCCCTCTCCCTCTCCCCTCTCCCTTTATCCTCGTCTCTCTATCCTCGTCTCTCTATCCTCGTCTCTCTATCCTCGTCTCTCTATCCTCGTCTCTCTTTCTCTAACGTGATCAGTATGGCTCTATGAGGGTGTATGAATTCGGACCGGAACAAGGGCAGAAGGTCATCATGATCCACGGGATTAGCACATCATGCGTGACTCTGGGACGTGTTGCCCACGGTCTCGTCGACAGGGGATGTCGCGTCATGTTGTTTGTAGGCTCTCTTCTTCTCTCTTTCTCTCTTTTTTTCGCCACTCCTTCTCTTTTCCTTTTTCCTTTCTTTCTCTTCTTCTCATCATCTCCTTTTCTGTCGACTTTTCCTTCTTTTTATCCCATCTCTATTTCTACCTTCTCTCGTTACTACGACGAAATTTACCGATGCTAAACACTTCAACCTCTCAGGATCTATGGGGTCGAGGCTTCTCGGACGGAGTAGGCGACCTCCCCCACGATGCAAGGCTGTACGTATCGCAGGTCCTCCTGGCGCTAGCCTCGTCCCCGCTGTCCTGGACTGGCCGGGACGCCCACCTCCGCGTGGTGGGGTACTCCCTCGGCGGCGCCATAGCGGTGCAGCTCGCCGCCGCGCTGCCGGACCTGGTCCGGTCCCTCGTCCTGCTCGCCCCGGCCGGTCTGATTGACCCGAGCAGCTTCGGTGCCGGATTCAGGTTCGTCGTCACGTCCGGTTACGTCCCCGACTCTGTCGTGTCTGCCATCCTTAGGAGACGCCTGCGGCGACCCATGGCTTCTTCTTCTTCGTCGTCGTCGTCGTCGTCGTCGTCATCCACGGCGCGTGCCAGGCGAGCAGCCGCCGCTGCCGCAGACGGAGGCAGAGAGAGGGAGGGAAAAGGCGATGATGCTGCCCTCACCGCCGAGGCTGCCGACCCCCTGCCCGGACAGGACGTCACGCCCCTCCAGGTTCGCGTGCTGAGGTACGTCTCTTGGATGGCGCGGAACCACCTCGGCTTCCTGAGCGCCTTCACGTCTTCTGTCCGTCACGGGCCGCTCTGCAACGAGCACGAGGCCTGGTCGCGGCTCGCTGCCAGCCGTCCCGCTGGGTCCACGGCCGTGCTGCTCGCCAGCGATGACGAGATCATCGTCCCGGGGTACTATGAGGAGGTAGGGCTGCCGCTTCTGGGGGGTAGGGATAATGTGTTTTGGACTCGTCTTCCTGGTGGTCATGACTTTGTCATGACGTATCCGGAGAAGATTCTCGAGACTTTGGATGAGTTTTGGGGCTGAGATGTGGATTCCTCTTTTTTCGTTGCTTCTTCTTCTTCTTCATTGTCCTTTTCGTTTCGCTCGACTTTGATGTACGTAGTTGAATGCTTTCCCTTGCCTCTTCTACCTTTATAAACGCCTAGTTACCACCGTTATACTTGAAAAAATATGCGTAGAAAAGGCTATATACGTCACCTCTTGGCCTAATGAGTAGAGGTTATTCTCTGAATATAACTAAAGGAGAAAATAGTATCTCAAAGTCCTAATATACACTTTTTGAAGATTCTTCCCTTTATCCCCCCCCCCCCCAAATTTTTTTTTTCATGTTATTAAAACATATTGAAAATGCCACAAAATACACATACAGGATGAGAGAGGAACTATACTACCGGTCAAGAGCTTGGCTCTGACACTGTCGAGATTGTTAGCGGACGGTTATATATGAAAAGAAGAAGGAAGGGCAGAAATATATTCGGAGAAGAAAAGAAAGGAAGGGAGAAGGGGAAGAAAACGGAAGGCAAATTTTTTTTTTTTAAAAAAATAAAATAAAAGACGAACCATTTGGTGGTAGATACCCCTCTTCCTGAGAAGCTCAGCGTGGTTCCCCTTCTCTAGAAGTTTCCCGTCACCAAGGACGAAGATGACGTCGGCATTCTGCACCGTGGCCAGGCGGTGGGCTACGACAATCATGGTGCGGCCGTGGCTGGCTCTCTCAAAGGCCGACTGGACGAGCCTCTCGCTCTCCGAGTCGAGGGAGCTGGTGGCCTCATCGAGGAGCATGACGTTGGGCCGGCGTATGAGGGCGCGGGCGATGGCGATGCGCTGCTTCTGCCCGCCCGACAGGGAGACGCCCCTGGAGCCGATGTTGGTGCTGTAGCCCTCGGGAAGCGAGACGATGAAATCGTGGATCGAGGCGTCGCGGCAGGCGTCATGCAGCTGGTCGTCCGTCACTGCCTCCGGGTCGACGCCGAGGAGGATGTTGTCGCGCAGGGTGCCCTGGAAGAGCGTGGCCTCCTGAGCCACGAGGGCGAGGTGCTTCCGGTACGCGTGGACGTTGAGCTCCGAGATGTCCCGGCCGTCGGCGAGGATCTGGCCCCCGTCGACGTCGTAGAAGCGCTCCAGAAGGGACACGGTGCTCGTCTTGCCGCAGCCCGAGGCGCCCACCAGCGCCGCGAACTGGCCCCTCTCGATAGTCAGGCTGAGCCCGTCGAAGACGGGAGTCCCGCGCGCCGGGTACCTGAAGCGCACGTTGCGCAGCTCAATCTTCATCCCGCCCGACGCGTCCTCGATGGCGTGCCTGTCCGTCATGGCGTCCGAGAGCCGCGACTCGCGTGCGTTGAGGATCCGGTTCGCCGCCGCCGTCACCTGCGCCGCGTTAGGCCCGAAGCTCAGCCCCTGCCCGGCAGACTGTCCCGCGTTCATGATGGCCATGAGGCACACGAAGAAGTCGACGAGCGTGATCTCGCCATGCAGGAGGAGACGACTGCCGTAATAGAAAATGAGCGACTGGCAGGCCATCGTGGTGCTGTCGGCAAAGCCGAACAGGATGCTGACCCACCGCGCCTTGCGGTAGGCATGCGCCACGTGGCCGCGGCACAGCGCGTCGAAGCGCTCGGTGATTGATGTCTCCAACGTCAGGGCTGTGACGGTGCGCATCGCACCGATGGACTCGGAGGCGAACCGGGAGCTCTCGGCGAACACCTGGCTGTTCATCTGCTCAAACTGCAGCTCGTAGCGGAAGCGGAAGAAGGACGCCAACATGGTGGCGGGCAGCACCACGCAGATGGACACGAGCGCCAGCTTCCACGTGAAGCTTAGCGCGATGGCGATGGACCCGGCAATATTGAACATGGCGATGTACACCATGGCCATGTTGGCGCCCATCAGTTCCTCCAGCTGTTTTGGGTCACCCGCCAGCCGCGCCGTCACGGTGCCGTGCGAGTGGTCCTCATCGTCGAAGTAGGCCGCCTTCTGAAACAGGATGGAGTCGAAGTACTCCTGCTGATACTTGGCTCGCGTGATGCCCGACAGCCGCAGCGACGTGAGGAAGGTGAAGAAATAGGCCACTCCGACGCCGATAGCGAGCATGGTCCACATGAGTGCCCAGAATTCGCCCTCGTCCATCAGCTTGTTCGGGGCGGCCCGATGCTGGAACGCGTTGATGGACTGCGCGAGGAGCCACGCCTGCAGCGGGTTGGCCGCACCGGCACCCGCTGAGGCGAGAATGGCCAGCCCGCTGAGTAGCCAGATGTCACGGGATTCGTAGAAGAAGCGTCCGAAGCTCCGGAATAGGCTGCGGTTCTTGTCCGGGGATGTCTTGTCCTCTTGTTGCTCGTCTGCCGCCTCGGAAAGTGCGTTGTGCGTCTTCTCCCTTGTCAGAGAGGAGTCATCGTCCGTCGTCTCGGGTGCTGTCTTTTCGTCGGCCTCTGCCTCGTCTCCCATAGACAGGTTCTGCGCCTGTACGAGACCGTAGTATATGCCCTGCGCGGCCACGAGGCTTTCGTGATCGCCGCTCTCCGCCAGCTTCCCCTTCTTCATCACTACGATGCGGTCGGCCTTCTTGATAGTCGATAGACGGTGAGCAATCGTGATGGTGGTCCGGCCCTTAGCGGCCCGGTCCAGGGCTGCCTGCACGACGCGCTCTCCGCGGACGTCAATGGCGCTCGTTGCCTCGTCGAGGATGAGTATCTGCGGCTTGCGAACGATCGATCGGGCAATGGCAATCCGCTGGCGCTGACCACCAGACAACTTGGCGCCACCGTCGCCTACCATGGTGTCATATTTCTGAATCATACCGGTAGGTTAGAATATCGGACGATCAGGAGGGCTAATATTTTGGGCCGCCTCACATCGGAGAGTCTGTCGATAAACTCGTCGGCAAAGGCCTCAATACAGGCCTCCTTGACGAGCTCCCGCTTGCGTTCCTCGGGCTCGTTCTCCCATTCCGAGCCGACCAGTCCCTTGGAAACGTTGCTGTAGATGCTTTCGTTGAACAGGAACGGCTCCTGCTGGACCAGGCCAATCTTGGACCTCCACCACTTGAGATCAATCGCATCCAGGTTGCGGCCAGAGATCTGAATGGACCCGCTGAGCTCGACGGCGGGACCGTTGTCTTCGTCCTCATGGAGATTGACAGGCTCGACTTCGTCGTCGAAATCATCTTTCTTATCGGACTTCGTTTTGCCCTTCTCGGTGGTCTTGGCAATGGTGTACTGGTTCCTGAGGGTATACCACCTCTCGATGAGGCCTACGACGGTGCTCTTTCCAGAGCCGGAGGAGCCGACGATAGCGGTGATCTTGCCGGCTTCGATGTGGAGGTCCAGGTTGTCGAGAATCTTGAGGTGCGGTCGACTCGGGTAGGCAAAAGTGACGTTGCTGAGAACGATGTCATCGGTAGCTGATACTTCGGGTTCCCTCAGGTGGCCCTGGTTGGGCTGGGGCGCATCAATGACGGTGAAGAATTCGCATGCGGCCACGGTCGCCTTGCTCACTGCAAGCAACGGGGTCGAAACACGTTCAAGAGAGAAGACGATCATCATGATGGATATCAGAACACTGCGGTCTTGTCAGCTGATCCTCCTTTGTAGTCTGGGCATGGTCCATCTCTTACACGACAATATCGCCAACGTTGTCGAGCCTGCCGCGCGTGTACGCCCTGGTTCCGTACCAGAACGCCAGGCCGAACGAGGCAAATGCTCCGAAGAACTGAGAGAAAACTGTTAGAGCTACCGCCTTCCCGTGGTGACCACCACTTGGCAGATATGAACCTACCACCAGGCTGAACTGGGTAGCCATGAATGGCGAGGTGAACAGGCTGTGCTTTTTAGACTCTGCAACAAACGCGGAGTACCTTTTCGAAGTGCGGGCCTCGGCACCGCACGCCATAATCATGCGAATGCTAGCCAGGGCTTCGCTAGCGATGGCACCAGCACGACCATCCGCCTGTGGTCTCATGTTAGAACCGCATCGCGCAAGATTCAGAGTGGAGGCGCTAACCTCTGTCACACGCGAGTGGCCTTTGATGATGACGGGGAGAAGTAAGCTCACGACCAAGAGCATAAACACGGTTCCGGAGAAGGTGACCAGGGTGAGCTCCCAGCTGCGGGCAAAGGCGACGATGAAGCCAGCAATGATGAGAGACGTGTACTCGATGAAGGTGCCGAGTTTCTCGGATATACCGAGCTGAAGGGTGTTGCTTGTGGTCGTGATGGTGCTCACAGCGTAGCCGGGGGGCATAGAGTCGAGGACGTGGATGCTCTGCCCAAAGAGGCGCTGCAGGTAATGAAGACGGATAGCTGATGAGATGCGGATGCCGATCATGCGGAAGGCGAACTTGAGATTTCGGGGTCAATCGAAGCTGCGCACAAGGGTGAGAGAGGAAGTTCCATAGTGACGACGGTACCTTGTTTATTGTGCCTAGCAGCCAGCGAGCGAGGAATAGGATGAAAATGTACAGGCTAAAGCGAACTTGTGGGTTAGATGGCCATGCATATGTATGCGTAACAGGAGATCTGAGGGAGGAGGAGAGCATCTCTTACGAGAGCCGGTCAAAGGTGCCCCTGAGGGATGACCCCGAATCGACAGATCCAGAGTTAAAATCTGACATCTTACTGACAAACTGGCCTGGAACACTCGGATTCTTAGACGCAATGCAGAGATAGTACTGCCGGGTTTGGGGGGAAGATGCATACCGAAGACGACGTTCATCAGGGGGACGGTGACACCAGATCCGATAGAGGCAGCAACGCCAGCACCATAGGCAGCAAAATCCCAGGCATTGGCATAACTGAAGACGCGCTGTGTGTCAAGGTCAGTGACGTGTTGAGATGTCGGGTGGAAGCACGGATGGACGTACCAGGTAGTCCTGGAAGTCGGCAGTCCGTTCAGGGCGTGCATTCTTCTTTTCCCCCTCTTCTCCATCGCCGATGGCAGAGCCCGCCTCCATGGCTACTGTCCTATCTTTTGATGCAGGCGTCCGGCCGTCCACCGGGATATCGGCCATGGTTCGTTGGTCACCGAGAAGGTTTGAGGGTGAAAGAACAAAAAGGAAAGGAACAGACGAGTCGGGCGCATCAGGCGCGAAGCGGTCGCGATGAGTGCGCTACCCGTGCATACTGTGGCGGCCGGTAACAAGTTGAGACTTGATGCGGCAATACGAGAGGAAATGTGTAGGATCTGCGGTTCAATGAAGGGATGGATGCTCGCTATCACTCGAGATCGCCCTCTGGTATCAATGAACCCCTTGGCCATCGACAGACACACACAATTGTCTGCCGCTCCTGGAGGATTGTTGGTAGAGTGTCAATGAGTATCCCGGCTGAACCCTGCTCAGAGGCGAGAAGTTGGCAGGTATGTGATGGTATCGTGGCCATAGACCCGAGAGGCGGGAAAGCAGGTTATTTAGACGAAATGAGGAGGGGTAAGAAGAAGGGTGGTAAGCAAGCAACAGCCTAGAAGTAGTTAAACAATAATCCATAATCTGCAATACTGATGTTGCCGAGCTTCGGTCAATGAGTAATCTTAGCCTCCCGAGTGCAATTCTCAGATGGTGGCATCGAGTTGACACTTAGTAGTAGTAGTAGAGTATTGGCAACTGGTCGCTTTCTCGCCTTCGTTTGATTGCGGCTACCAAGTAGCATTATCCCCCCGATATTGGTAGCAGTCACTGGAAGGTAGTAGTACTTCGTACTCCTTGATGATATCTCCTCCAAAGTTCGGGCATAGTAGCAGTGATTGGCATTTGGCAATGATCCATTGACAGTGCCAGCTTTCAACATGATGGTACTAGCCGCCTCGTTAGTTTCCCACCGAGGCCCTTATCTCGAGAGTCGAAAGGAGAGACATGACACGATGTTCGATGCACGATGTGGCAAGTAGTGGTGGTACTCATAAAGGTGTACAATGTGCGCGGTAGCACCACTCACAGAGTCGTATCACCGAGGCTCGTCGCCTGTCGGCATCTCAGGATCTCATTTTCTCCGCGCCGTGAGATGTGGTGACTTGCCTCAATACTAGTACTTACCTTTGATAACTTTTCTCGCATTCTGTACATGTGTAGACATGTCCGAGGTGGGTCTCGCTTGTTCTCGAACTGCTTGCTCCAGAGTCGTACTCGTAGTCTGTACAGTATTGACTAGACAGCATGTAGAGTGTTGCAATTATGAGATTCAATCGGGACGCAGAACTCTGCTGTATTGGGAGGGCCCGAGGCACTGACGACCTTGGAAATCAGGAGCATCTATCGTGTAATGGTCAGGCCAAATCGCCACCCAACTCTGACCGTGCCGTGGAGCCCATCTCCGACCGGCATATCCGTCATCCCGTCTTCGTATCTCACATCGCCCTCCCGACCTGACAGTGACAGGACCAACCGGACGAGTGGGCACCACGGCAATAAGCCACAAAGGTACAGATCCGCTCCGCAGCCCGGGAGCACGGGGACCTGCGGGCCCGTGGCCCCGTGGCGCCATCAAACTCTCCCTATAGGGAGTGGCAGGCATGGAGACTCGGTTTCATATATCACTGCTTCGGGGAGAAGCGTTGTGAATGCAGACTGTGGTCAGGAATGCGTCATAGGCTGCCCCTGCAGCGTAAGGGCATCAATCATGCCAGACACCAGCTTTGAGCCGCAACGGTAAACCGAACATTTTCTATGCGAACGCGCAGTGCAGTACAAGAACCCGGATGATGCATACGCTCAATCCTACAAGATGCGTGTAGGGTGCGAGTAGCTTTCCGTGTTTCTAGACTCTTACCATTAGTACTGTCACCCGATTATTTGTCGACCTTTATAATACCAGAAGCAAATATGTTGAAAAATAGACTCCGATATAATTGAATCTTTGCCAAGCTTGCAGAATCCGAGGGCGTGGTTACGATTTATGAATACGACCTGCCGATCCGATTGATTGACACCTCATACCTGTGAAATTAAATGAGGGAGCGATGAACCGATCGACCAACCGATATATGAAAAGACTCCTCGACCGTTTCTTGCCTTTTTTTTTTTTTTTTTTTTTTTTTTTTTTTTTTTTTTTTTCGATTGAGCTGGGTTGTTGCTTATGGTAAGTCAAGTACTCGTACAAGCATAAGTCGACAGTAGTGTAGGTTATCTGCTGCGCCAGGCTACTACTACCATGGCGTCGTGAGAATCTGCAGAGGTCCACCTAATCAGGCAGAGTCAGTAACGGTGTCTTCATCTGGTTGTGTTGATGAGCCAGTAGCGGTATGCAGTACACGTACATATCAATGAACGGTTCTGATGATGCATGTTGAAGATGCGAATCATCGCAAGCAGTGCACAGCAGATGATGATTGAGAGACGGAAATAGAGGACGATTGGCGGGGCTCTCTCTGGTTGCCCCTCCCTCCTTTTTTTCTTGGTCAACAACCGTGGGCAGGTGCGAATGAGTGACCATTGGTGGCAGGAGCAGCGGACGCCTAAGGCGCAAGGCCTAAAACAGGGGGGGAAAAAAGGCCTAAAGGCGCCTAACTATTGACTCATTGTCACCTACAGCTATTATCCACCTGTGCAACTCAACCAGAGGACCACACCCAAAAAAAAAATAAAAATAAAAACCTGGAAAAAAACCCCCCGCCAGTTTGATTTTCCCCTCATTGTGTGGATGAAGCCGCTTGTGGGCAGACTCTGCAGGTCAGCCAGGACCTTGCCTGGAGTCACTGCCCCTCCTCGAACGAGTCCAACGCCACCTTCGATCGCGAAGTCCTTGATATTCGGCCCTCCCAACCACCATCGCCACCATCACCACTATCCACACTGCTCAGCACGTAGCAAGTCAACCAGCGCCGCTGCTAAGCTCGACACCATGGCGCCCAAGTCCAAATTTGAGCTCAAGACCCCCAAGGGTACCAAGGACTGTGAGTTGACCCCCCCCCCACCCCCACCTCTTACGGCTACCCCCAGCTTGCCCCTGTCCGTACGCGCATGACGTGAAAGGCTAACGCTGCTGTTGTCTAATCCAAAGGGGAGGGAAAGGACATGGTCGTCCGCGACAAGATCTTTAGCACAATCACCGACGTCTTCAAGCGCCACGGCGGCGTCACCATCGATACCCCCGTCTTCGAGCTCAAGGAGATCCTTTCGGGCAAATATGGCGAGGACAGCAAGCTCATCTACGACCTGGCCGACCAGGGAGGAGAGTTAACCTCGCTGCGATACGACCTGACGGTTCCCTTCGCCCGCTTTCTCGCTATGAACAAGGACATCCAGAACATCAAGCGCTACCACATTGCCAAGGTCTACCGCCGTGACCAGCCGGCCATGACCAAGGGCCGCATGCGCGAGTTCTACCAGTGCGACTTCGATGTCGCCGGTGTGTACGACCCCATGCTTCCCGACGCCGAGGTCATCCGTATCATCTGCGAGGTGTTTGAGGGGCTCGGCTGGAACGGGTCCTACACCATCAAGCTCAACCACCGCAAGATCCTCGACGGCATCTTCCAAGTGTGCGGCGTCCCCGAGGACAAGATTCGCACCATCTCGTCGGCCGTCGACAAGCTTGACAAGCTGCCCTGGGCCGAGGTCCGCAAAGAGATGACGGAGGAGAAGGGCCTGGCCGGCGAGATTGCCGACCGCATAGGCGAGTGGGTCGTCCTCAAGGGCAAGCACGAGCTCCTGCAGAAGTTGCGCGCCGACGAGAAGCTCACGGCCAACGAGAAGATGAAGCAGGGCATCTCGGACCTGGAGCTGCTGTTTGAATATCTCGAAGCCTTCGGTGCCCTGGAGAGAGTCTCGTTCGACCTCAGCTTGGCCCGCGGCCTGGACTACTACACGGGTATCATCTACGAGGTCGTGACAGAGGGCTCCGCCGGACAGGTCGTGGCCGCTGAGGGCGATGCGCCGGCGGCCAAGGCTTCTAAGAAGAAGGCCAAGAGCGAGGACGACGACCGCTCCAACGACCCCTCGGTGGGTGTTGGCAGTGTTGCCGCCGGCGGTCGCTACGACAACCTGGTAGGCATGTTCTCGGGCAAGACGCAGATACCCTGTGTGGGCATCTCGTTTGGAGTGGATCGCATCTTCTCCATCACCAAGGCCAGGATGGCAGCGGACAAGAGCGTGGCCAAGGTCCGCAACAACGAAGTGGACGTTTACGTCATGGCGTTTGGAGGCAATGGCTTCCTGAAGGAGCGCATGTCCGTGTGCTCTCAGCTCTGGGAGGCCGGCATCAAGGTAGGATATACCTCCCACCCCCCATCTTCATCCGAACAACGGCTTAGAATGATGCGACTGACACATGCGCGACAAAACAGGCCGAGTTCCTATACAAGGTCAAGCCGAGGGTGCCGGCGCAGTTCAAGGCAGCCGACACCAACGGCGTCCCATTCGCCATCTTCCTAGGCGAGGACGAGGTGGCGCAGGGCAAGGTCAAGATCAAGGAGATGGGTCTGAGCGACGGACACCCGGAGAAGGAGGGCATCCTGGTGGACCAGAAGGACATGGTGGCCGAGGTCAAGGTGCGGCTGCAACGCAAAAAGGAGTTGGACGAGGTGGCACAGCAGGCCGAGAGTCTGAGGGTGGTGGATGGCACCAGGAGCGCGGACGAGAAGGAGGAGGCCGCGGCCGCCCCAGCAGAGGGGCAGGCAGAGGTAGGAAAGCAAGAGTCATAGGCTGATGTAGCCTGTAGATGGGCCAGTGATAATCTCCTGCCGAGAGACGATATGAAACAATTCCGATAGCACGTACCAGTATGGTGAGCGAGACGTGGGAGTGCGGTCGGTTACTGAACGCGCACATATACCCTCCAGTCACGTCATATCTCGTCGTTTCTTCCCAGTCGACGCGAGAGGAAGCACGTTGTTTTCGTTCCTGTTTTTGTCCTCTGTTTACCCATCTCGGCTTTACGAGTACTACCTACTCCGCCGGCAACCCGTGCAGCCCAAGCTCCGGTCCACTGCCTACCGTTCAACCATCGGAGTGCCGTACATTTGATGGCCAAGACCGAGAGTAGAATCCCGTGCGCATCACTACTCTATATGGACATGCCATTGCGGTATCTTGGTACATACTAGTAGTGGTGGTTAAAATTGCCTACCTGAAAGGCATACGGAGATGTCTATATCAAGACATGCGATGCTATATTAGACGGCTGAATCTTCCGACATCTCCTACCCGTATGTCGATGGTCATTTTACTGCCGTCGTCTTTTATTTTTTTCGGTCATTTTTCATAACTCGTACGCCGTCATCGTTCAATTTCCTCTGTTGCGACGGTCCATCTACTCGTATTGTACTGATACTGACTCCTCTTCTCATCTATTCCTTGCACGTTACACCCTCTACCTTGCTCTTTATTGTCTAGGGCTCCTAGGATTGACCTCGTACCTGCACGGAGAAAGAGAAGACAGACGAGTACTGCTTGCAGTGCTATTGTTACCGTGAGCACCTACAGTAGCTAACTTGGGAAAGAGAAAATGCCGCTCTCTTCTCTGATCCACCAAACATCACCATCACCCCCCCCCTGAAATGAACATCTACCCCGCTCATATTGAAGAGAAGGCTTTGGAATAGGCTCTGCACTCTTGGCCATGCTACCTGCACCAGCTCTGCAGTGTAGCATCACCGGTTACCCCCCCGTCGTTGTCGGGACACCAAAGACCAGGGGTGCCGGGGGGTTGTCATCATCCATCACCAACGTTGCCTGGTCTCCACTAAGAGTTTCGTGTCATACCAACGGGGGACCCCTTGTCGGTGTTGAACGACCTTTGGAAGAGAGACCAAGTCACTAATTATATGTACTATCGATACCTTGTCAGTACTGACGATTGACTAACGGACCGTTACGGGAGGGAGAGGGGGGGAGTATCGGGGTTCGTCTGGCCCTTGACATGGTTTGCGAAACTGGACGATGTATTATTGCTGCTGATAGACTTAATAGTAGTATAACGTCCACTCGTATATCCGCGGTGACCCTGATATTTACGCAAAGCGAATCTGTCTAGTGTCACTCACAAGGGGACCGAGGTGATATAGAGAAGCCGACTTGCATCACAGCAGCATCAAACTGCATCAAACGCAGCTGCGACGCAGATACCGGCACTGGCAACTCAGA
>NW_023336192.1:676040-700661 GCF_012550715.1 Geosmithia morbida
GGGGGGGGGGGGGGGGGGGGGGGGGGGGGGGGGGGGGGGGGGGCACCTTTGGAGCAAGACTGAAATGTTATTTTATTTCTATTCCTCGAGCTCTCTCTAGAGGAGCTTATTACTCTTCTCTCTCTCTCTCTCTCTCTCTCTGTATCTCTTTCTCCGTCTCTCTTGTCATGACTTTGTCTCGTCATCCTTCTTCCTTTCGTTCCTTCAAGTACTGCTAGACGCATCGAATCAACAGCAACAGCATCGCCAGATTCAGTAGTACTACTGCATGCTAAGAACGAAACCTCGACAACAATAAAATGGCAGCGACGGTCGAGATGCCCACTACACTATATGAATGGAAGAGAGTCTTGACTCAGGTCAAGGGGATGTTTATTGATAGGAGATATCAATCCTGCGTAGCTCAATGTCACAAGTTGCTTAACGGGGTCAAGCAATCTGTAAGCTCTCACACCCTGCAGCTTCACTCTCCTTTCAAAGAGGGAAAAGAGAGAAAGAAAAGCAGCTAATTCTGACGAATGCAAGAAAATCCCCGTCGAGCCAGCTCACATCATATATCTACACTTCTACGCCGCCAGCTCCCTGGAGATGCAAGTCCGCAGCCTCCACCACGCCTCGGACCATCGCGTCAAGCTACTCGCCCGGGCACGCGACCACTACAGACGAGCATCCATCCTCTCCGACGTAGAGGGCCAGAATGTGTCAACTCTCGCGGCATCCTCTCCTCCCTCCCCATATGTCTCGTCGTCCGTCGACAGCGCTGCTACCGCACCATTCCCACGCTGCCTGAGCCCCTCTACGACGACAACATCCCACTCCCCCTCCCTCTCGATGGGCGGCAGCAGCGTATCGAGCAATCGCTCCAGCGTAGACACCTGCATCACCACGCCGTCTCCCTCGCCGGAGAAGCAGCACGCCGTGCCTGCCTCCCTTCCTCCTGCTGCGCCGGTGCAGCAGGCACAGAAAGACCAGTGTCCCACGGTCCGTCCCGACTCGCCAACGCTGGGATGCCTCCTCCCCGCTACGCCGCCATACGCCCATCCCGTCTCTGTCGACCTGGCGTCCGGCCTTGACGGAGACGGGGAGAGGAATAATATCTGCTTCTACCACGATGACGATGACGATGACGATGAAGAGGAGTCGGAACAGGATCATGCCAAGGTGGACCCCTTTCGTCGTTCTAGGTCCCTACACCGTTTCGCAATGGCTCTCGAGTCTCTCCATCGCCAGATCAACATGGTTCACATCCCTGCCGTTGACACTGTGACCGAGACGGAGGCATCGCCGAGCGCCACCGCTGACCTCGAGAGTCGCATCAGACGTCTCAGGGCTACGGGATGGGTCAGGAAGCGCTTCGATCCTTCGAGGTACGAGGCTCTCACGGAGGAGGCTATGGCAGATCTCATGAACTGATCTATATATATCCCCCCCCCCNTGCTGTTGTTCATGGCCACCTGCAGCATCGAATCAAATATGCGCATGACGTGCTGTCCATCTATTCCTTCTCGTCTTCCTTTCCCTCTCTCCCTCCCTCTCTTCTTTCGGTCACGCACGCACGAGGAAAATGGTCACATGTGAGAGAGATATACTTTTTTTTCCCCGCCATGTTTTATATAACTTGCTGCCCTGGCCTGAGGGGGAATGTATAGGCGGGAAGAGACAGCTGGCGGGCTGTTCATGTGTTTATCTGGTTCTTGGTTCTGGTGTTTGGAGCCTTTTTTTTTCTTTTTCTTTTTCTTTGATAACTTGGAGCGAGTTCTCTCATGACTTTTCTTCTTCTTCTTCTTTTATATTTAATTATTTTACGAAAAGAAATTCCTCTTGTTTACTGGACTGGATCCAGTTAGACGAAGAAATGTTTTATATGATTCTTTCTCTCCCTCATCGGTTTCCCTTTCCTCCAGTCCTTCTCCCGAGCAAAGGTAAAGAAAATCAAGCTGTGTGCACTAAATAGTATCTTGTCACTCAAGTTATCACTACTCTGATTTATTTATTGTTACATCACCTAGCCTTGTATGCAAGCGCGTCTATTTGTGATAGCACTCTCAAAAAAAGTGAAACATGGGGGAAACAGGTACGTCATACTGCTCTACGTCGTAATTAAAGCATGCGTCTCCCGAAACGGTAAACGTCTTACGGGAGAGGAAGAAGGAGGGATGATAAGAAAAGGGCTAAAACGCTTGCCACGATAACTTCTTAGTCTCATTCTCAACTACAAAGCTGTCGTTATTTCCCAAATATGGACATTGCGACAGGCAAGGTCCACCTTCTCCTAGGGGTGGAGGCGCCATAGCCTGAGAAAAAGAAAAGGAACAAGATCAAGTCAAAGGAGAAAACAGAGATATAATCGGAAAGAAGAAGAAGAAGCAGCGGAAAAAAAAATCCCTTCCCCGCGCTCTTTTATCTCAAAAGTGACATCTACTGCTGCTGCTCCGTCTGCTCCGCCTCCTCCTTGGCTTTTTGGTCCCTCACCGCACCGAGAACGATCTCACGGAAGACGGCACCATCCTTGGCCTTGTTGAAAGGGCTGCTGGGCTTCTTGTCGCCTCCCAGAGAAGCGTCATCTTCGGTATCGCCCAGCTCGTCACCATCCGAGTCGTCGTCGGCCTTGAGGGCGGCGAGGCGCTTCTTGAGACTGATAGCCAGGATGGCGTGCTTGAGCCTGGCCCTCGCCTCGCGGGCGGTGCGGATCTCGGGCAGTAGGTCATGGTCGGTGGCGTTCTTGCCGCTCAGCCAGATGTGGTTCAATGCCTCCTGTTGACGAGAGTCAGCCAGCCATTCAAATATGCACGAATGGCATGTTCTGCGAGCGAACTCGGATCTTACCTTGCTCGTGGACCTCTTCTCAGGCTCGGGAACAATCAGTTTGTTGACGAAATCCTTTGCGTCCTCGCTGACGTCCTTCCAGTACCTGTCGTGGAAGACGACGGAGCCAGAAGTGCACTCCTCTAGCAGGTCTCTCAGGTTCTCGCTGCGAAAGGGAGAGTAGCCGCAGAGAAGGGTGTAGGTGATGACACCCAGGGACCACATGTCCACAGGTTTGCCGTGGCCCTTGCGGTCCATGACCTCTGGTGCGGCGTATCCAAAGGATCCGGCCATGGTGTGCAGAGCCTCCTCCTTGCCGTCGAGCGTCTTGGCAATACCAAAGTCGGCCAGGACCAGGTCAGAGTCGACTTCCTTGGTCAGGTACAGGAGGTTCTCAGGCTTGAGGTCTAGCATCTCGGCGTTCTCCGGGTCAGCATAACCAGTCTCGTATCTCGAGGACGCGAGAGCAAGACTGTGGGGACATACCACGGTGGACAACCCCGTTCTCGTGCAGGTAGTCGACGGCCGTGAGGACCTGCTTGATGGTCTGGGACGCGTCCTTTTCGGTGAACTTGCCCTGCTCACAGATGCGATCAAACAGCTCTCCGCCCGTAGCCAGCTGGGTGACAATGTAGAACTTGTCCTGTACAAAAGTAGAGCCATCAGCAAGCAGACCCCTTCAAGCTGTTTCCTGGAAGTTCTCGGTCGGTACGTACTCTCGACTCGAACCAGTCGACGAATCGGACAATGTGCGGGTGCTTCAGTCTCTGGAGCATGTTCAGCTCGTCGTAGACCATCCCCTCATTGCCCTTGACGTTCTTCTTCAGGATGATCTTGATGGCGACCCTTCCGGTAGGGCCCTCGGCCTCGCGAACGACACCATATGTACCGGCGCCGAGAGTGCGGCCGAACCTGTACTTGGACCTGTGTTGCGAGTAATCAGCTTCGAGGTCTCGTCTTGGGCGGCGCGTGTGACGATCGCGAGGAACGGCGGGGGAAGGTGCGCGGGGTCTATCTCTCGTACTTCTTGTCGTAGCTCTCAGGCTGGCCACCCAGGCGGTTGAGCATGCCGGCGACTAGAGGGAGAAGATGTCAGCATGAGACCAAGAACAAGAGGTGTAGTCCGTCCTCAAGGCGTCGTCGCAGGAAAGGAGGGAAAGACGCCCGGGCGGCGTAGGGCTGGGAAAGCAATCACGCGCGATGGCGGGGTGACGTACAACTCATCGTAGCTGAGGGGAGGACTGCAGATGTGTCCTAGCTTGGTGCAGCGCCGAAATATATAGAATGAATTGAAGGAAATGTGAGAATATTCCCAAGACGACTTCTTCGAGAGTCAAAGAAGCCTCCCGAACAGTATAGCAAAGCGGTGACTTTTTTTTTCTTCTTGCGAAAAGGGCGGCGTGGAGATGTGGGGTGTTTTATTCGAGAGAGGAGGGGGAGGGAGAAGCAGGGGATCCTTTGGCACGATGTGCGTATGTTAACACGAGTACAAGGCCGTGCTGGCAAAGTGCTAGAGCCTAGTGCCAGTAGCGTATGGGTAGTATGGGGTTATGGGGTTGTGAGGAAGGAGAAATATCGATTAGACGGTACCATCGAGGTCTTTAGATGGGAGCGCGGCATATATACCACATGCGGCCGAGCCAAGGCCTCTGAATAATTGCACTTTATCCGGGAGCACTACTGCCCGTACAAATACATTACTGACGGTATAATACGGGGCGACCGACGAGTAACTACATCGCTCTGCACCAAGTAGACAAAGACTGGTAGGTAGCCTCTGGCCCCCCCGGTGTAATATCACGAATCTGCCCAAGTGCCTCACCCAGAGCATGTGGCTGTGCTGAAATTACCTGTAGGCTGACGGCTGACTTGTGCCGCAGCGCGGTCGGTTGATGGAGACCTCCAGGACTGGAGTACCTCGCAGTATTAGGCTACCCAGCGTACCAGCAGCCCTCTACGACCACCAACAAAGACTCGGGCGTAGCCTGCCTGGGCCCGTAGACGTCGCCCTGAATCTATTGGGATACTACATGTATGTAGCGACCGACGGGGCTGCCTACGACGGCCTGGCAAGGCTGAGTGTGGCTGTGTGCTGTGTTACGGAGCACATGTACGTCGTAATGATAGGGCGACGAACGCGCAATTGGACTCTTGGCTCTTTGACTTATACCAGCACCACCAGCGCCCATCACATCATGATTTCATCTGAATATTCCTTTCAAGATGCGTGGTCGGAATTGCTTATTCGTGCATCGCCGTCTTCGCTGTGGCCGCAACATTAGCATTCAAGAAGAAAAGAGAGGAGAGCTACGCTATAAGTCACATGTGCCTCAGCATGGCCATCTTGACGCTTCACGCAAAACCTCTTCTGTCTCCGGTTAGTAGCATATGCGAATCAAAAGTGGCAGCCTAGCGAGTTTGTTTAGGATACTGTCGTGGTACAAAAGGGCTTCATATATGCCGCTTTCTCAATCATTCGGAACCAATACCACTGGAATTTGGTGTGACGTGTCAGGCGCCCCAGGCGGCAGATCCCCAGACTGCTGTGGCCATTGTCTACGAGTACTACTAACATGTTGGTATGGAGTGCATCAGGCGATGTTACCCTTATGAAGCACACTTATCTGTCATATGCTGTGTTGTGATTCCAATACCAAGAAATAAATAGAGCTATATGTGATAGAACGAGGCTGCTAAACATCAACAAGAGGAGGATATACCTATCCTAGAAAAAGCGTATTAGCTTAGGTAAGCCCGACTCGACAATAAAACCGTCGAGTCCGGCACTACGATACTAAAATAGGACAAGAACCTTGACGCCTGTACAGTCAAACTCGGCACGGTCCTTGTCGGAACACAGCAGACAAGGACAGCTCTACTTTTATGCCAGCAAAGAGGCAGAAAAGTATGGCGGTTGGTATACGGAATATTAAATGTAGATACTCCTCTTTTAACCTATACCCTTTTTTTTTTACTAGTATATGACCCTATAGTCTATTATTTGATGTTGAAGTTAAAGCACTAATGCTTGACGATTCTGGTGGCTACTAAGATAAGTGGAGTGGACCGGAGACTTTTGAACTGTAGCATTAATAAAGCCTGAGACTAGTTACTATTATTACTGCTCGTACTCTACAGATCATTACTAGCAATAATACTACGTGCACGCTACGTCTATGCCTTAAGAACCCCCGCCTGATAGCGATAACGCCAAGCGTCCATCTGATCCAGCTTCACCTCACCTCTCGCTCGTCTCCCCTCCCACAACCCTGCATTTTCTATTTTATTTTTCCTGGTGTAACTCTTTTCATTCTCGGTGGCCCTCTGCATAGATCCCGGAGTCTTTTTTTTGGCTGGCTGCCAACCTCTTTGTAGCAATATGGCGGTGGGAATGTGCACTAAGCGTTTGTCCAAGGAGCTGGCAAAGGTGAGTTGAAAGGAAGGGAAGTCCATCGATCGACGGGCCCCTCTGTCCGCCCGCCCCCGACGCCTCTCTCTGATGGCCCGACGCGCAGCGTTGCATGTGAGGTTTCTCGGGAAGGATCAATATTCGAATTCTGACTTCTTCGAATGCAGATCAGAGGCGACGGACTGCCTCCTGGTATTGAGCTCGTCTCGTCGGGTGGTGATGATGGTGACATCAGCGACTGGCTCCTCGACATCCGTGTCCTTGACCAGAATCCTCTCTACAAGGACCAGATATACAGACTGCGCTTTCATTTTCCCAAGGCATACCCAATAGGTGGGCCCCCTCCTGTGCAGCTCATTTCCTTAACCGCTCATCTCCTGCGCGCCCTTCCTCTTCTCTCGGGTCGCTTCTTTGTCTGACCCCTCCCAGAACCACCCGAGGTTACGTTTGAGAGCCGGCCCGATCGACCGATCCCTATCCATCCACACATATACTCCAACGGCATAATCTGCCTCGATCTTCTGGGGAACCAGGGCTGGAGTCCCGTCCAGAGCGCCCAGAGCGTGTGCATGAGCATCCAGAGCATGTTGACCAGCAACACCAAGAACGAGCGTCCGCCGGGCGACGAGGAGTTTGTTCGAGGAAACAGGCAGAGACCCCGCGACATACAGTTTAGATACGACGACAACACGGTATAGCCTGAAACGAAAGAATTTCGGTCATCTCACCCGACGAGAGCGGAAAGCTCGGTTCAAGGCTCCGCGGAAGAAGAAGCCGGTCACCACCATACCGTAAAAGAAAGGGAGACATTACATGTTCGGGATCGAGCACATGCCGCAGAGGGAAGACACCGCATACCTCGGCATATCAGGCCCTGCATCACAATTCCGATGCAGCCAGTCGAGCTTTTCTTCTAGGTTGGCAGGTGTTGGGAAACAAGAGACAAAAAAAAGTGCATGGTATACCGGGTATATAGGCCAAGGGACTCAGAGAGTGGCCTCATCAGAGCTGAGGCGGGGTCGAGTCTCGCCGAAACATCTACTGAACTGGAGTAAGGGCCTTCCATATTGCAACACGCACAACTACTTGTACAAATTATTCATGGCCGGGACCGGCCAGAGTCGCATGATCCTGGGGACTTGATACCTATGTTACTTAGCAGTACATAGAACGATATCTGTTGGCGTGAGAGGACATGGCTGCTTCTTTCCATTTTGCAGCCAAACATGCATCATTTTCCATACGATCCTGCTTCCGTATAGTCATGCTCTCTACATATATCGAAACTAACTGCATCCGCCATAGTGACAGTATCTTGGAATACTACGAGTAGTCATGCTATATAGCAGCATAAGGTCTCGTCCCTGATGACGTCGCAGGTTAGCAACGTGGGGCAGACAGGTCCCGGTGGCTACTCATTGTCAGCAATGTTTCCTTTTAGCGCCCCGCGTGCCTAGAACTGCTTACCCGTCCCTCCCMACCCCCCCCCCCCYCCCHMAAAAAAAARRCTCCCGTTCAGGTAGCTGCACTCACCGCCCGCCGAGCAACGATCTACCATCTCCAGCTCAGCTTCCCTCTCGCTCACCACAACGCCCAAGCCTGCGTCTTATCTCGTCCTTGCGGTGAGCCACAATGGCTCCTCGCCCCGAATTCAGCATCGACCAAGTGCGCAACAAGGCACGCAGGGACATTCTCTACCTGCTCGAGGGTGTAAGTAAGGCTCCCCTCTCTCCCGCCCCTCCCTAGAGCTGAGCGGGCAAGCTGACTGGTTCTCTGCCTCTTCACACGCTTCTAGGTCCGGGGTAAGAAGAATGTGGTCCTCGACCGCAGTTTAGTTGGCCCCATCGGAACTGTCGTCAAGGTTTCGACGCTTCAGGAGTACGGTGTCGACAAGTTCTTTATCCTCGAGAACAATAATGTCGACGCCAGCCAGCGCAACGTCATCTTCATCGCCCGTGGCGAGTGCGCCAAGCACGCGGATAACATAGCTGGTTAGTGAATAGCGGTGGACGTCCATTGAGGAACAAGCCGCCCTCGTGCGCTGACGTTGTTTACTCTCTCCAGCGCAGATCAAACGAGTCCAACGAGAGAGCCAGACTGGCCACGACTTCCACATCTTCTGGGTGCCCCGCCGCACTAATGTATCTGACCAGCTGCTCGAGGAGGCTGGTGTCCTCGGCGATGTGAGCGTGTCAGAGCTCCCGTTGCTATTCTTCCCGTTGGAGAATGACGTCCTGTCGCTCGAGCTGGGCGATGCATTCCGAGATTTGTACCTGTCTAAGGATGTTACGCCAAACTTCCTCATGGCCAAGGCGCTCATGGAGATACAGCAGAATCACGGTCTCTTCCCTCGAATGATCGGCAAGGGCGATAATGCGAAGCGAGTTGCAGACCTCCTAGCTCGCATGAGGCAAGAGGTCTTGGCTGGAGAGGACGCGGCGCAGACGGGGGGTGTTGGGCTGGCACCGAGCACCACGAACGAGAGCGTCATCATCATCGATCGTGAGGTCGACTTTGTCACGCCACTGCTCACGCAACTCACGTACGAAGGGCTGATTGACGAGGTGTTCGAGATCCAGAACAACCAGGCCAAAGTCGACACCACCATTGTCGGCGTGCCGACCCAGTCGTCGTCGGCTACGGCGCAGAGCAGGAAACGCACCATCCAGCTCGACTCGAGCGACAAGCTGTACCATCAGCTCCGCGACGCCAACTTCGCCATTGTCGGATCGCTGCTCAACAAGGTTGCCAGGAGGCTCCAGCAGATGCACTCGGACTATGAGACCAAAACCAAGACCAAGACGATTGCCGAGCTCAAGGAGTTTGTGGGACAGCTCCCCGGCTACCAGCAGGAACAGCAGAGTGTACGGATACACACAGGTCTGGCCGAGGAGATCATCAGGCATACGCGGACGGACCAATTCAAGGGCCTACTAGAGGTGCAGCAGAACTTGGCGGCCGGTGCCGACCCGTCATCCCAATCCGACCGGCTCGAGGAGCTCGTCGCTCGCGAGACGCCTATACGAGAGACTTTGCGTCTTCTCTGCATCTACTCGTGCATATCGGGGGGCATCAAACCCAAAGAATTCGACCACTTTCGCCGTCTCATCCTCCAGGGCTACGGCCACCAGCACCTCCTGACCCTGCACAACCTGGAGAAGCTCCAGCTGTTCCTCTCCAAATCATCCCCGCTGGCCGGTATGATACCCATGGCGGGGAGTTCCGGGTCGACCGGGTCCAAGACCAATTACACATATCTCCGGAAACAGCTCCGGCTTATTGTCGACGAAGTTCAAGAAGATGACCCCAATGACGTGGCCTACGTATATAGCGGATACGCGCCCTTGTCGATACGACTCGTCCAGTGCGTACTGCAGAAGCAGTATCTCTGGAACATGGTCAGGGGAGGCGGTACGAGCAGTGCGGCCAGTGCCGTCAATTCTTCTAGCACGACGACCCAGGGATGGCATGGGTTCGACGATGCCCTGAAGCACGTTCGTGGCCAGACTTTCTACGAGCACCAGAAGGGCGAGGATAAGGCTGTCAAGGCCAAGGCCCTCCTATCCGGGAGTGGGAATAAGCAAACTGTCTTTGTTGTATTTGTGGGTGGTATCACGTTTACCGAGATTGCGGCATTGAGGTTCATGGCAAAGCAGCAGGAGGGTAAGTTTAAGGATTTTTCCATCTTCCTCCCTCCAGTCTCTCTAAAACTTGCTTTGCTGACTCCTGTCTTATTCTATCGTTCAGATCGGAGAAGAATTATAATCTGCACAACTTCCATTATTAGCGGCAACAGAATGATGGATGCTGCCATCGAAAAGGGGTCCTTTGCTAAGGATAAGCCCGAGGAGTCAGGCTGAGCCGTCAGCATTGGCGAGTGTCTGCAGGGGGAGGATATCCAGCGGAGGAGAATCGTGTTCTAGACAAATGTATATGCTTTTTTTTCTTCTCTCTCATCGCGGGCGGAAGGAGTAGAGACTCGGAGAGACGGGGCATCTAGTCAGTCAATGGGTATGGATGAGGTGGTGTTAATACGACGACGTATGAAGGAGGTTGACGCCGGCGGGAGGCGGGACCCACACCCACACACACTACCAGAGATGGCCAGTCGTGTAACACGTGATCAATCAGCCGACGATGACTTCCTTTCCCTCTTTGAGGGGTGTCTAGACCAAGTGGCGCACATTGCCGGCCGATGACCATCACCAACCATATATTTGGCAAGGGCCATCCTTTTTTTTTCTCAATGTTCACCGTCAAATGCCACGTTGCACAGCATCACCGTCCCACCCTGCGATGAACTGAACTATACGTGCCTCTTTTGCTTTTTTTTTTACCCTCTACATCGAGACCCAGCCACCGTCATCTCTCTATGACCACATCTGGTCCCACATCCGGTCAGTCATGTTCTGCAACTGCTGATTTGCGCCATATGGGAATCCAAGGCTGGACTGGGACTAACATGGCATCGCAGGTGTATACATCCGATTCTGATACGCCGGAGGATGCATTGGCCTCATTTGACCAGTGTGCCACCGCCGTAAACGACGACTTGCTAGCCTACACCCAGTAGCATCATCATACTGGTACGCCGTATACACACACGCACACACACACACACATGTATATGTATATATGTATATATATATATATATGCATATAAATACATTACATGTTCATACCATCGTTGAACCTGCGACGGAAACCTTCAAATCGCACAGAAGATAGCGACGAATGATGACTTCACAACCGGCATACCGTTCGGATGCCGCCTCCTCGACCCCAGGTGAGATGGAGGACCATAAGCCTCTAGAATTTACGTACTTACCGACACCCCTGTCCTCCTTAGTTATCAAGGACGAGACGGCCTCCCCCGAGCCAGGGCACGCATCAAAAAAGACGTCGCCGTCGCCAGAAATGTCTGAGATAAGTTCGAAGGGTATAGTGGTCTGGACCGAAGGCATGCATATGGGCAACGGCGACGACAACGACGATGAAGATGGGGAAGAAGACGAGGGCGAGGATGCCGGCTCCTCGGATATGGACATCAGCGTGTAAGTAAATGACCTTTTTTTTTTATCCAGTCACGCCCCTTTTGTATATATATATATATATATATATATATATATCTGTATATACATGTCATAGGACTTACACTAACTCTCCTTCTCTTTTCCTTGCCAGCGGTGAGGAAGACACCCTGGATCACGACGCCCCCAACGGGCACACAACCAACGACGGAGCGGGAAACTCCCTCACCTCCTCTGTCCTGTCCGAAGTATCAGAACTCCCGTCGTTATCGTCGACGAATACCAGCAAAGCGACGACGCCCGTCGAGGCGGATGTGTCGAGGGGGCGAGTGGGCGGCGAAGGACCGCAAAACGCATACCACCAGCCTTCATACCGCCGCAACGTCGAGAGGCTAGCTCTCCATATCCAACCAAAGTCGTCAATCCCCAGAGATATTCCGAGCCAGCAGTATGCCAGCGAGTGCATCTTGGCTGCCGAAATGTCAAGGCTCAACCCTTATGCCCTGCATCCCGAAGAGTACCATCTCTTCCGGCATCACATCTCCCACGCTCAAGTAACTACCTATCTCAACATCCGGAATAGCATACTGCGACTGTGGATACGGCAACCTTGGGAATACGTCACGCGCGCGTCAGCCATAGGATGTGCCAACACTCGTTGGTTCGACGCCGCCAGCGTCTGCTACGACTGGCTCGTCCGCCGAGGATACATCAATTTTGGCTGCGTCAACATACCGCATTCAGCCGACGGCGCTTCGAACACGGAAGGGTCGCCGCGTAAGAAGCAGAAGACCATTGCCGTCATTGGCGCCGGGATATCGGGGCTGGGATGCGCCAGGCAGCTGGAAGGGCTGTGCAGGCAACACGCAGACCGGTTTCGCGAGAAAGGTGACGAACCGCCCAGAGTGGTGGTCATCGAGGGACGGAGCCGTGTCGGCGGCAGGGTGTACTCGCGGGAGTTCAAGACCAGACCGGCGGAGGCGGACCCGTCGTTCCAGGGGAAGCGGCATACTGCCGAGATGGGCGGCATGATCATAACGGGCTTCGATCGTGGCAATCCCATCAACATCCTCGTCAGAGGGCAGTTGGCCCTGCCGTACCACGCCCTTTCGCCGGACACGACGATATACGATACCAATGGCAGGCCCGTGGATTCGGAAAGAGACCAGCTCATTGAGAAGCTGTATAATGATTGCCTCGACCGGGTGAGCGAGTTCAAATACATGCCCCCGCAGTCCAAGCTCATCGAGGGGAACCACGAGCTCATGGACGAAGGCCGAGACAGCCCCGGAGATGGAAGCAAGACCATCATGCAGGCCGAGGAGGCTATGGCAGCACTACCTCACGCTCCTCCCGTATCGAAGCAGAGTGTCCCAGAGCAGGTCAGCATGGTGCCCGTCTCGTCTGATAAGCTGACTGGCCGCGTGCATACCCAGCCCGGTGTCCCCGCGACGCACAAAGCGTCCGACAAGGCACGGCTGATGGGGTGGACGGTCAAGCCCGGATCGGCGGCGGGTTCGGATACCATCGACCTCCGCCCGGCCACGACGGCAGACGGAGCCACACTCGGTTCTGTCCTCGACTATGCCATCTCCCAGTATAAGCAGATGGTCGACCTGAACGCCCAGGATCACCGGCTGATCAACTGGCACATTGCCAACCTAGAGTATAGCAACGCCACCAACTTACACAAACTAAGCCTTCCGCTGTGGGACATCGACGCGGGCAACGAGTGGGAAGGGCAGCACACCATGGTCGTTGGCGGCTACCAGAGCGTGGCCCGCGGCCTTCTCCACTGCCCCGACTCGCTCAGCCTCAGGGCCCAGGCGCCGGTCAAGGCGATCCGTTACAACGCCGTAGACTACGAAGGAACGGCCACGATCGAGTGCGAGGACGGCACCGTGGTCCAGGCAGACAGCGTCGTGTGTACCATCCCGCTGGGCGTCCTGAAGCAGAACACGGTCATATTCGACCCGCCGCTGCCGCCGTGGAAGGCCGGCGCCGTTGACCGCCTCGGCTTCGGCATCCTCAACAAGGTAGTCCTCGTGTACGACAAGGTCTTCTGGGATTCGCAGAGGCACATCTTCGGAATTCTGAGAGACGCCCCCAACCGCCACAGCACGTCGCAGGGTGACTACTCGGGCAGTCGCGGGCGATTCTTCCAGTGGTTCAACGTGTCCAACACGAGTGGTCTCCCCTGCCTTATCGCCCTGATGGCGGGCGATGCCGGCTTCGACACGGAGCACTCGAGCAACGACAGCCTAGTCGCCGAGGCCACGGAACTCCTGCGCAGCGTCTTCGGCCGCGACGTGCCGTATCCGGTCGAGACCATCGTCACGCGGTGGGGGTCGGACCGATTCGCCAGGGGAAGCTACTCGTCGGCGGCCCCGGGCATGCAGCCGGACGACTACGATGTCATGGCGCGGCCCGTGGGAAACCTCTACTTCGCGGGCGAGCACACGATCGGGTCGCACCCGGCCACGGTGCACGGCGCATACCTGTCCGGACTGCGGGCCGCGTCGGAGGTGCTCGAGGCGATGCTGGGCCCGATCGAAGTGCCGACGCCGCTGGTCTTGCCCAAGGACTCGCTCCTCCTCCACAAGCGCAAGAAGGCGGCCCTGGACCCGCGGCAGGCGCGCCTCGACGCGTACGAGTTCGAGGTATGGGACCACGTGCGCTCTAGGATCGGCGACCGGCCCCTCCCGCCCAACAGACCGGCCACCATCGCCTACCAGATCTACAGCAGGGAGCACTCGGATGAGGTCCGCAGGACGTGCGAGGCGACCCGCAAGGCCAACAAGACCAACAAGACCCTCTCCAACGACGTGCGCATCCTCATGTCCAAGATGTGGAAAGAGGCTTCGGCCGAGGACCGCAGGCCCTACGAGGACAGGGCCGCGTCCAACAAGAGCGACTACGCGCACGCCATGGACAGGTACAAGCGCCGGCTGGAGGAGTGGGACGGACAAGCGGCCGTCCTGCGCGAGGCGTACGAGAGGGAGCATCCTAGCGTCCCCGGGCCGTACGAGGTTGCTGCTGCCAGGCAGGAAGGTGGGCAACAGATGCAGTCACCATCGCAGCCGCAGCAAAAATATCGCCGGACGAGACCTGTAAGCTATGCTGAGCATTGAAGCTGGGAGGAGGGGGGGGGGGGTTCGGTTTCTTCCTTTTTTTTGGTTATTGGTATCATAGATGGCGCGCGCGCGCAAGTTCGATTGGATCTGTTGCGTGTACGAATACTAGTAGTAGTAATATGGGCATATACTGTCGTAGAGTTTTTTTTTAGATGTTTCCTTTTCTTGGTATTGATCGGAGGGGGGGGAAGGACGTTGATTATGAGCATTCCATTCCTTCACATTCACAAAATTCATCAAACAACGTTGATGGACTCCACAAAGCACTGCATTGTTCACCAGTAATAAAGGAAATAGTATATTGGTGTCTCTGGTACAATTGTTGACGAAGATCGCGGAAAAGAAAAGTTCGCCAATAAGGTGGTTGTTGTGTGTGAGTTTGATACAAAGGAAAAAGGAAGAGAGTAAAGAAAAAAATGTAGATTTTTGTTTGATCTTCTTCTTCCTTTCGCTGCTGGCTGGCAAGAAACTCTCCAATGTTGATCCGCCCGAGGGCATATGATTGATTACTTTACATGTCGGCGGAGGCGGTGGCACCGGTGATAATCTCAACCAGCTCGCCGGTAATGACGGCCTGGCGAGTACGGTTGTACTGGATCTGGAGCTTGGTGATCATCTCACCAGCGTTCTTGGTGGCATTCTGTTCAAAAAAAAAAAAAAAGGGGGGGGGTCTGTGTGTCAGTCATCTGGAAGGGAGGGAGACGGCGGAAAGGAGGGGAGAGGGAGAGAAAACATACGTCCATGGCGTTGCGACGAGAAGACATCTCGCAAGCGTGGCCCTCGGCAAGAGCCCAGTAGAGGGTGTTGGCGAGAGAGTACTCGCGGAGGTTGGCAATGGCTTCCTCCTCGACCTCGAAGGCGGAGATGTTGGCTGGGTGGGATGTTAGTAGGTAGGTCCGGAGAAAGAGAGATGATGGGGAATTCATGGGAGAAGAGGAGGGTGAGGGGGGTGGATTGAGAGAGAGGTGTGTGTGTGCGTGTGTTTTGCAGTAGTTCAGCGGCGCTGGTGGTGGTTGACATACGGGACTGGGTGATGGCCTCCTCGGAAAATGCCTCAAGGAAATCGGCCTCGTAGCTCTGAGCGTTGACGAAGCTGTTGTAGAGGATCTTGACGCTCGAGTACTCGGTGGGAAGGGCCAAGATCTGGTCGGAGATGGTCTGGGCGTCGGCGAAGGTAGGGACGTTGCGACCGACGCCGGAGAAGGAGAGCTGGATCTCTTTGGCGTTGGAGCGGGAGAGCTGGGCGCGGCACTTCTCGCCGATGATGACGAGGTCCGAGGGGCCCTCCTCGGCGAAGAGCTTGCGGACGCGACGGCTCAGACCGGAGTGGATACCACCGCAAAGACCACGGTCGGAGGAGCAGACGATGATGAGGGACTTGTTGGCCTCCTCACCCTCGGCGGCGGCGGCCGTCTTGGTCTCGGCGGCGTCAAAGACGACATTGGCCGACTCGCCGTACTTGCGCGAGTCCTCCATGGAACGCTGAGCGCGGGTCAGCTTGGTCGAGGCGACGACCTTCATCGTGTTGGTGATCTTCTTCATGTTGTTCATCGACTTGAGGCGACCCTCGATCTCACGGAGCGTCGCATAGCCGGCGACACTGTTGGGAGCGGCAGCAGCACTGTTTTTTTAATGAAAAAAAAAAAGGTTATTAGCTCTCATGTTCCATCGTCCTTTTTTTTTCCCTCTTAAATCCCGCTTCCCAAATTCTCCGTCATTCCGGATCATCGTCTTCGTCGTCGTCGTCTTGTCGGTCGGTCGTTTTCTGTCACTCTTCCCTCCCCCTAGTTCTTCGGACCAAAGCTTCGGCAATCGGAATCCTCTCAGACAGAAGGACTTACCGGATGGGAGCTGCAGCCGCAACGCGGAGAGCCGGACGGGCCGTACGGGACAGCATGTTGGATGATGGGAGGAGGTATTACGACGAGAGGGAATACGAAAATGATCGAGCCTCTGCCAACGGTGGCTCAATTGATTCTTGTCGGGGACAGGGAATCAATTGGATCAGGTGGTGGGGAGAGGGATAAGGGTGCGTTTCTGGTGACGGGCCTTTTGCTTTGGGGTGGATGGATGGCTGTCCTTCCCGTCTTTGCTCGCTATTTTCCCGGTAAATTCGCGGCTGGGATGGGAAGGTCACGTGAATATCTTCCCGACTTGTTCCCTAAACAGAGAAAAAAAAGAGGGAAGTGGTGCCTGAGGACTCAGAGTGGAAGTCCAAGAGAGTCTCCACCTTGGCGTCCGTCCATCCGCCGTAGCAACTGCCAACAAGCCACCCCAGAAGCTCCCTAAGGCGCTAAAACTGGGGAGCTACCCCAGTAAGTACTAGGTTCTGCTATCATGGCTGGCGCTAGGGCCCTCTGGCTCTCTCTCTCTCTCTCACTGATATTACTACTCTGTACAGTCTAATCGGTACAGATTACAGATTACGGAGCACATGTACGTATATACGAGAACTCTCACGGACCTGTACAGATGTAACCTGTACTCCCGCAGAGTCTACAGCTTAAGGCAGAGTCTAGGAGGCAGAGTCTAGACTCTGACATCACGTGCAAGTCCAAGAAATACGTGTACCGTACGAGTACCTACCTGCTCGCGCAATTGACTGCAACGCAGCAGCGCCTTGCCACCTTTTGCTTCATTGTCCATGGGCTTCAGGTTGGTACTGGATTTGAAAATCAGAGTCACCCCCGCTGACTGCCCGTTTCACTGTTCCTGTTCCTTGGATTTTTCTCCCCCGAACATTGGTCGATACCCTCTTGTTTGTCGAACCATGTGGTGCGTTGCACATCCACAATCATCACCTTGTATCGGCCCCGAGAGATGGATGGCACAAGGAGACGTAATATGTGGCATCTGTCCTTCTCCTTGTATCGCCGTTAAGGTCTGAAAAGAAAAAAAAGAAAGGAAGAAGGAGGAGGAGGAGAAGGAGAAGAAACAATGTGATAATGCAGCATGATTAGTTTTATCTTCTCTCTCGGAAGCGACACAGAATCGGTCCAAGGTTGGCTACTCATGCTCGTAGGCACACGTTGTTGGAAAGGTCATGTGACCTGGACGGGTGGGCCTCTCGTTTGTTACCGATGGGAAGTTCGCGCCAAGAGAGAAGAAGCCTCACCCGCCACGCTCTCCTCTGGCGCATTCCACCCTGTGGTCTTCCTTCTTCTCTCTCTCCTTGTCCTGCGTCCTCTCCTTCACTACCAATTCCCTAGCCCTCGTATCGTCAATTTCGAACCACACGAACCTACTGGTCTTTCACGGGGTGGCTCGCCCACCTCTGCTTCACTCTTCACCTTTTTCCTCTAACCTCCAAGTCTCTTTCCCTCTCTCTTCAACGCCGTCGCTGCAGATTATCCCACGTCATCTGCTATCCACGCCAGCAGCACAACCTCGACTAGCCAAACAACATGGCGTCTGACAGTTCCGACGACGATATGCCCCTTTCGCGGTCCAACGGCCACGGTGCGTGCCTCATCACTTTTTTCGGGTTTTCCTTGGTCGCTGCCCTGCGTTTACTTGGTTTCTGCCCTTCCGACTCGAAGACGGCGCTCCTCGAGAACGCCTAGGAGCGCAACCCGTTTTCACTTCTCTTCTTCTTCCTGTCCCCGGCCCACTCCCTCCTTGTCATCATTTCTCGTCATGAACTGCACCCGTTTCTCCGTCCTCGATTCCTCCCTGTGTCCTGCCTATGTTCTGACCTTTCTCTCGCAGCCCGCGCCAGCGACAGCATGGATGTCGACTCCCCTGCCACCAACGGCAACAAGAGGAAGTCCCGCAGTTCCATTTCGAAGCCGACCTACAAAGAAGAGTCTGACAGCGAGGACGCTTCCCAGCCTCTGGTACGTTAGCCCCCTCCATCCTTGTGGCCGGGCCTGTCCGGCCGTGGCGTGCTGGCTGACGCGAAACAATGACGACAGGCCAAGCGCCCCCGTCCCAGTACCAAGGCCGCGGATTCCGACACGGATGACGAGCCGATAAACAAGTCCCGAGGCCGAAAGCCCCCTGCAACGTACGCCGACTCCTCCGACGATGACGCGCCGCTAGGCGCCAAACGCACCAAGAAGCCCACCCCTGCCAAGAACGGTGTCAAGGCCAAAAAGGCCGTCAAGGATGAGTCTGATGACGACAGGCCCATGGCCAAGGCGGCCGCCAAGCGTCAGTCTACGGGCTCTACGGCCGCCAAGAGGAAGTCGAACGGAGTTAAGAAGGAGGAGTCCGACTCGGATGCGCCCATCTCGAGGAAGACCAAGGCTGCGCCCGCAAGGAAGGGCAAGGCGGCTGCTGCCCCTAGCAAGGAGAGCAAGAGAGCCAAGTCGAAGCCCACGAGCGACGAGGATGAGGACGAGTATGCCTGGTGGAACGCCCCCAAGCCGGAAGACGACACCATAAAGTGGCAGACGCTGGAGCACAACGGCGTCCTCTTCGCGCCTCCGTACGAGCCCCTCCCTAAGCACGTCAGGATGCTGTACGACGGTAAGCCCATCCAGCTCAGCGTCGAGGCAGAGGAGGCAGCCACTTTCTGGTGTGCCATGATGACGCAAGGTTCGTCTCATCATCTGGAGAACCCCAAATTCCGTGAAAACTTCTTCAAGGACTTTTCCGAGTTCGTCAAAAAGTACGGTGCCACCGACCTGCAAGGGAACAAGGTCCAGATCAAAAGTCTTGAAAAGTGCGACTTCACCAAGATGGCCGAGTACTGGATAGCCAGGACAGAAGCTGCCAAGACCAAGAACCTCTCCAAGGAGGAGAAGGATGCTGCCAAGAAGAAGAAGGAGGAGATGGAGGCGCCCTTTACACATTGCATGTGGGACGGCCGGAAGCAAAAGGTGGGCAACTTCAGGGTCGAACCGCCCAGTCTGTTCCGTGGACGTGGCGAGCACCCCAAGACTGGGAAGATCAAGACGCGAGTACAGCCGGAGCAGATCACTATCAACATTGGCAAGGATGCCAAGGTCCCCGAGCCTCCCAAGGGCCACAAGTGGAAGGCTGTCCAGCACGATCAAAAGGCAACCTGGCTGGCCATGTGGCAGGAGAACATCAACGGAGCCTACAAGTACGTCATGCTTGCCGCCTCCAGCGATATCAAGGGCCAGAGCGACTACAAGAAGTTTGAGAAGGCCCGGGAGTTGAAGAATCATATCGAGAGGATCCGCAAGGACTACACCAAGGAACTCAAGAGCGAGGTCATGGCGGACCGTCAGAGAGCCACGGCCATGTACCTCATCGACAAGCTCGCCCTACGAGCAGGCAATGAGAAGGACACGGAGAACGAGGCGGAGACTGTCGGCTGCTGCTCCCTCAAGTACGAGCACATCTCCCTCGAGCCCCCCAACAAGGTCACGTTCGACTTCCTGGGCAAGGACAGTATCCGTTACAACGAGACTGCCCAGGTCGAGCCACAAGTCTTCAAGAACCTCAAGCTCTTCAAGAAGGCACCCAAAACCGACGGCGATGACGTGTTTGACCGTCTAACTGTGAGCAGTCCTTCCTTCCCTGCGCAAATGCTTCTTCTTACCTATAGACCCGCACATGATGCTAACGTGTCTGCCCCTTCCCCCTCTGCCAGACCTCGCAACTCAACAAGCATCTCAACAGCTACATGCAAGGCCTGACTGCCAAGGTGTTCCGTACCTACAACGCCTCTTGGACGATGGGACAGCTTCTCAACGAGCTTGAGAACGACCCTCGTTCGCGTGGGACCATTGCCGAGAAAGTCAAGCTGTATAACGACTGCAACCGCAAGGTGGCCATTCTATGTAATCACAAGCGTACTGTGGGGGCCGGACACGAGCAACAGATGCAGAAACTCGGTGATAGGGTAAGTGGCGGACGCGGGTCCCGTGGTGTCGATGTACCGTCTGTTTCTGACGCATCCTAGATCAAAGGGCTTCGGTACCAGAAGTGGCGGACCAAGAAGATGATCTTGGATCTCGATCCTACGCAGAAGAAGAAGAAGGGCGCCGCTTGGTTCGAACTCGACGACGACCTCGACCAAGCTTGGATCCAGGAGCACCAGCAGTTCCTCGTTGAGGAGCTGCGCACCAAGATCACCAAGAAGTTCGAGAAGGACAATGAGAAGCGTAAGGCCGATAAGGAGAAGCCTCTGCCCGAGAAGGAGCTCAAGGAGCGCCTCCAAGCAGTCAAGGAGCTCGAGGCCAAGTTCAAGAAGGAGAACAAGACGAACAAGGTTGAAGCGGAGGGCAAGGGTGTCACAGTGGACAAGTTGATGAAGTCTATTGAGAAGCTTGATGACCGTGTCAAGGTCCTCGAGACACAAGCCGAGGACCGTGACGGTAACAAGGAGGTCGCCCTGACCACCTCGAAGCTGGTGAGTTTTTTTTTTTCTCTCACATTCTTTTCTTTGCACTTGTCTCCAAACAAGCCTTTCCCTACCGAGAGAGACGGAAGTAGACGAGTACTGATACAGCGGACAGAACTACATCGATCCTCGCTTGACTGTCGTGTTCTCCAAGAAGTTCGATGTGCCCATCGAAAAGTTTTTCTCCAAGACAGTCCGCGACAAGTTCCGCTGGGCCATCAAGTCTGTCGAAGACACTGAGGACTGGACTTTTTAGACGGTTGTCTTCTTATTCGGACGCCACATACTCAAAGACCTCCGCGGGCCTTTGCGAATTTCTCTATTCTTTTTCCTTCAGTTTCTATTAGGGTCTTCTTTTCCTCCTCATAAAGTAAGATGTTCTACTATATTTCACTATGATCCTTTCTGGTTTTTGTTTTCTCTGTCATCCTCTGCTCCTGTTTTCTATCTCCTGTTTCGCGCCTCTGCCATAGGTACCGTTTAGCATGACAGAAGATGAACGAGGGCAAGGGATTGGACAGAAGGCGTTCTCATTGCAAGTCATTCAAGTTTCCTCATTGGCAATGCAAAGTTGGGGTGTGTATGTGTATGGTATACGACCGGGAAAGGGGGGCAGCAGAGGAAATGGGGAGGCAGACAAGCTTAGGGGGGAACGGGCAGATGGGTGGTTAAGCGAGTTTCTCTTCTCCAGATGTTTATACCTTATATCTTCTTTCCAACTGTTCTCATCTGGTTTACATTCCAAGGGCAAAAAAAAAAAAAAAGACGGGGACAGACGGGTAGCCGTACGAGATACGCATGGGATTGGTGTTTGCTGGAATAGGGTCTGGCAATGGCTAAGGGTTTCTAGAAGAAGAAAAGGGAGGAGCGCATATTATACGCGGTAGATTCACAGGAATCAAGAGTTTTTCTTCCGATACTTTCAACGAGAGCAGAGACCCAAAGGTTTCCACCCACGCGAGACATGTTGAAAGGGAAAATACTGGAGAGATGCAGGTCTGAACAGCAATGTATACAGGTAAAATTCAAACGCCATGTTTTTCAAGTTGCCTCATCTCACCACCCAGTGAGTAGTAACCCATCTATATGTTCTATATCGACTCGGCGATATCGTCCCTGTGAATGCTCCGTAACCAGTTGAAAATGCACACCAATAAAAGAGGTAAGAGAGAAAAAAAATACAGTGGAAGGAAAGCAAATATCCGTATCCCGCGCGTACATGTATATATATATATATATATATACAACCAAGAGAAGAGCAGAAAAGAAAATCATTACCATGAGAGCTCGGACAGGAAGACCAAAGCCGAAGGGGGGGGACTCTGTATAGAGAGTATGCCGTATGTATGTGTGTGTATGTTCGTGCATGAGAAGAGGGGAAATATGAAGAGCGCGTAAGAGAAAAGGGAGGCGACGGTTGAGACCACGGGGACGGGCCTCGCGCCTATACCAAGAGGACCACGGCAGCGAGGACGAGCGGGAGGAGGTGAGCGGGTCGGGGGGTGAGAGAAGCGGCGGAATCGCGGATGAGCTTGCCCTCGGAGGTCATCCTCCAGCCGTCGGGGATGGAGCCGACGGTGGGGGCGGTGGTGTCGTCCCAGGGCCAGCCGGTCTGGGTGGCGGTGGTGCCGATGCCTCCGCCGACGGGGACGGAGACGGCGGAGGTGACGAGGGCAGTGGCGGTGGCGGTGGCGGTGACGTCGTCCTGGCCGACGTTGCCGTTGACCTCGCCGCCGACGGCCTCGATGGACTGCCAGGAGCCGGAGGTGTCGGTGTACCTGTACTCCGAACCAGTAGAGTAGTCGGTGACGGCGACGGAGCGGACGACCATGGAGAAGGGGCCGTCGGAGTAGACGGTGGGACCCCGCGCCCACTTGACGGTGCCGGAGGGGTTGTAGTCCGGGTCGCCGCCGGCCCAGGCGCCCATCTTGACCTGCATCGGGGTCTGGGGGTACTGGCCGTCCTCGGCGTCGGCGGCCTCGAGGGTGCGGAGGACGGTGCCGTCGGCCATCCAGACGATGCGGTCCTCGGTCCAGTCGACGGTGTAGGTGATGAAGCCGGTCTGCGTGCCGGGCACCTGGTGGAACTGGCCGCGGTTCCACGTCGTCGTCTGGCCCTTGCCGAAGTAGTTGGACTGCACCTCGTCCGGGTCGGACCCGAGCCACTCCATGTCGATCTCGTCCAGCGTGTCGGACTCGAGCACCAGCGACGAGACGATGCCGGCCCCCGGCGCCGCCTTCATCGTCACCTCGACGCGGCCGAACATGATGGTGAAGATGGAGTTGAGCTGAGGGGCGTCGCCGCCCTTGGACACGGTGAAGGTCACGCCGTCGGAGCCGTAGTCTGGAGAGCCGGAGCCGGTGAAGGAGTCGACTGCGCCTTGGGTGAAGTCGACGTCGATGGCCATGCCTAGCGCTGCGTCGGCGGGGCATTCAGCTATATAAAGCACAGCTGTCAGTCTCTCTTTTTTTCTTCTTCCATCGAATATCATGTCGTTCACATGTGCGTGCGTGTGCGTGACCCGAACAAAGGATGGGGAATGCTTGTCTGCTCACTGGATTCAAGAGGATTGCAACCGATCACGGGACTGGACATGACGAGAAGCGCCGTCACGGTCGACGCCAGTAGACGTTGACGCCACATTGCGGATGATGTATATGTCTTTGGTGTGTTTGTGCGTGTGAGTGTGTGTATTGGATGAGTGGATTGGACAGAAACGACGAGAGAGAAAGAGGTATGAAGGGGGAGGCGGAAGAGAGAGGAAGAGTAGGAATGGTTGTTGAGATGTTGGTTCGGGGAAGAAAGTCCATTGATGCGTCATTCTATATGCATCATGAGGTGGCTGGACCATGGGGCGGGACCTTGCTTCATCACCAACCACCTCTTTTTTTCATCATGGCCAATTTCCAACACGAAATCGTACACTTATGGCAAGGGGGGCAGGGGGGGGGTGTTCAGCTTGACTGTCCCTTTCACCAATTGGTTGGGCGAGGGATGGAATTCAGGCTTTGGCATATCCCTCGGCCTTCGATGTTCCCCTCTTTGTAGAATGAAAAGAAGATGACTGATTGTTTTACTTGGGCAAAAAAAAAAAGTTGATATCATCTTTTCTTTTGGGTATCGATGCTGGAAGTTGCTGATGGAGTGAGCGGTGGTGTAATACCTCAGCTACAGGTATCAACAAGTAACATCGACCTACATACCTGCAGCTCTTAGCTGCCTTCCTACCTGTAGTGGCTTCCGTAGTAGCGGGCAGCTAACACTATGGGAGAAGAGCATCATTACATATTACCTGTAACATGTACGAGCTGAATGTGGCTCAGCTCGAAATTCCACGTGGCTGAAAATTTATGCAAAAAAAAAAAAGGAAAAAAATGATGTGGCTGGGTATGGAGAGAAGTTGTGGATGTCGTCACGTGAAGAAAAAAAGACAAGATGACTTAGTTACCCTGTAGTGTCATGATCGACGATGACCGATATGCGTGCAGAGATACGCCCAACTTGTTCGTGTATGTAGCCCGCACGACGATGGAGTTGCGTGATGCATACAAACATGTTGCCTAGTTGGGCTCTCTATGGAGAGTTCTGCTTAATCGCTCATTGTTGACTAGAGATGGAAGAAAGAAAAAAAATTAAAAAAAACATTGTATAAAAACTAGATAAAAAAAAAAAAGATAGATCAATATTGGGTGAGTTAACAAAATAGAACGTGTAAGAAATACCCTGCACCGGACCTGCGGTCAAAACCCCAACCCCCCCCCCCCCCAAAAAAAAAAAACATCCCAACAGAACAAAATAAAACGCCAAAACCATGTGAAGGAAAAAGGGATGCGACGTTTACATCGAACATGGGGTTGGGGTTGGGTTGTTGGAAAAAGAAGGAGAAAAAAAAGAGGGAATTATACCCGCTACGATTGAGACATTGCG
>NW_023336192.1:702081-707801 GCF_012550715.1 Geosmithia morbida
TAGTAAGAAGAAGGAAAAGGAAAAAGTAAAAAAAAAAAAAAAAAAAAAAAGGAAAGAGAGACAAGAACTGCATAGTTCCCAAGACTCACCTCCCCCAGGGTCTGTCTTGGGTCGACTGGTCGGATCTCTGGATCCGACGCCCAACAGTGTGTTGACTCGCCGGAACACGCATACATCTGTCTCGTCTCGACGCCATGACAGTCGGAAAGAGGGAGAGACAGCCCCGGAGGAGGGGGTGGGTGTATATGTATAAGGAAAAAGGCAGAGAGCAAGCGAGCGAACAAGCCGAAAGATTCCGAGGGATATGATTGGTATAGGAGAACAGGAGAAAGAGAAAGAGAGGGAAGAAGAAGAAAGTAAAAAGGCTAGATGTAGGTATGCTTCGATGGTAAGAAAAGCATAAACAGGTTCTAGGACGATCTTCCCCCTTTACGTCAACGTTGCGTAAACGAAGAGAAAAGAAGAAGAAGAAAGAAGAGAGAGAGAGAGAGAGAGAGAGAAAGAAGCAAAAAAAAAAAAAAAGAGAAAAAAGTAAGAATAAAAGGTTGAAAGGATGAAGCGCCAATGCCGGTATCTGACTCGAAACTTGGTCGTACGTACAAGTATCAGGAAGAAGAAAGAAGATGAAGAAAAAGCAAGTAAACCCCCCTCCCCCCCTCCCAAAAAAAAAACAGTCGGATAGGGTCTGATCTCAATACTTTCGTTCTTCTCTTCTCTTCTTTCCTGTGCCATGTCTCGAACTTGAACACGTGCATGCATGGCCGGTAGGATATATATGCACGAGATCGAAGGAAGACAACGGTAGGAAAAAAACAACAAAGAGGGTTCGAGTTGGGTGCAAGGAGGGATACGAGGATAATTCGCCTCCTGTTTTTCTTCTTCTTCTTCTCCCTTTTCTCCCTCTCCTTTCCTCCCCCCCCCTATTCTTTCTTCTTCTCCTCATACTTATCATGTATATATATAAGTATATATACATACATGTATATATACTTAGCTCATCAACGTTCAAGTACATGCAAGAGATGGATATCAAGCTGAGGCCGTCCTCAGAGAAAAGTTGGTCAATGCGTGTCATCATCGGTCAGATGAAGGGGGTCTCTAGATAAAGTCAAGAAACTTCTCAGAGAAGCGGGTGATGATGGCGTCGTTGCAGCCATGTACGCAGTCAGGTATCGAGTCATGTACCTATCATATGAGGGCTCGAGGCAGAGAGCATCCGTAGTATTATCGGTTCAGAGGAACCATCTTGTCAGCATCCTGACCGAGGGCTATGTAGAGAGGATGAGCTCGGAGGATGCTGCGGAATAGATGAAATTGGCGTCCTCGGCTGCTTGGTATGCATGTGCCACGCATTCGACGAATCATCCAGTTTGATAACGCCTCTTTATCGCGTCATGATCGGGTTGCCCGAGAACAAGAGAGAGAGAAAGAGAGACAGGGTTAGGGTTATCAGAGCTCGGCTGGATAGCAAGCCTTCGACGTCGTCTCAACCTCCAATCTGGATGGATAGCAACTGGCAAAGGCAGGTCACGACATTCTCTCTCCCCACGAATCCCGCGCCTCGCAGTGTCACGACACTCGACCGTCGAGGTCAGCCCGTGGCTTCTCGATCAAGCGACCGGCCACGATGTCGGGCGGCGGAGCCTGGCACTCGACAGATTGCTCCAGATGGTTCCCTGTCGACGTAGTCCACGCCGCGGAAGTGAGACGCGCCAAGAGGAGTGAAGGCTGCCCATATACTCGAGTATGAGCGCGGCTGGGGGGCCGGCCCGCCAACGATCATCCCCAAGGCATGCGGGTATACGGATTATATATATGCGAGCAGAGAGCATCTAGCATGGCGATATTTCCTATCGTCTACCCTGCTGAGAGTACAGATGAAGTAGCATAATATACATATATATACACACATATATATACATATATACATATATATATATTTACGTATATATATGCCGTCGCGGGAGGGGGGGGAAACAAGGTCCGGTCACAGCCAAAAGTCTCACAATCTACCCGTACACGCACGCGCAGTGTGTCACATACAGATGATGGGATACAAGGGGAATGTCCTGCATGAACCCTTTTCTCTCCACCTCTCTCTCTCTCTCCTCCTTGTTTCTTCCGTTTTTTTTTTTGTTTTTTTTGTTTCCATTCACCTGAACTTGCGACAACAAGTCTGGTCAAGGCACTGCCTCGATCATCCTGTCCGAGGAAGGAGTATCAGAGAGAAGAGAGGGTCGTGGGTGAGCGAGAACAGGACCAGTGGGTGTTGAACGTACAGAGCACAATGGAAGAAGAAGAAAACTCTTCAAACCGGACCTGTCACAAGTTTTCTTTCCCCCTCCCCCCTTCTTGATCGGATGCATCGCGTACCGGCCTCTCCGTACGGGTTATCGCTGTACGGATGAATGTATAGGTATTGCTCGTGACCCTCTGGTGGGTAGGATATCTATTCTCACTTCTCCTCTCACCGTGGAGTCCGAGAAATGTATATACGTGTATATATATATATATATATATATATATAATCTGTACATGTATACATAGTACTCTCTGTACATGAAGTCGAAAGAGAGGAAGAGAGAGGGAGAGGGAGAGGGAGGGAGGGAGAAGAAGAGAAAGAAGAAGAGAAAGAGCGCCCAAGAGAGTTTGAGCTCTATGATTGATTGGGCGAGTCAGAGCTTCCTCTCCAAAGAGACATACACACACACACACACACGACAACGTCATGGCTTGAAGGGTTACGGACTGTCTAGTCGAGAGGCGTAACCAGCAAAAAAAAAGAAAGAAAGAAAGAAAAAAAAGCCAGTCGTAGTCCTTGGCTTCGTGATGGATCCTTCTCTTCTCCAGTCGTCTTGTCCATTATATGACGAATATTCCAAATATCCCAATGCCCCCTTCTATCACACCACAATGCACGCCCCCCCTCCCCCATCTAAAAATACCTTTTCTTCTTCTTTCTTTCTCTCTTTCTCTCTCTCTCTCTCTCTCTCTCGTTATCCGGTCGGGCGTACGTACGTAGTGTGCTTCTCTGGAGCTTCGAGATAATCAACCCTCCCACCCCCCTCCCCGGTTCAACTTTAGTTCCCCCGAGAGAGACACGGGCCACCCGAAGAGTTTACGATAAGCCCGTGTGTATTGTCGGTCCTTGCGTGATTGTACATGCAAGTATCACTCCGTACCCTATAAGAGAGAGTGAGAGTAAGAGAGGGAGAGGGAGATGAGAGATGGGAGATAGAGTCCCATAGATGATGCACATGTGTACAGATTACAGAGGTACGTACTATTGCAGATACAGGAACATGCGTTGACTCCGGTTCAATTCTTAATACCTCAGGCCTAACATTGTGGATACCATGTCCCGACACCTTGCTGTCCTAGACAAGTTGCAGGGGTTCATGATTTAATCTGGCTATTTATTCTTCTTCCTTTTTGTTTTCTTTTCTTCTTCCTTTTTTTTTAATAGTTATCTATTATTATTATTATGTATCTTGTATCTTTTCAAATCATCCTTTATTTTCTTGTTTTCTTCTCTCTCTTCCTTTTTCCCTCTATAACATGTCAGAATATCCCGGGTAAGAAGACGACGTCCCCGTAAGCAGAGAGGATAATGTGGTTATCATAACTTCCTACGACAATGCAAGACCCATCCTATCATTCTTCTTCTTCATCTTTCTTCTTCTCTTCATCTATTCGTCTGTTTCTTTGATAATAATAAAGAGAGAGAGTACTCTATCACCACTAGGAGCAGTCACGATAGGCATCAATACCAAGCAGAACATCCGGTACATGTACAATGCAGCACACACGTACATACTCGTACATATCACAACTTCTACAGACGCCACTCGGCGATACATGCTTCATCTCTACACATACAAGGGCACCAAACAAACCCCCCCCCCCCCCCGCCAGCCAAGGGGCGGAAGAAAAAAAGACACTACGGCAAGTCACCGTCCATCTCCCCGGTGCCCCATATTCTACGGGACCACGAAATGTCGGGTAATAATGCGTATATCTTGCGTGTATGTGTGTACAGGTTAATATAATGGATTCGGCTTTTTCTTCTTTTTTTCTTCCCCTTCTCTCTCCCTCCCTCTCTCTCTCTCTCCTCCTGGTTCCCCACCATGTCACCGCAGCTAGGAAGATGACCGTGATGTCGAGTTCACCACCTTGCCATCTCCCCTCAAACTAGCCATCACCTATTACCTAGGTAACAGTCCAGTATTCTACCCTCGTCACTACTTCACTACTCCCGTCACGACCGAAGAAGGTTTGCTAGCCCTTTCCCGTAAAGCCTAGACGGGGTTGAGGACCCTCCCCCCATCTCCCATCTCCCCATCTTCCCATATCCAATCTCCATGGCGCAGCGTAGTCCCAAGACCACGTAGGCGGGTTCGACGGATTTGTCCCCGCGGTGGCAGGGGGGGTTTCAGGAAATCTCATGCCATGGGGTGGTGGGTGGGCCCCCCCCCTCCCCTTCTGTCATGTACGAGTGATATTTGTAAGTACAGATTACATGTACAGATAATGCAAACATCATCAGGCCGACAATTGAGGAGATACTGCACGAGTATATCTATGTGTTATTCTTTCCTAGGTCTTTGCCATCCCCCCCCCCTAATCACCAAGTCCGTCATTGCATTGAATTAATAAGATGATGCAGAACTCATCATCATCGTACAGAGTAATGGAGCAGGATGATGCATGTCACGGATACAGTATCAAGCTTGTTAAAGCAGAATCCCTGAGTGGATATCTGCTCATATAGTACGGCGCAATACAGGTACAGATAGAACCCCCAAGCATGAATTCTATACTCGTACCTGTCTGTACTGCATGTACTCTAATCTGTATATATATATATATATATAAATACTCGAGTACTTCAAGGATACTAGGCAAGGATACATGTACATGTACCGGGTATGAACAATAATACTCCACATAGCCAGAGAGAGGAGATCAGCAACTCTCTCTCTCTCCGTCATTCCCATGGCTGGCAAGCCCCCCCCTCCCCCCCGGGTCCTTTAGCCTGAGACCATGTCACCGACAAACAGAGGTGGGGGGGGAAATAATTCAAGATATAATACGAAAATAAGAATAAAAAGGGAAAAGGGTCCTTCTGCTCATTTGATCCCCATCCCCATCATGATACATGCATATAGTACAGCAACCATCAATGCGACCAAATCTGACAGTAGGACAACAACGGGTATGATAACAGCAGCTATAATGATATCACTATAGAGATCACTATTGTATCGTATGCATGTATGTAATTTCGTACCTATGCGTCTATGCTGCCATTATTGTCCTCGTTGATGAATAGATTGAATGGATGGATGGAGCGTATCTAAATCTACTGGTACAATCGCCCGGTTCAACCCATGGGCCCGTCACCGTCTATTCCTAACGTACCGTCTGACTCTCTTCTTTCCGTATCACACCGTGTGTATGTGTGTACGTGTGTACATACCATGTATGTGCTGCATCTTTACCTCCTGACCTCTTTTCTCCTTCTTCTTTTCTTCTTCTTTTTTTCCCCTCCCCCCCACCTCCCAAATCAACATCAAAGAGTCTTTCCCGCGATAACATGTGAAGCAGCTTTTGTTGGCTGTATGTATTAAATCGCCAAATAGACTCGTACCAGAGGTATGATCGGGCCTTGCTGGTGGGAAGCCCACACACACTCATTTCAGAGTGACAGGTGAAACCTG
>NW_023336192.1:708041-721929 GCF_012550715.1 Geosmithia morbida
GGGGGGGGGGGCGGGCACCCTCTGACTGTACAGATAATAATACTCCGTACAGACAGAGTACGAGTACCGAGCATTGGTACCCCCTCGACCAATCATACCTCCTCAGGCACTCGTACCGGGGAACGAGTGCGCACCCGGTGCCAGGTTGAATTACGGCCTAGAGTCGGATGTGAGAACCCTTTTCGGCTTCCCTGCTCTTGCATATCCACCCAGCCGGTCCCGTACTGCTTGGATGGTCCAGACTCGACAGGGTTTGGCCTGGTCTTCCTTGACCTTTCCCTTTTATTCCCTTCCCACGTCGGGCCTGTCCTTTTGGTGCTCCACACTCCCAGTAATAAAATACTCAACCCTGGATGGGTACGAGTACGTTGTACTGACGTACCCATCATCCTTCTCTCGCCCGTCTTCTAGAACGATTCAGAAGTGAATCCTCTCACCCCATCCGTCCAGGTACCAGTACCACACCATCCCATCCCCGCGGGAGCGGCCGGCCTTCCGGTACGAGTAATCGTCCTACACCCTCCACCGAGTACGTAGACCCGAGTAATATATTACTACTCCATACACGTAGTAGTAGTAGTAGTAGTAGTAGTAGTAGTAGTAGTAGTAGTAGTAGTAGTAGTAGTAGTAGTAGTAGCAGTAGCAGTAGTAGCAGTAGCAGTAGCAGTAGCAGTAGCAGTCCCTCGTAGTGGTTGGCACCAGCCATTGCATCATCCTGGTGCGTGTCTGCGTGTCGTCTTCGGAGACGGCAGTGCATCCATCACACCGACACCCTCGGGCTGCGGCCAACGGTCAGACGGATGCTTCGTACGTGCTGCATGGCGGGGGAACTGTCAGTTGTCACCAACACCTAAAGCGACGACTTACTGGTGCTCGTGCTCGCTACTCCGTATGTGCAATACCGGTAAGCTATACCGCAAGGTACGGTACGGTACGTACACTCTTCCTTGCTTTTTCCCTTCTTCCCTCCTCTCTTTTCTCTTTTCCTGGGGCAGCATCATCAATCATCTCGTCTCCCCTGACCTGACCCTCTCGCCACCCTAGCGTGGTAGCTTGGTAATGCTTTAGTGTCATCATCGGTGCGGCAATCACTTGAGAGGGTGGCGGCACCTTGGTCACAGAATCGACGTGATATCCGCAAAACGACAGGTTTCCGTGCCTCCGGCGCAAAAGTGTGCCTGTGTCCCTAGTTAGTGGCGTGCTGAATGGCCGGCGGCAGAATGTCAAAGTGACAGACCGGACGATAATGATGCGACGTAGATGGGGCGATCGGAATTAGTAACGAGCCAGTGTTTGCAATTTCGGTCCGGCCCTGGTGTGCGTGTCAAGGGCCGGGTACACACTCGTTCATTGGCACAATTTCAGCACGAGCATTACTGTACACATCACGGATTGGCTAGGTATCACATGTAGACCGAGAGAGACACAGAGTGTCGGTCACCACTCACAGCGTCTCATCAGCGCTTGTCTGTTCTTTCCCACTGGATTCGATGCTTCCGCGCTGGGGGCCCTGGCTGGCAAGTGCTTGTTGGGTCGGCAGTCCTCAGATTGACCCAAGCAGATGGATTGTTGAAGAGTCGAGCCGTCCGTCGCTAATTGGCCGTCGCCCCCCGGTATCATCGCACCATGGGATCATCAAGGGTGTAGCATGGGCATGCACGCACGATGACTCGGCAGTACTCCGTACCTCCTCGTACGAGCATCCGTACTTACGCACTCCGCAAGGTGTAAACAGCAGACCAATGTACACCTTACCCGTACTACGTACGGAGTACCCGTACGGTCGTACCATCAGCGTTTAATCTCCACAGAATCGTCGACGAAACAGGTGGCCGAGGATCAGTGGGCGCCCATCAGCTAAGCCTTAGCGTATTGACGAAGCTGGCGGTGATGAGCGGTCGACCAGGGTTCATTCTGAGCCTTGCTGCTATCTGATTGACAGCAGGCAAGCGTAGCAGTACGTACATATGTACGTAGCACGGTGCATCGGTGGGGAGAGGGGGCGACAGTGGATCCGTCCCAGCCAAGGTTTGCCGTGTCAAGGACTCCAAGCTGTGGTTCCTGTCGACCCACGCGGGTCCCGGGGATGCTGGTCCGACGAACGGGATGACACCCGTCTTGGGGCTTCTTCAACCAAGCAACCAAGGAGCCATGCTAGCTTCACCTTTGGGTCCTCGGGAAGAGGGACCGCTCTCCACAACCTTGCTACTGTATGCCGACCTGTCACTCTTGTGATCCCTGACCTGGTCGTCGGGCGTGCATATGCACGGCCATGGTACGGAGCAGAAAAAGGAAAAGGAAAAGGAAAAAAAAAGAAAAAGAAGCGGAGGAAGAAGGAAAAGAAGAGAGAGTGTAAGATAATAACGACAATAAATGAGAAAAATTAATAAATAATATGGGGTGGCGAGAAGATGCAAAGTTCGGCGATTCCTTCTAGGCGGTAAACAGAAAGCTTGCATTGATGCAATAATTTCCTTGCTGTGATCCTCTCCCCATTTCCCACACCCCTTTCGAGCGTGCACGAGTATGCGAGAGAGATGGAAACTGGGAGATAGGATGATGATGACGAAGATGGGAAGAGTGCGAGGAATCTTAGCTAGCTGCTCGTTCCTGCAGGTCGCGGCAGGAGCAACCCACGGTACCTGCAGAGTGCCACATGCATCATGTAGGTACCGCCCGATGCTACTACATTCTCCACGCACCGGTCTATGTACGTCGCCAAACATTCAATGGGTGGCCCCTACGAGTAGGCCCCTACGAGTAGGCCTCGCTCACGGCCGCAGAGATGGAGAGCACGTGTGGTTTCGTTGCAATACTCGGGTAAGGGACCCTCTCTTTTTGGGATTTAGCACCCAGCCTACCGGAAGACTGTGTATCATATCACTCGTAGGTCTGAATTAATGCGTGTCCCCTCTGTAGCGATATCATGCAGACGAGGTATTAATTTAGCATAATAATGCTGTAAATCATGTTGTATCACGGCTAATACGGTACTCGTATAAGCAGTTGTACATCTTGTACATAAGATTCCCCCAGGCACACACACACACATCAGTGGAGCGGGGGTCATGCACGTTCCAGCATGCAAAAGTGCCACCGCTAGTTGTGTTGTGCACTGATATATGTACTACTACTACCTGTAATTATTACTGCGCCCACGTTATATGCAATACCATTTGACTGCATGCATTAGGATTGTGCCTGCCCCATTAGTGCACATATTTCACATTATGTCGGCAGGTGATATGAGGGTATTACCAGTAGCAAGTACCTGTACCAAAAAAAAAAAGTAGTGCCTGAGCTAACATGATGTTTTCTCTTGGGCCTCAGTAGCGGGACTGATAGGCCCGTATCAGTAAGAGAGGGAAAACAAGGAAGAAAATACCCGGTTGGCACCTGCCTACTTGTACATGGCGGTCCGACTAAGCTGTGACTACATCTGTATATCTCTTCCTATTCTCCTTCTCGTGGTTATGCCACAAAGACGTAATGTATAGACGTGCGCGCTAGGGCAGGTTCTATCCACGTACAGTTATAGCTGTAATCATACTGTCAATGGTGGTGATGGTCAGACTGCACGAGGCATTACTCATTACTCGTATGGCATCAATCGGTGATGATCTTCTGATCCCATGTGAGGACATTTCCATGCTGCATCATGTATGCTTTTTCACATGTAGTGTTGTTGCCTTGCACTAGCCGTGCGGTAATTAATGCTATACTCGTACAGCCTACTACAGTCTACTACAGTCTACTGCAGTCTACTACAGTCTACTACAGCACAATACTACTCCGTAAATCTGGACTACATGTATGCATGCTTGTCGGTCTAACAGGCACGATGCAGCGTGCTCGCCGCTGCTCATGATACTCCGCAAGCGGTGACATCGTCTACCTGCACGAGTGCAGTCTACAGACAAGCGTGCGAACCTTTTGGTGCGCATAACGCAGTTCGCTATACTGCGCGGTATTGACACTAGTGGTTTCAATCGTTCCAATACAAGCAAGTACTCGTACTGCTACTGACTCTAGTCCTTACTACTGGGACTACTACTACCTACTAGTACGGATAGTGTCACTTCGTGAGCTGGCGGCTGTTCGGTGTCGCGGGTAGTGCTCGCACTACTCGTACTAATTAATACCAGCAGTAATATCACGTCGCATGTTATGAGGCACCATGCAAGCACGGAGGTACATGTTCATCGCAAATAACGAGGCAGGCATAATACAAGTTTGGCGAGTCCCACTTCTTGAGATGAGTCGCTGGTCGATCCTATCTTGTGCAAGTGCGTACATAAAAGAGACAGAATATGCATGCATGGGCCGACAGGGACGACGATGTCAAGCCACCAGTACTACTATTCAATATTATCATCAGACTTGAACAGTTTAGTGCTTCACATCCGTGGTTTATGCAGCGCTAGAGTTTCAAGCTGTCTCCGACCCGTGCCCATTGACCAATGGGGTAGAAGCCCGTACCTGACTACGGCTTAGATGGTACTAATGCCAGGTATTTTTCGTCTTCGTTTCACTTTGTGGTGGCGGCAGTGGTGGTAGCAGTAGTACAGCATACATATATGTATACGCGGCGTCACCTCGTAATGTACATGCAACTTAGACCGGAGCTATCAGACTTCGCGTGGGGGAGTCTATAGAGAACCAACGGCAGTTCTCTCTTCCCTTCTACGTTCTTCTCCTTCTCCGGTCCCCGAGCCCATGTGTCTTCCTTGCGAGGTATTATACTCCGTGCAGTCTCTACTAGACCGGCAAGTTTGGGGGACTAACAGCGCAGCCAGTCAGCCACTTGTTGCGTCCAACATGTCGGGGCTTGCAGTAGCGTTGGTAGTACTGCTCAGACTGTTCTTCACGAGACGCTAAAGATCCTGACGGAGACCTGGTGACAGAGTATCATCGCCTTCTCAATGATACTCACTAGTCTGAGCCCTGGGCCGTGACGATCTCATTCGTTCCGGCAACCTGCATGTATGCCAGGTTAAGAACTGGCGATGTCGCAATACAGATAATAACCGGAGTCCGCCGACGACGTAATACTAGTCCTCGTTCATTACTCGTAGTCTGGAGAGTTCAATATTCGGGGGACCCGCCTACATCATCAGAGGTAATAGTACGAGTAGTGTACTTGTAGAGCAATACGAGTGGCAGTAGTATCACTACTAGCATCACTACTAGTATTACCCACTCTAGCTCCAGGAGCTATGAGGGGCCCGCTTAGGCTGTCGCCTCTCGATAGCACTCGTAGATTGTGCGACGACGAGGAGCACTTGCACTCGCGATATGTACTAACAAAAAGCGCGGTATCTTAGCATCGCCCAAGGGGGCATAGTATCCGCTCAATCGTCCGCCTGGTATGAGATCGTCATTGCGGACGGCCGAATCATCACCCCCACCGCCACACTAAAATAGAGCCACTACGAGTACAGAGGCACCTGTTTTTACGTACTCGCGAGGCTTGTCGATATCGCCCGTCCCACTGGGGGACATCTATTCGATGACGCATATTGGTCGGCATGGGGGATATGGAGAGAGAGAGAGAGATAGGTACGGAGAAGAAGACATCCGGAAGCTCTCAACTCGCCGATGCTCCACGGGACGCGTGACTCTGCGGGTTTCGCTAAAGAAGAGCCTGCATGAGTCCGTGGGATATACAGGGCTGATCCCTCGTGGCGGTACCCAAGCCAAGGTATTTGGACGGCGTTATCATCTTCTCTCTTCTTGCTTCACTCGTAACTGATGTGTCTTGGTACCATAACCTTCCTCCTCCGACACTGATCAATTCGCCTTCAAAACGTCGGTCGCCGTCAGGTAGGGCAATATAACACGACGTAATGATATCAAACAGGTCTGATACTGATATTCAGAAAGGATAGGTAATACTACTGTATTATACCTAACTATATATATATGTACGACAGGTACTAATACAACCACTGATACCCCCATGATTGAGCCACTTTCGGGGTGGGGCTACTGTAAGGAACAGCCGCGCTGGTGGCAAAGTTCTGCAACAGGATGCTTCGTTTTGTGGCGGATGGCTTTCGTTGCCCGTCTAAGCCTGGCCAATACGAGGCTGTGATGGCCATCTGAGCTGCCTATTCGTCTGCCGTTCGAGATCATGCCTCTCTCTCTCTCTCTCTCTCTCTATTATTATCACTCGTAAACGTATATGCAATATGCAGGCAACCTATAATAGGCTTTCGACAGCTGAAGAGGCTTTGCAGGAGCAGCCCCAGCAGCAGTCACCGCTAATACTGGGCCACCTTGAGAATGCACGAAATGGCGGGATTTCAACTTTCACACTCTCTCGCTCTCTCTCTCTCTCTCTCTCTTGATGGAGCACAAGTTCAGAGAGATCTACGGACGTGCCCATAGGTCCACCCAGGCGCAGTAGATGCACGGTGAGGACTCAAGATTGCGCATGCCCCGTCGAGTCGTCTAACCGGTCCGTCAAGACGACTGGAGTCTGTATGGAGTCCTTCCGGAGGGCATGTGCTCGCAGGGTGGTTGTAGATGTGAGCAGGAAAAAAGAAAAAAAAAAAAAAAAGAAAGATTAATAGATAAATATAAAAGTGACCACCGACGTCGGCCCGTGACTGGTTGGTGACTGTGGACATAAATAAAAGAAAAAAACCCCGGGCACACTTGTGCGCCCGGGCTCGTATTGGCTCCAGTGCGTGCGGGTGTCTAATCACTCGGACTCGGGGGAAGGTGTGCAGATGCTACTTACTACCTGCCGCATGCTCTAGTAATTAAACTAAGGCAGCCAACCCCCAGAGGACGGCCAAATCAAGAGGTCGCATAAAATTAATCCTACGACGGATACTGCGCTGCTTGGCATAATCCATGTTCCCTCGTTCATCCGCTAGCTCTGATTGGTATAATGTACTCGTACGAGTAGTGTGCGTTTCCTTCTCTCTCTTCCACTAATACCTTGTACGAGTACTGCTACGTCGTTTCGTTGGAGAATAATCAATCACCCAAGTCCAATACAGGGTACTGGGTATCATCCTCCTCTTCATAAGCAAACTAGAAAAAAAAGAAAGAAAGAAAAGAAAGCTATTTAGCACCATCCAACCCATGCCCGGGACGCCGCGGAAGAGGCGTTATGCTCCCCGCCGACGGTGTGCGAGTGCATTATCATTACTAGGACTTGGAGGATGGGTACGAGTATAGCATGGTGGACTGGACGCCCTTTGGCTGAGGAGGGACAGAAACGTTGATTCTCAAGGTACGAGTAGTCTGCATCGAGAGTGTGCATTATTTGTCAGTTTGCGAGGTATTACTACGTATGTACTCCGTAATACCGCAGCACTATTAATACATTAATACTAGCAGCAGGACTTTGCAGTGGCAGCAGTATCATTACTAGTCGTACGACATGACGATACATCCCAGTCTTAGTACAGATCACTGCTTGCACTATCACTATGCAATTCAACATATGCCGAGATATTAAGAACGCGCCAACCTGATGAGCGCGTACTTTGTGCACCCTCACCTGCGCGGCACTAATACCTCCGATCACTGGTCAACATCACTCCGTCACGGAGGCCTCGTGCCTCCCCAGTGAGGGCGAGAGACGACGCGGCCTCGTCATAGTGCGCAAGCGATTGATGCACCATTGGAGTGAATGGGGCCCCATAGGCGGCTATTGGCAGAACATCGTACGTCCTATGCGACTAGAATGCAGGAACCGCCACTGTGACCAAAAAAAGAAAATAAGGAAGAAAAAAAAGCAGAGAGAGAGAATCGATGTCCGACTAGTTATAGCAGGTCATGTATGTGTGCATATGCAGTTTGCGAGAGCAGAAGAACCAGTCAATCAAGACTTCGCAAAGGGATGCCGGGAGGGGAGGGTGTGCCGATCAGCAGCATCACGAGATGGTCACGTTGCCGCCCTCTTGTTCACACACAATACACACACAAACATATGATGATTTTTTTTTGTCCCATTGCTCCCCCCCCCCCCTCGGCTCCTCATCATTACTGGTGGGCAAACAACGCCTCCACCATATATGTATGTGTGGGTGCGCGTGCGCGCGTGTGTGTCCAAGAGAGACAGCTGAACAGTGCAAAGCTGTTGGTCGAGAGAGGGAGCAAGCGTCAATGACGCGCCCAAGGGATAATGTGACACGACACATCTCACACAACTCAGCGAATGGTTGTGCACAAAGACGCGCGACGCGCCAGTATGGCGAGGGATGAGATGGGGTTGTGTGTGTGTGCGTGCGTGCGTGTGTGTGTTGTGCGCGCTGGATGGACGCGAGCTGTGTCTGCTACGACCTCCACTAGTAATAGTCTTACTGCTAGTACCTCCCGTACATAATCTTCCCTTGTACTCTTGTCCTATCACGTTACGTGATATGCATTGCTTGTGACGTTGATCGCGTTCCACAATGGCACAAGGGCGCGTAATAGATAATAATGCAACGCAAGTGCAAAAAATAAAAAATAAAAATAAAAAAGACCAAACTTGACTTATGCACGCACCCCCACCACCATCCGCCGCGAAGGAAGAAAGAGGGAGGAAGAAGCCAGCTATGCACAAACGCGCCCACCCGCTCGCTGGCTGCGCACAGATGAGAGAGATGTAACTCGTACGGATGTGGTATGCCTTCCTCTCTCTCTCTCTCTCTCTCTGTCTGTGTCGTCCTTCCGTTCGCCTTCATCTTCGCCTTCGTCACCGTCGTCGTCGTCGCCGTCGTCGTCCGCCGTGTCCGCAATAATGATCCGTGCATGATTACTACTGCTATTATTATATACCGAGTGCTCCGTATTACGAGTATATTACTGGTATACTCGTAATAAACTACGGTCAGGTTACTTGACTTGTTCATTCTGAGTGCTACTAGCTGCTATTAGTATGGAGTAGACGGAGTACATATATACGTAGTGATACATGGCTTGATTCCCATTACCCCATGCATCATGCGTGTACCCCGAGTAATCCCATTTGATCAGTTTTGACACAATTGCGAGAAGGCTTCCATCGTTTTTTTTCCCGCCTTTAGCCTGCTGGTTTTACTCTACGAGTACTTGTACGGTACTTGGCTAACACCCTCCTCCCTCGTCCAGAATTAGAAGCATCAACTACGACTATTCGGTACTCTACCAGTAGCACTCCGTCCGTACGTACCCGCTGCGCCTTCTTTCGTCACCGAGAGGTCGGAGAAGAAGCGAGACACATACGTCTCTCAGCCCTCTCGTCTCTTCCCCTTCTACTTCTTCTTCCTTCATCACTCTTTCGTAATGACAAGAGAGAAAAGTGACGGAGGGCAACACGAAGCTCGACCGGTGGGCATGAGAAACAGAAATTGATATTAATCCTGTGCTGTCAACCAGGAATCCCTCGGTGATGGACAGGGTTCTACTCTTTCTCGTACGAGTACCGAATATTGCCTCTAGAAAATTAGTTGAAGAGATGAGCAGCGACCACTCCTGCTACCAGTAAGGATATACAACCAGCGATACTCTTTTGTCGAGTTACGAGTACACATGCACACCACCGCCACCCATCATGACACACCCCCAACTGAAAAGAAGGAAAAAGAGTCCACACACCCACGCCCACACCCACACCCACGCCCACGCCCACGCCCACACCCACTCCCACACCCACTCCCACACACACCACACACACACACACACACACCAGCCCCAAGCGCATCCGAGCGGCTTCCTTTTATTTTATTTTATCTTATTTGTTTTTCGACTTCTTTCTAATTCTTCTGCCCCAGAGAGAGGAGCCACGGTGGCAGGGGTCCTGGTTGGAAAGGGACGCACGAGCCGTCTCGTCCGGCTGGATGAATCCCTGGTCTGGGAATGGTGTCCACCATGGGCAATGACATGGGTGAGACAACCGTAGGCCCTGCTGGCCCGAAGTCTCTCGTCTCTCTCTCTCTCTCGCCATCTGCCTATCAACCATTTACCTTGCGTGCATGGGGGGCGGTGCACACTGCACACTGCTGTGGCACCAGTTGATCTCGGGTCTCGACGTGGTACAGTACCGTCCTACGTATCCAGAGTACTTATCCTCCAAGGGCCCCCGGCTCCAGGTCCAACGTTCGCCTCTTCGTTGCTTCCTCCATGATTTTGACATCCTTGTCTCCTCTCTCTGCTATTTGTCTTCTCTTTCTTTAATCCGTGGCTCGCATTTCTTCTTCGGATAACTCTTCGAAGTTTTCCTTCCTCTCCTTCTATTATTTATCAAGCACACGCACACCCAAACACGCAGCACTTACCACACAACACATGTGATAGACACAACATCTTTGTTGCCCTCGCTCTCTTCCACAAAGGCAACTCTTGATATCAAACGGCACATCGTTGTACAACATCAAACCTTTCTCCTCGAGCTACGCTGTACCAAAAACAAATAGGAACGGTCTTTGACTTGACTGCTCTGTCCATTCCTTTTCTTCATCAGACAAATCTCATAGGGACCGGAACCCTATAGACCGATCCTTTGGCTACGCCTATTACGCAGAAGAAAGGATCCTGCTCGCGCAACTGTATAACTGTTACTCTCTACGACACCACGACCTGCACCACCTATACAGAAACCCAAATCCTAATAAGAAAGAAACCAACAGCTTTCAGGTATGGCAGAAGAGGCTCCCCTCAGAGCTTGCAGGTCGTCACCTTCTTGGCAGCAGGAAACTAACAAGGCCCAACTTGGAACACACAGACACAGCCAAAATGGACAGCACCATGGTGGCACACCCCATCTACCCCAAGACCGACGACCGTCAACAAGCCTTTGTTGCTCACCAGCAGGGACATATGGCCATGTACGCCGTGGCACAGTCCACGGGTATGTACGTCCATGCTCCCACGCTTTACAACAATGTCATGACCCCCGTGGGCTCGCCCATGCCCTCATCTACCCAGAAGCCCTCCATCATGCTGGATACGGACGTGGACTCCTACTTTCCCTCCACGCCGCCTCTGTCCACTTCGGGCAGCACTGTCGGCAGCCCCAAGAGCTTCGACGCTCTCCAGACGCCCATGAACCCTATGTTCTCTGGTCTGGACGAGAACGAATTGCCCAATGGTCATATGGACCCGATTGAGGCTTCCATCCTGGACTGGTCTAGCTGCGGCTCCCCGCCCATGACGCCGAGTAAGTGAAAGAAGCTCCGTTTGCTGTGCTGTTCTGGCCTGCGAACCAACCGTTGCCTCCCCATTCGGCCACATTTCGTGATTGGCGGTGGCGGTGGTACCGCAGGCACGAGCCTTATATAATAAAGTGGAGACACAGAGAGCTAACCAGCAAGCTTCAAATGCAGTGTACCTTCAATCTCAGTCGGTCAAGGCACCTTCTTTCAGCAGCTCCACCTTCAACGACTCCTTCTCCAACACTTCGTGCCCATCGCTCTCACCGTCTCCTGCGCCGTACGCCCAATCTGAGCACGACATCTCCTTCTGCGACCCTCGCAACCTGACCGTCTCTGGCTCGTCGGCTCACTCCACTCTCGCCCCAGAGGCTTCCGTCACCCTCACCCTCGGCTACGACGAGGCCCGCCTGGCTCAGCCAAAGGCCGAGTCCCACGTTGCTACCCACCCCACCTTTGACTTCAACCCGGAGCTGCCCGACGGTCTGCCCTCGTTCGAAGACCTGTCGGATCTCGAGTCTGAGGAGGACTTTGTCAACAGCCTGGTCAGCCTGGACGAGCAGAACACCCGCGACGTCACCCGCCCCCGCGCCGGCACCGGCTCCTCGGTCGTGTCCCTCGGTCACGGCAGCTTCATCGGCGAGGAGAGCCTGAGCTTTGACGGTGAGGAGTGCTTCCAGTTCGCCTCGGAGCCCAACACACCTGCCACCTCTGCCTGCAGCGACGACTGCCACAGGGACAAGCGTGCCAAGTGTGCCAACAACGAGCCGGCCGTCCACCCCGCCGTCACCATGGTCCCCACCGACGCCAAGGTCGAGGAGACCAGCATTCCCGACAACGAGGAGAGTACCAGTGACTCGAGCCCCTCTTCCGGCTCCGACACCCCCAGCGCCTCGGGCGGTGCCTCCAAGTCGTCCACCCGCCGCGGCCGCAAGCAGTCCCTGACTGATGACCCCTCCAAGACTTTCGTCTGCGAGCTGTGCAACCGTCGGTTCCGTCGCCAGGAGCACCTCAAGCGTCACTATCGCTCTCTCCACACCCAGGAGAAGCCCTTTGAGTGCGAGGAATGCGGCAAGAAGTTCTCGCGCAGCGACAACCTTGCTCAGCACGGCCGCACTCACGGCAGCGGTGCCCTCATCATGAACATCCTCGAGGAGGGCGAGACGGCCCCGGCCCACGATGCCTCCGCAGCAGGCGTGCCTGGTGCACCGGCCCCGGATGACTACAAGACCTTTGGCAAGATCCTCTTCCAGATCGCCTCCGAGGTTCCCGGAAGCAGCAGCAGCGGTACCGGCAGCGACTCCTCATCCGAGAGTGGCAGCGACGAGGCCGCTAAGAAACGCAAGCGCGTTGACTAGAGGACCTGCGACGAGAACCAAACCAAACAAACCAAAAAAAATAAAATCGGAGGATACGATACCCAATCCTGGGGTGAAGGCCGGGACACGCATACAAACAACAACAACATCATCATCATACCCATCATGGTCCTGGAGACTTCATTTTTTTCTATTTCACCAGACCAATGTCTGACACGATGACACGAACCACTTCTTCTTCGCTTTTGCCTATGCCTGCTTGCGGTCTTGCGGCAAAGCTCTCTTTAGGGTCGGAACAAACAAAAAAAACATAATTATTTTAACTTTTGGGGCGGCCACCATGTTTTTTTGGGGGGATATTTAGAGGAGTACAAAAAAAACAAGAAGCATATCAGAGATTGCAAGCGCTCACGGACTGGAAACTTTTTGCTTATTCTGTTGTTTGGCAGTGGCTTTATTTTATTGTTTTATCTGCGCTGCATTTTGTCTTGCCTTTCCACTTGTTTTACTTGTACATCATCAACATGATTTTTTTTTTTTCAATCCTCACACTCCGTGATCCATTTCTTGTCTTCCCAGCTTGTGTGCGTGCTGTTTTTACTCTCGTGTGAACTGCCACTATGTGGATAGAAGTGAATGAAAGGATTGTTCCTACAGATGGCCGTGGGGTGTGAGATTTGAATTGCTTCTCTTTTTCACTCTACATTCTTTCTATTTCTCAATCTCTCGCTGCTACCGTTTTTCGATCTTTCCTCTTCTCGAGGATGCTGGAGAGACATGCCACTGCTATGGGTGGGATATATCATGCTAGAGACATGAGAACATCTGTACCTTGGTAGTCATGATGACTCCATGTTTTTGCAACGTGTTTTCTTCTCCTCTCTCTTCTCTGTACTTCTTATACCACTCACTATATTTCATCTTTGAACCCACACCCAGTAAGAGACAAAAAAACACATCAATCAAACCTCACCTCGTTCATTTCTTCACAAGATCCAGTTCCACCAACTTTTGCGTGGTAAGAATGATGGATTAGCTGGCACGGCCTCATGGGTACCTGCGCGCGATGGGGCCCTCGATGCACGCCTTTCCCCACTCTTCGGACTACGAAGTACGTCGTCGTAGTTAAGTCGGTGATGATGATTCCATCATCTGTCTACTACTGACGGGCAGGCCGGAGGAGACTAGCAGCGCCTGTCACTCTGGGCGGTGTTGGGGAGCCTGACGAATCAAGTCCTCTCTGACGGTCAGGAAACCTCATGTGCGCTAAACAAGAGGGGATTGCCAGTTCCCCACTGTCAATCACGGGAGCATTGCAGATACAGCTGTCAAAAGAACTTGGGCGCACACCCACACACCCACACACACATACCTACTACTTACGGTAAGAGTGACACCGGAGAGAAGGAAGAAGAAGTGGAAGAAGAAGAAGAAGGA